>NC_052053.1:69507264-69818861 GCF_903992535.2 Arvicola amphibius
GGTCATGGAAAATTTCCAGAGGAAGTGAAACTGAGAAAGGTATAGATAGCATGTTTCAAGGGGTGTTTAGGGGCAGAATGAAGACTTGGAAGTCCACAAAGGGGAGGGTACATTTCTGTCGACAACTGAAAGGTATCGTATGGAGAGAGATGCTCCACAGAGATGGCTGGGGAGGTAGAGGGCATAAAATCAATAGTGTTTTCTTCAGTTTTCTACACTCAAGGTGAGAGAACACTGCTCAAGAGTTGTTAAACAAGGAAATGACTTTTAGTTTGTTTAAGACAGTGTTTTTTGTTTGTTTTGTTTTTTGGTTTTTTTTCTAGACAAGGTTTCTCTGTAGCTTTGGTGCCTGTCCTGGAATTAGCTCTTGTAGACCAGGCTGGCCTAGAACTCACAGAGATCTGCCTGCCTCTGCCTGGCTGGAAATCTTATTTTAAAATTGTTTTTACTGAGCTATACATTTTTCTTTGCTTCCCTCCCTTTCTCCTCTGGAAATGATAATCTTATGTTTATTTTTTGGGGGGTGGGGAGAGACAGGGTCTCATCATTTTAGCTCTGGCTGCCCTGGAACGCTTTACGTAATCAGGTTGCTCTTAAACTCAGAAGTTCAGCTCTGCCTCTGACACACACAAGGAAAACAGCCATACACATAAAATAGAGATACGATGGGAAGCAGGGAAAGCCAGGAGCAGAGAAGACAAGACAGAAAACTGTGTTTGAACTGACTATCACATGACTGTGGTCTGGCTTTGGAGAGCAGGAATGGAGTAGTAGAGACAGGAAACAGCAGCAAAAGTGGCAGCTGAATGGAGGTTAAGTAGGAGGCTCTGGAGCAGCTTCAGTTACCATAATGAAAAAGAACACAATCCTATTTAAAAAGGAAAAGATCTGATTTTGAATTGGCTACACCTGAGGTGCCCAAGGGATACTTTTTGCCTAGGTACTAGGATGCTTGGGTCCTAGAACAACTCTAGCTGCAGAAACATAGTGGGGGTCATTACATGTAGGCAGCAACCACAACTGCCAGAGTGATGTGCTCAGGGTGGGCGCTAAGATGGACAAATACGCGGTCAGTAATCTGATAGTGTCTAGATGTGGTATAGACAATATGCTATAAGACACAGGGAGGAAGAGGGTGTGTCTGGAAGTAAGAAGAGGAACAGCAGAGGTGCCCAAGTTCTAAGGCCTGTGAAAAGAAAAATGCTCTGTGAATCCTAACTCTTTGCCAAAGAGCAGAGATGCAGCCCATGGACACCTCCAATAAGCAATACAGATTAAAGGACAGAATGCCTTCCTACATAGGCACGGGCAGCCATGTCCAGGTTGGTCACGTGTGTCAGGAGACCTCTGTATGACTATGGGACAACTGTCCTCCAGAGATGAACCACTAGGTACACCTTTACCAAGACCTGAAATACTTTTCATGAACTTTACTTAAAAACAACTACAAAAACCTCTTCACTGTGTATTTTGGACAAAGTGAGCCAATAATTATAGAACTTATTTTTATGTTATTATTAATTTTTTTGTTTATTGATTTTGGTTTTTCGAGGCAGGGTTTTTCTATGTAGCTCTGGCAATCCTGGAACTCACTTTGTAGACCAGGCTGGCCATGAACTCAGAGATCTGCCTGCCTCTGCCTCCCAGATGCTTGAACTAAAAGTATGTGCCATCATGTCTGGCTTAATTTATTTATTTTATGAGCACTGGTGTTTTGCCTGCATGTGTGTCTGTGTGAGAGTGTGTCAGATCTTGGAGTTACAGACAGCTTTTAACTGCCATGTGGGTGCTAAGAATTGAACTCATATCCTCTAGAAAAGCAGAAAGTGTTCTTAACCACTGAGCCATCTCTCCAGTCCCTAACCTTATTTTTCTCTTATTCAACAACACAATCTACTCATCATCTGGGAAATGGCCACCAAAAGAACTATAGAAAACTTAGCAAGGATTTTGGGCTCACCTTGAGGTCTCTGTGAACAATCCGTTTTTGGTGGCAATACTGTACTGCAGACACAATCTAAACATGGGGAAAATGGGGTTAGTCACCAATGGTGCAGACTCACAATTATAAATCATTTATCCTTATTTTTTCTTTGGGGTTTTTGTTTTGCTTCTTCTGAAACAGGCTCTCACCATGTAACCTCTAGCAAGCCTGGAAATCATTCCGTAAAACAAGCTGACACCAAACTCACAGATATGCCTGTTCTGCCTCTTGAGTACTGAGAAATTAAAGGACCGTGCCACTACACCCTGCTTTATTGTATTCAATTTTTAAGATGGTTTCAAGTGGCCCAGGTGGGCCTTAAACGTTCCACAGCTGACAAGGATCCTGAACTTCTTCTGAGCCTCCTATTTCCAACACAAGTCCCAGGATTAAAGGTATGCACATTGGGTTTATGTGGTGCTGGGATGGAATGTAGGGCTTCATGGATGCTAGCAGGTTCTCTACCCACCGCCACTGGACCATAATTCCTGCCCCAATAAACATATTTTCTGATGATGAAGAAGTTTTTCTTGGAGTTATTTTCTTTCTTTTTTTTTTTGTTTTTGTTTTTGTTTTTGTTTTTCAAGACAAGGTTTCTCATAGCTTTGGAGCCTATCCTGGAACTAGCTCTTATAGACCAGGCTGGCTTCGAACTCAGAGATCCACCTGCCTCTGCCTACCAAGTGCTGGGATTAAATGCGTGCACCACCACTGCCTGGCCATTGAAGGTTATTTTCAAATCCTGCTTTTGAATCACAGTGTACAGTCCCTTGCCACTTTTAACAACTCTTTCTTTAGCTCTAAACAACTCAAAGTTAACCTGACACTGTAGAACTTTAAGACAATTCTGAAGCCATTTCTGACAACTCTCAGTACTTCCCCACCTCTCCTGGGAACCAAGGACATAACAGTTATGCATGCACGTACTGAGATGTTGGGAACTTTCCATCTCCCTGAATAGGGGCATGATAATCCTTAGGTGTTGACTCAGTGACTGATGTTTTGACTCAGTCCCTGGGAAGGGGCAAAGTGACCCTCAGAAGTTTCCCTTTACCTCATCTGATCTGGCAACCACTTTCCAGCCAATTATTGGTAATAGCCTTTTTGAATAAGCAATCATAATAAAGAACAATCCCCCAGCCACCCCTTCCTTCTGTGGTTTTTCCCTTTAAAAATAGCCTGTACTAGACATTCAGGGTCTTCTAGCCTCTGGACTGCTGGAAGACCCTGTCATGACAGAATTAATAAAATCCTCATGCTTTTACATCAGCTGTGATGAGAGATGGTCTCTTGGGGCGACTCCTCCTCCTCGGTGATTGGACACTAGGGTCTAATAACACCACAATGACTGGAAGATACTCAAACCTATTGTTGGTTTTCTGGTATTAAGCTATAAGCAATCATTTCTTTCTTTCATTTTCTTTTCAAGACTGGGTTTCTTTGTGTAGTCTTTTAAGTTCTGGAACTCACTCTGCAGACTAGTTTGGCTTCCACCTCCCAGCAAGACAATGGTTTATTATAGCAGAGCACAGGTGTTTTATGTATTAAAATAATTACTTATAAGAAAGATTCGCCAAAGCCGGGTAGTGGTACCACATGTCTTTAATCAATCCCAGCACTCGGGAGGCAGAGGCAGATGGATTTCTGTGAGTTCGAGGCCAGCCTGGTCTACAAGAGCTAGTTCCAGGACAGGCTTCAAAGTTACAGAGAAATGCTATCTAAAAAAGAAAAAGGAGAGAGAGAGAGAAACAGAGACAGAGACAGAGAGAGAGACAGAGACAGAGAGAGAGAGACTGACTTGCTGGGTGGTGGAGGTACACACCTTTAGCATTTGGGAGGCAGAGGTAGGTGGAACTCTGAGTTCGATGCCAGACTGGTCTACAAAAGCTAGTAAAGAAAAAGAGAGCTGGAGAGATGGCTCAGTGGTTAAGAGCATTGCCTGCTCTTCCAAAGGTCCTGAGTTCAATTCCCGGCAACCACATGGTGGCTCACAACCATCTGTAATGAGGTCTGGTGCCCACTTCTGGCCTGCAGACATACACACAGACAGAATATTGCATACATAATAAAATAAATTTTAAAAAAAGAAAAGAAAAAGAAAATCTCAGGGCTCAGGTCTCTTCTATACTGAACTTTGAGATGGCTCGACAGGTAAAGGCACCTGCCATCAAGCCTGATGATCTATGTTCAATCACCGGGGCCCACATGCAGAAGGAAAAACTGACCTATGTAGGTCATCTACATGTATGCCTTGGCAAACCTATGCTTGTATGTGCACATACACTAAATAAATACAATTTTAAAACCCTAAAGAATCCATCAAGTATGATTCAGTCACTGCTAATACAGTGTTTTAGGTATAAAAAGTACTTAAAAATTTTTAACTGCCAATCAATGTTCCAAAAGATTTGTGTGCGCATGTCTGTATGGAGCTCAGAACCCAACATGAGGTTTTTCATCAGTTGCTCTCCACTTTTATTTGCTGACTGACTGTATGTGCGTCTTTTTGGAGCCCCGAGGTCAACACTGAGTGTCTTCTTTTACTGTTGTCTGTCTTATTTTTGGGACATGGCTCACACTAAACCTGGTGCTCATTGACTGGCTAAACTGTGAATTTTAAAGATCTGCTAGTCTCTTTACCAGTGCTGGGGTTATACATATACATCACTATGCCCAGCTTTCTGTGTATTCTTGGCGATTCAAACTTAGGTCCTTATGCTTGCACAGGAGGAACTGTACTGAATGAGTCACCTCAACAGCTCCAGATGCCACTCTTAACTGAATACTAGAATTAACAATGTAACTTACTGAATTAACAAACTAAAGCCATGTTAATTCATACCTGTCTAAATTTAGCTCTTGCTTCTTTTTCCTTCATTCTTCCATGTGCAACCAAATAGTCAAATACTTCACCTATAACAGAAAGAAATAAAATTAAGCAAAAATCCTACATCTGGGCATTAATTTTCCCACAAATTGGTAACATTCCACTTTTAACAAAGTTTTGGTCCTTTTTTATTTAAAAATCTTTTAGGTTTATTTATTTTATGTATGTAAGTGTTTTGCCTGGATGTGAGCCTGGTGCCTGCAGACAGAAAGAGAGATTTTATTCTCTTAGAACTTGAGTTAAGAATGGATGTTGTGGGGGCTGGAGAGATAGCTCAGTGGTTAAGAGCACTGACTCTTCTTCCAGAGGTCCTGAGTTCAATTCCCAGTAACCACATGGTGGCTCACAACCATCTATGAGATCTAGTGCTCTCTTCTGGGGTACAGGTACACATGCAGGCAGAATACTATATATGTAATAAATAAATAAATCTTAAAAAAAAAAAAAAACAAAAAGATTATTCCACAAGAATGGATGTTGTGAGCCACAATGTGGGTGTTAGAAATCAAACCTTGGCCCTCCGCAAAAGAAATAAATGCTCCTAATCACTGAACCTACTCTCTAGCTCGTATTTTTATGTTTTACATATTTTAAGTGTAAATATGAAGTAAAATATGGTCACTAAGCAATAACTAAAGCTTAAGATCTTAGCTCACAATGATAATCCTCAGCTGAGGAGAAACCGTAAGACTCTTAACACATTTAAGTTATGCAGCTTCCATCTCTTCAGTAGGTCTCAACAGTAACTGAGCAGTCAAGATGGAAAGATAAGCCAGGCATGGTGGCATACACTTTTAACTCCAACACATGGGAATCAGAGACAGGCAGATCTCTGCATTCTAGACTAGCCTGGTCTAAAGAGAGACCCTGTCTCTCTCCAGACGTCCCCAAAAAAATATCTCTTCCTGTAAGATTATTACCACAAATCATTACTTTATTCAATAAATGTTTGGAGTCCCTATTAACTGCAAAGCAATGTTCCAAGAAGTGGAAAATTCCACAGCATAAACAAATGTAACAAATGATACAAAGATGTGTTGCATTCTTTTACGTTGTATTTGTTTAGCTCTGTGAAGCTATATTACTTTGCCTAAAACATTTATTGGTCTAGTAAAGATTTGAATGGCTAGTAGCAAGGCAGGAGAAAGGAAAGGCAGAGCTGGCAGGCAGAGAATAAATAGGAGGAGAAATCTGAGAAGAAAAAGGAACATTAGAACACAGAGAGGCGGATGCAATGGTGGATACCCAGCTACATAGTCAGCCACAGCATAATAAATAAAGGTATACAAAAATAGAGAAAGGAAAAAGTCCAGAGGCAAAAGATAGATGGGATGATTTAACTTAAGAAAAATTGGCAAGGGGCTGGAGAGATGGCTCAGAGGTCAAGAGCATTGACTCTTCTTCCAGAGGTCCTGAGTTCAAGTCCTAGCAACCACATGGTGGCTCATAGCTGTCTGTAAGGAAATCTGGTACGCTCTTCTGGCATTCAGACATACATGTAGGCAGAACACTGTATACATAATAAATTAAACTTATGGGGAAAAAAGAAGAAAAAAAAAGCTGGCAAGAAACAAGCCAAGGTCAGGCATTCATAAGAAAGAATTCGACTACGTGTGATTTACTTGGAAGTTGGGTGGTGGGTCCCCCCAAAAAGCAAAGAGTTTAAAAACAAAACAACAAATTCAGTAGACTCCCTCTCTTAATGGAATCTGCTGGCTAATAGGAGAAACAATGAGCGCACACATGTAGAATATATCAGGTCTGTGAATGCTGTGAAGAAGAAAAAGAAAATAACATGTCTGTATTCTGTTGACTATCTGATACAGTGGACAGCGAAGCTGTCAGAGTGAAAGTCTGCAAATATACATCATACACATGAGAGAGAGAGAGAGAGAGAGAGAGAGAGAGAGAGAGAGAGAGAGAGAGAGAGAGAGAGAGAGAGAGAGAGAGAGAGCGAGCGCAGTAAGGCTGCCACAGATATGGGGGGGGGAGTGAGCAATGGGGGAGAGTGCAGGGCAGGTCCACAAGAGTTCAGTAGGTTTTGGAAAGGGCTCTGGCTAGATTTCAAATGAGGTAAGAAACTGAGAATAACTGACTTCATTAAAGTATAGCTGAATTTGAAAGTGGTCAGAATCAGGATGACGGGAAAGGATAGGAAGCCCATGGTAAGATCCTGCAGTAATCAAGTTAAGCAAGAGCACAACTGACTAAGTGGGGTGAGCAGTGGTGAGCAGTAAGGCACAGGACAGGATAAAGGTGATGTCAACAGAGCTTGATATGGTGGTATACCGAGCATCAAGCCCATCATTAGGACAGTGGAAACAGAAGGACTAGTTCAGTGTCATCTTTGACCACTGGAGAGGTTTAAATGAGAGCTCTCATACACTCTTTTATTTGAATGTTTGGGTCACAGTTGTTTGGGGGAGGATTCATAGGTACAGCCTTGCTGAAGGAAGTATGCTCACTAGAGGTGGGCTTTGAGAGCTTCAAATCCCACTCTACTTCCAGTTTGTTTTTTCTGCTTTGTGCTAGTGGGTGAAGATAGGAACCTCGGCTTTCTGATCCTGCTGCCATGACTGTAGCTTGCTGCTATGCTTCCCTTGATGCACAATTCATAAGAACTCAGAGAGAGAAATTGGGGTTCAACCTGAAGGTCAGAAAAGCAAAGCAGCCAGCCACAGGCTCTTATCTTGAACTCAGTCTGAAAATGGTGATCCGGCCTCCGGGAATCTCAGAATGAGACTTGCTGTCTTCTCCCGTTTTATAATCCTTTCTAGGGCTGGGATTAAAGGCACGCACTACCCAGTTTCTATGGCAACTAGTGTGACTACTGGATTAAAGGTGTGTGTCACCACTCTCTGGTCTGTAAGGCTGACCACTGGGGCTGTTTTACTCTCTGTTCTCCAGGCAAGCTTTATTTATTAAAATACAAATTAAATGCCACTATACTCCCTGCCATGATGGATGCTTATTCCTCTGAAACTAAAGCTCAAATAAACTCTTCCTTCTATAAATTGCTTTGGTCATGGTGTTTTAACACAGTAACAGAGATGTAACACACATGCATACAGCTACATACATGAGGAGTTCATGGCTAGCCTGGGATACATGAGACCCTGTCACATCAAACAAAGAAAACATACATCCACACACCCAAAACAAGAAAAAAAAGGCACAAACAAACACCTAGGGGCAGAAAACTGGCTCAGTGGTTAAAAGTCCTTGCTACTCAAACAAGAAGATGAAGTTGGAACAAGACAGATGTGGTCTTCCACAAAATAAAACACAATACCACAGAGAGGAGAGCTGGGAGGATCCCTGGAGCTTAGGGTATGATAGCCTAGCTGAAAAAGAAGATTCTACCTTAAAGGAATAAGGGAAAGATCAATAAGGGAGGAACCTAGCCCTATTCTGTCTTCTGTGCACATGCATTCATAAGCACAAGGCCTATACATACGTACATGTACAGACATCATACACCCATTAAAACAATAAAAAACAAGAAAACTACTAGTGGAGGAAACCTGCTCACTGTTGTACAGACCACAGAGAAGCTCCAAATAGCCAAATCATAATTTATTTATAAATTCAAATGCAATATAAACCTCTTAAGAGATTACTAGAACTATGAAGCACATGCACAATAACTAAGATTATAAATCAGGAATACAATTTATAAGCCAGAAAAAAATTTTCCTGTTAACAATGTATTAACACTCAGATTAAATAGCTAGACTAAAAGCCTCTAAAGGTTATTTACTAGGTGAAAAAAGCTTATAAGCACTCCTGCTAAGGACAGGAATAACACAGCTTGAATGGAAGGACTGGATGGGGAAGTTCAGAATGCCTTTATTTCTAGTTTGGGCCTTGAAACGACCTTTCTGAGCAACTCTAAGATTCTACCAAATGAAGAGGTACTGTCATGCATGGTACACACGCTTTTATTCCAGCATTGAGGGGGCAGAATCAGGCAGATCTCTATGAGCTTAAGAACACCTTGGTCTACAGAGTAAGTCCTGAGGTGGCAAAGACTACACAGTGAAAGCTTATCTCAAACAAACAAGCAAAAGGAAGAAAGGAAGGGCAGGCGGCTATATAAGGAGACCAACTGTCTTTATATTTAAAAATAAGCCAGGGGTGGTGATGCACGCCTTTAATCCCAGAACTCAGGAGGCAGAAGTAGGCGGATCTTTGTGAGTTCGAGGCCAGCCTGGTCTACAAGAGCTAGTTCCAGGACAGGCGCCAAAGCTACAGAGAAACCTATCTCGAAGAACAAAAAAAGAAGAAAGAGAGAGAGAGGGGGGGGGGGGAAGGAAGGAAGGAAGGAAGGAAGGAAGGAAGGAAGGAAGGAAGGAAGGAAGGAAGGAAGGAAGGAAGGAAGAAAAAGAAAAAGTTGAGTGGTGGTGGCACGGGGCTTTGATCTCAGCATTCATAAGGCAGAGGCAGGAGGATCTTTGAGTTCAAGGCCAGCCTGGTCCACCCAGTCTATGTGCCAACCATGGTGCCAGAAATAGAGTAAGAACTGATGACTAGGAAAGCAGCTGTTCTATACAGTAGAACTTACATGTGGTTCTGAACCACTAGTCCCCATAAGCTCAACCCTTAAGAAAAATCTTTAGAACCAACAGAACTATATACATCCACTTAGCTTTTTGTTTTTTGTTTGTTTTTGAGACGGGGTTTCTCTGTAGCTTTGGAGCCTGTCCTGGAACTCACTCTGTAGAACAGGCTGGCCTTGAACTCACAGAGATCCATCTGCCACAGCCTCCTGAGTGCTGGGATTAAAGGTGTGTGCCACTCCCCCACCCCCAAGCCACACATCATCTTGTAATCATATGTATTGAAGCCATTTTTGGCTTTTGTAAATACGTTTATCAATGACATTAAAATCTGATAAATTGGATATGTAGCTCTGTGATAAAGCTTATGTTTTAAAGCCCTACCTAGACAATCCCGAATTCAAAAACAAACAAACAAAACCAAGAAAACTGTGCTGGTGGCACACACCTTTAATCACAGCACTCAGGAGGCAGAGGCACAGGAATTTGCCTGATTTACAGAGATCGTTTCAGGTTAGTCAGGGTTACAAAGAGAAACCTTGTCTTGAAAAACCAAAAACAAACAAACAAAAACCTAAGAAA
Source organism: Arvicola amphibius (assembly GCF_903992535.2). Lineage (NCBI taxonomy): Eukaryota > Metazoa > Chordata > Mammalia > Rodentia > Cricetidae > Arvicola > Arvicola amphibius. Next base: position 69,517,277 of record NC_052053.1, read on the forward strand.
CTGATATCTATCATGTATTTATACATCAAAACTCCCAAATACTTGGGATAAACAAAATATCTGTAGATACATAAGTCTCCTTCTCAGATTGTTATTTAGAATTTAAAAAGAAAGGAAATTTGTTGTGATATTTTGTGTTCTGAGAAATAAAGCCAGCCAGGAGATTAGAGGGTGGAGCTAGCTAGAAGTTAACCACAGAGGTCTGGAGGTCTGTACAGAGAGGAGACAGGAAGTAACACATGGCAGAGACAGGATCTCAGTCCTTCAGGTCTAAGGATGTGGGGAGGTAAGAAGTGACTGTGGCTATTCCTTTGCTTCTCTGATCTTTTATCATTTACCTCGATATCTGACTTGAGGTTTTTACTCCTAAGACCAATTAGGATATGCTTCAGGAATTCCAGTACATGCCATAGTGTAGATGATTTTGACAACATTAAGGAAAATATTCTAAATCAAGAACAAATGGACCAATATTGTACAATTTCATTATATTTGGTACTTAAACTAGTCCAATTCAGGGACAGAAAATAGTTTGGTGAATGTAAGGAGCTGAGAAAAAGAAACAGGTAAGGCTTATTTAATGGATGTACAACTTCAGTTTAGAAACATTTCTGGAGAAACAGACAATAGTGAGGAGTATGGAATTATGTGAGTGTACTTAATGTCAACTTGACATAAAACTATCTGAGAGGAGGGAACCTCAATCAGAAAATGCCTCCCTAAGACTGGACTGTAGACAAGCCTGTACAGCATCTTCTTAATTGGTTATTAATGTAGGGGACCCCAGGCCATTCTGGGTGGTACCATCCCTGGGTTGGTGTTCCTGGGTGCTATAAGAAAGGAAGGCTGGAGGAAAAAGAAAAAAGAAAAAGAAAGCAGGCTGAGTGAGCCATCAGGAGCAAGTCAGCAAGCAGCATCTTCTATGGCCTCTGTTATCAGCTCCTGCCTCCAGTTCCTACCCTGTTTTCTTTCACGGATAGACTATAAATACTGTGAAAGGGTAAGCTGAATAAACCCTTTCTCCCAAACTTGGTCATGGTTTTTATCACAGCCATAGAAAACCTAAGACAGTCATTCAACCATATACTTGAAAATGGTTCAAATACTGGGCTAGATGTGGTTGTATTGGTGGGGTGCTTACTCGGCATTCAGGAAGATCTGGGTTCTAAGCCCAGAATCACCCCAGCCTCCAAATAAGAAAAAGAAAAACAATTGGGAATAGTGGCACACATGTATAATCCTAGTATCTGGGAAATAGAAGATGATCAGAAATTCAAGGTCATCAGATTAGAAAGAAAGCAATTTAAGTACTAAATTCCATGTGATATATTTTAGTACAATGAAATCATGAGAGTTGTTGTATATTATCAACTAGTAATGTTAAAAATAGAGCCAGAGAGATGATTCAAGGGTAAAGTGCTGATCATTTGAGTTCAAGTCCATGGTAGAAGCAAAGAACCAGTTCCTTCAAGTTGTCCTCTGACCTCTACAAATTTGCTGTTACACATGTGCCCATACATATACATAATAAATAAAAGTAATAAAAAGCAGTAATGATGAGCTGGACAAATTGCTCATCGGATAAGAGCACTAGATGCTCTTCTAAAGGACCTGGGCTCAGTTTACAACTGCCTGTAACTCCTGTTCTTACGGATCTGACACCCTCACAAAGACATACATGCAGGCAAAACATCAATGCACATAAAGTAAAAATAAATAATTTTGAGAAAATAATAATGCTAATACTCAAACACTACAACCCACATAACTGACAAGGTGAGGCCAGAAGTTCTCACTCTGACACCAGTTAACATCTGAGCATTAAATTTTTGTTTGTTTGCTTTCCAAGACAGGATTTCTCTGTGTAGCCCTTGCTGTCCTGTGATTCACTCTGAGATCATCAGGCTGGCCTCAAGCTCACAGGGATCAGCCTACCTCTGCCTCCCGAGCACTGGTATTAAAGGCGTGAACCACCACTGCCCGGCTGCTAAATAAAATCTTAATGACTACCCATACAGGTACTGTGGCTGCACATTGTTCTTAAAGAGAAAAAAAGGAAAACATACGCATACCTCTCATTCTGGAAGCAATGTAAATGTGCTTACCTCCACTTGCATATTCCATGATTAAGTAGAGTGTTTTTTCCGTTTCAATGACCTCGAACAACTTCACTGAAGGGAAAGGAGAAATGAGAAAAAAGAACAAACAACTGTATGTACAAAACATGTACCTATAAGCTACAAAAATACCCCAGTTATTTCCTGCTAAAGGTTTTAGAAAGCTGGCTCTTATATGCTTTTTAGGGATTAAAAAAATACCGTTTTACAGAATTTTGTTAAAAAAAATTTAAGCCAGGCGATGCTGGCGCACGCCTTTAATCCCAGCACTCGGGAGGCAGAGGCAGGCGGATCTCTGTGAGTTCGAGACCAGCCTGGTCTACAAGAGCTAGTTCCAGGACAGGCTCCAAAGCTACAGAGAAACACTGTCTCGGGGGGGGGGGGGGGGAGGAGGAAGAAACCATAAAAATAAAGATTAGTTTTGGGTGTTAAGAATGTACTCAGCAGTCTGGCCATATGACTACTTTCTCACTTCCTCTCTTCCTGTTACCGTCTATGATGCTGTTTGTATAAGCTGTAAGTGGATTGTCCTTCCAGCAGCTCAACCCTATTTTTCACTTTCTTACCTATTACCCTTTTGGCAAAGGCAAGCCCTTTCATCTGTTACTATGATTTTAAGGAGACTTCTGTAACATGGGGAACTTAGGCAACTCTCAAAGAACTAGGAACCTTTCTATGTTAATATTCTGAAAGTAAAACTAGAAATAATTAGAAGGGGGTTATATGATAATTAATTTTTTATTCTTTTGTGGTACTGAGAATTGAATCTAGGGTCTCACAAATACTAGTCAAGCATTATCCCCTTATCCCCAAACTACTACTACTACTACTACTTCTTTTTTTTGGGGGGGGGGGGTTTCGAGACAGGGTTTCTCTGTAGCTTTGGAGCCTGTCCTGGAACTAGCTCTTGTAGCCCAGGCTGGCCTCGAACTCACAGAGATCTGCCTGCCTCTGCCTCCTGAGTGCTGGGATTAAAGGCGTGCACCCAGCAGCATTATCCCCAAACTTTTTAATACTTATTTTGAGATATGATCTAAATTACAAGGCTGGCCTTGATCTCATTCTGTAGTTTAGCCAAACTGTGGATTTGATGTTTTCCCTCCTCAGCCTCCCTAGAAAGTAAGATTACAGTTATGTGACACAGGCAGCAAAAATAACATTTTTTTCTTTCCTCTGAAGCTGAGGTCTGAGGGCAGGGTCTTGGGCATGCTAAGGAAATATATCACAAGCAAATTTCCAACCCAAGCTTCTTTTAAAGAATGATTTTCAAGCTGGGCGACGGTGGTGCATGCCTTTAAATCTCAGCACTCGGATCTCTGTGAGTTCAAGACCAGCCTGGTCTACAAGAGCTAGTTCCAGGACAGGCTCCAAAGCTACAGAGAAACCCTGTCTTGAAAGACAAAAAAAAAAAAATGATTTTTCAGAGGCTAGCCTGGTCTACATAGAGTTTTGCAGGACAGCCAGAGCTATACAGTAAGACCCTATCTCTAAAAACCCAAACCCAAATAAAACAAAACAAACAAACAACAACAATAACAACAAAAAATGGTTTTCAGGGGTTGGGGGGAAATGGGATTTTGCTATGACGGCTCCTTTCTTTAGATAGAACTTTCCATTTCTGCTAATTTATAAAGCTACAATACATCAGTGAAAGGTAAACGTATTTCTAAAGGAATATGAAGTAAATCTCTGAAGCTATTATGTCACTGTTGTACACATCTACTTAATTTTGTTATTTCCTTTAAATTTTTCTCAATAAATAGGATGCTAGTCATTTATAATTAAACAATTTTTTGATGATTTAGAAAGTAAAGGAAGTACTGGTAAGTATTTATAATATGCAAAAGCAGATACTGGCTCTTTACTTTTTTTTCCTTTTTCTTTTTTACAATTTACTTATTTATTGTTTATACAGTGTTCTGCCTGCATACCAGAAGAGGGCACCAGATTTCATTACAGCTGGTTGTGAGCCACCATGTGGTTGTGGGAATTGAACTCAGGACTTCTGGAAGAACAGTCAGTGCTCTTAACATCTGAGCCATCTCTCCAGCCCTACATACCGGCTCTTTTGAGAAAATTATCTTAATGCAATATGAATTGAAAAAATTTAAATTTAGCCAGGTGGTGGCAGCGCACACCTTTAACCCCAACAGGGAGAGACCAGCAGATCCTCTGAGTTCAAGGTCATTTTTGTCTGAAAGAGTGAGTTCTAGGACAACCAAGGCCACATAAAGAAACCCTGTCAAAAAGAAACCGTCTTCAAACACAAGAAAACAAACAAACAAACAAAGAACCAAAACAAAATAAAATTTAAATTTATTACATTTAGTAAATAAAGCACTAGGATTAATGAGAGTTTAGTTTACACTTGCCTAGTATACAGAGGTATGCTTTGATCCCACGGACAGTAGTGATCAAATATTTAGAGATGAAATTCTGAGTAGTAGTGATAAAGTAAATTTTTGGTGAAAAATTTTAATCTAAAATCCAAAATTTGGGGCTGTAGAGATAGATGGCTGGGTGGGTAAGAGCACTGACTGTTCTTCCAGAGGATCCAGGTTCAATTTCCAGCACCCACATGGCACCTCTTAAGTTTATGTAAATCCAGTCCCTGGGCGACCCTAAGACCTTCACAACACTGCACATAAAATAAGGTTTTATGTCAGATGGTGGTGGCACACACCTTTAATCCCAGCACTGGAGGTGGGAGGGAGGCAGAGGCAGGCAGATCTCTGTGAGTTTGAGGCCAGCCTGATCTATAAGAGCTAGTTCTAGGAAAGGCTCCAAAGCTACAGAGAAACCCTGTCTTGAAAAAAAAAACAAAAAACCAAACCAAACCAACCAAACAAAAAAATCCAAATTTTAATGACTATCCTTAAAGTGTTGAAATAAAAAACAAAGAAAGGGCTTCTATCCATTATTATACTTATTATAGTTTTTCTTTTTCTCTATTTTTTATGGATTCTCGCATGCATATTTTTTAATTTATTAAAAATTTCCACCTCCTCCTCTCCTCTCATTTCCCTCCCACTCCCACCACTCCCTTTCCCCCTCCCTCTCCAGTACTAAGAGCAGTCAGGGTTTCCTGCCCTGTGGAAAGTCCAAGGTCCTCCCCCCTCCATCGAGGTCTGGGAAGGTGAGCATCCAAACAGACTAGGTCCCACAAGGCCAGTCCATCGCATGTATATTTTTTCATTAATATTGCTTTAGGATGATAGTAGCATTTTCTGCATAGTACTGCATAAAACAACAATGGTTTTTATTTACGTGTTTTATATGCATTGGTGCTTGGCCATACAATTGGTATGTCTGTGTAAGGGTGCCAGATCCCCTGGAAATAGAATTACAAACAGTTGTGAGTTGCCATGTGGGTGCTGGGAATTGAACCTGGGTCCTCTGTATGAACAAGTGCTCGTAACTGCTGAGTCATCTCTCCAGCCCCAAGAATGGTTTTTTTTTTTTAAGATTTATTTATTTATTATGTATACAGTATTCTCAGTACTCTGCCTGCAGGCCAGAAGAGGGCCCAGATCTCATTACAGATGGTTGTGAGCCACCATGTGGTTGCTGGGAATCGAACTCAGGACCTTTGGAAGAGCAGGCGGTGCTCTTAACCACTAAGCCATCTCTCCAGCCCCCCCAAGAATGTTTTAAATGACAGTGACTAATTTAATCAAATTGAGTGTAATCTATTTGCTTAAGTATATACTCAAATTAAAAAATATCAATGTGGTTCTAGGCGTTTGTGGCACAGGCCTTTATGCTAGTCATTTATAATTAAACAATTTTTTGACGACTTAGAAAGTAAAGGCAGTACTGGTAAGTATTTATAATATGCAAAAGATACTGGCTCTTTACTTTTTTTTCCTTTTTCTTTTTTACAATTCTAGCACTTGGGAGGCAGAGGGAGGTAGTTCTCTGTGAGTCTGACTGAGGTCAGCCTATTCTACAGCGTGAGTTCCAGAATCATCAGGGCTACACAGAGAAACTCTGTCTCAAAAAACAAAAACAAAAAAAATTCTGTGTAGAAATTCTTTGTCTTCTGCAGTTATATGTTATTTTTCTTTTCTGAGGAATTCATGGGTTCTCCAAAACATGACATTATCTATCTCATTTACTCTTGAAAAAGGAGCATTGTTTTATAAAAATGCAGTTACATTATTTAAAAACCCTATTATGACACATAGAATCAAAAGTTTTCATAGGTGTGCATGTTGGTCAATTTGTGTTTTCATTTTGGTCCCACAATTAAGAGGACAGAAAAAGGTTCTTTCCTTGTCTTTAACCACCTGTCACAGTTAAGCACATGAAGGACAAACAAATAGTTCCTATACCAATTTCGTTAGATAATATTATCCCATCTTTTATATACTACTTTGTACAAATATTTTCTTAGAAACACAGACACAGCAAGTTTCTTTGAAAATATTGTCAGCTAATGAAATACAATTAGACTTCCCAATACACTAAAAAAATTAATCAGCCTGATTATACATACTCCTATGGCATTAAAGCTTAAGACAAGTGCTTAAGACGTGGCCCAGTGTTTAAGAGCAATGACTACTCCTCAGAAGACCTGGGTTCAATTCCCAGCACTCATATGGCAGCTCACAACTCTCTGTAACTCTAGTTCCAGGAGATCTGACACTCTCACACAAATACATGTAAACAAAATACCAATAAACAATTTTTTAAAAAAAAAAAAACCTTAAGTCAAAATGTTTAATCCCTGTAATTTCAAAGAGCTAATACAAACAGTAACTTGTATATATTTTATTAAAAATATACCTGGGTTGGGAGAAGCTTCCTATCACTTCAGAAATACATGTTTAGCTTTATGACACATTTTCAAGACCTCCAAGTATTTAAGAAAATGGAAAGTACCTATGTTTGGATGATTTAAAATCTTCATTATTCTTACTTCTCTGAAGAGCTAAAAAATAAAAAGACAAATCCCTATGTTATTAAATGTTATACTCTGCTTACAGTAAAACTTTAAGTTTTTCTTAGATAACTGCTTCATTATTTATACTACCCTATTCCTAAGAACAAAATAATACAGAAATTCAAAGTAACCCTGAAGTACCAAACAGTATTCTAAAATGTTTCCTTTAATGGAAATGGCAGCAGTCCTGAGGGGAACAAGAACCACACTCTTAATTTATTTTTGCTTTTTTTTTTTTTTTTTTGGTTTTGCAAGACAGGGTTTCTCTGTAGCTTTGGAGCCTGTCCTGGAACTAGCTCTTGTAGACCAAGCTGGTTTCGCAGAGATCCACCTGTCTCTGCCTCCCAAGTGCTGGGATTAAAGGCGTGCACCACCACTCCCGGGCTTATTTTGGCATCTTAAAAACAGTTTGTGAATAAACTCTGATTCATTATCTATACCTAAGAGCCAATAAAAACCTATGCAATCCATGGGGCTGGAGAGATGGCCCAGAGGTTAAGAGAACTGCTTGTTCTTACAGAGGTCCTAAGTTCAATTCCCAGCACCCACATGGCAGCTCACAACCATCTGTAATGAGATTTGGTGTTTTTTTCTGGCCTGCAGGCATGCAGAACACTGTATACTTAATAAACAAATTTTTAAGCAATATAGGTGCTCTCTTTTTTTACTTTTTTTTTTTTTTTTTTTGGTTTTTCAAGACAGGGTTTCTCTGTGGCTTTGGAGCCTGTCCTGGAACTAGCTCTTGTAGACCAGGCTGGCCTCGAACTCACAGAGATCCACACCTGCCTCTGCCTCCCGAGTGCTGAATTAAAGGTATGAGCAGTCACCACAACCCAGCAATACGGGTCCTCTTGAGCCACACCTCACATGCAGCTACACTTGCTGTTCAACTCATTTTAGCCAATGTGATAGTAGCAAAATCAAAGTGAGCTGAGCTGGAAAGTTTGGCCATCAGGTTCTCCCATCTTAGATCTGTGTGAAGCTTCTCCTACCTCTTTCAGGATGAGAGGTAATACAGAGAAAGACTCTCCTCGGACCTGAGCCTATGCCAATCCAACAGCACACAGCTACACCAGTTAACCAAGATGAGACCGTTATACAACTGGCTCAAACAGGATATACAGAAATGTACAAAGAAAAGACAAGTGTGTGGTAGAAAAACATGCTGGCAAATAAAGACAATTATTTTTAGAGGATTTAAAAAATTATTTATTTTATGGATATGAGTGTTCTGCCTGCATGTAAGTACATTAGGTGCATGCAGTGCTGCAGAGGCAAGAGAGTGTATTAGATCCCCAAGAACTATAGTTACAGATGACTGTGAGCCACCTCATGGGTGCTAGAAACCAACCTGTGTCCTCTGAAAGAAAAGCAAGTTCTCTTAACTACTGAGCCATCTCTCCAATCTCCCCTTTCTTTATCTTCCTACCCAGACAAGGTCCAAGTACATAGCTGGCTTATGTAAAACTTGCTAAGTAGATCAGAGTAGCCTTGAATTCACAGAAAGCTACCTGCCTCTGCTTCCCAAATACTAGGATGACAAGTCAAACAACATCACACCCTTTGTTAGGACTGAGTTTTGCTTTTCGCTGTTTCCAATTGTAATGAATTTGGGGTAACTGTCTAAATGTTAAGTAGATCAGAACTTCACAAAGCTATGCTTCTTCTCGGCTGCAACCCCACAGAGCTCTTAGTCCTCTGTTAGAGTGAAGGTAAGGAAGTTAGGGAATTTACAGCAGGGCACCTCGGGTGCCATGAACAGTAATGTGCTGAGTCAGCAGCGGATTACTGTTTGCAGTACTAGAGATTGAACCTAGGACCTAAGGCAAGTGTTCCATCACTGCGGTACATCACCAGCCCACTATCTCACTTTTATTTTAAGAAAGTGTCTAAATTTTCCAAGCCAGCCTGGAACACATTCTATTGACTAGGTTTCGTTAAAATCATGGTGAGTTTCCTGCCTCAGTTTCCCAGATGCTGGGATTACAGACACAGGCTACAGTGTCTGGTGACTGTTTTCTTTTCAAAGCTGGTGTTTGTTTTAGAGCCACTGTTGGTACTTGAGAGTTCTGCAGCAGTGATGGCCTTTTTGGTATCTTGAGGAAATCTTAGTTATGGGATACTCAAGGAATTATCTATTTTACAGGTAGAGAGAACCAGTTAGTGCTCTTCATGTGGTCTGCAGTGCTCCTTGCCACTAGGCTACTTGGGGGCACTGTTGCTTCAGCTTTTATAAATCAGTAGTTTTCAGGGGCTGGAGGGTTGGCTCAATGGTTAAGAGCACTCGTTACTATTGCAGAGAACCAGGATTCGATTCTCAGCACCCATATAGCAATTCACAACTGTCTGTAACTACAGTCCCAGGGGATCTAACACACCCTCTTCTGACCTCAGTGAGAATCAGACATAATACCATGAACAAACATATGCAGGCAGGTCATACACACAAAATAATGTTAAAGGAAAAACAAAACAGTAGTCTTCAGAACCCTGTAGATTGGATTCTTTTGTGGATTCTGTTCTAAAGAGCAAGGCTTCTTCCCCAGATGGGTGCTTTCTTCCCAGGAGCTCCTGGCTTTAAGTGTTGGGACAACAGTGACAGTGCATTAGAATGAGAATGGCCTGGGACAGACACTCTTCTATGAGACAGACTGTTTTAAATTTTTTAATTAATTTATTCATTTTATTTATTTATTCGCTTAGGTTTTTTGAGACAGAGTTTCTGTGTAGCCTTGGCTGTCCTGAAACTTGTTCTATAGTCTAGGCTGGTCCTGAATTCACAGAGATCACCTGCCTTTGCCTCCTAACCCTAAGTGCTGAGATTAAATACATGCACTACCAGTGCCTGGCCTATTCATTTTATTTAATGCATGTTTTGCCATCTCTCTAGCTACAACACAGCCTTTTTAAAAGAAAATTCCTTCACCATGAGTCCTGAAAGTCCCAAGGATTGCTTCTACCTGCACTGCTAATTTCTTCCTTCCCTCTATGGGACTCTTAGGAACATCTCCTGGACTTCTTTCTCCAACAGCTCAATATAGACCACTTACAACATCTTGGTCAGAGAATAACTGTTAATCTTTTTTCCCCTTCTTTTTCTTTTCTTTGCTATTGTCTTCTTCCTTCTCTCCTGCACCGATCTGTAGCAGGCTGGCAACTCAGGCTGAGCCATCTTCTTGGCCCAGAGGCAGTTTTAATTGTGCCAATGGTTCATTATGCCATTTCAGAAAAGTTACTAAAGAACAAAATATTTGAAGTGAGTTAAAATAGAATATAGCATGGTTAGGGACAAATTAGACCTTTGAGGGAGAAGAACAGAGACATTCAGAGTCACCTTCATACAGCTAGTTTTTTTATAGTGTCAGACACAATATTATTGTTCTATGTTGTTCCATGCTCTTGGCATACTGAACATCCTTTAATGTACACTAAGAGTGGTGAAGCCATGTATAGTCCAGGTAGTTAATGTAGCTGTAGAGGGAAGTAAACTTTGTTTTTGTTTTGAGACCGGGTCTTGTTGTGTACCCACGCTGGCCTGGAATGTATGTAGACCAGGATGGCCTCAAACTCAGAGATCCACCAGCTTCTGCCTCCCAAGTGCTAGGAATATGGGAAGGAACCACTACAACTGGTGGCAACTAAAGATGGCAACTGGTGAAGTCACTTGTGCCAGGACTGATGACTTGAGCTTGATCCCCAAGACCTGCATGGTAGAGAGAAACAACTCCTTCAAGTTTTACTGACCTCCACATGTATATCATGGAATGTGCACACATAAAATGAAAAGAATTTTTAAAAAAGCACTGGAATTTTTGAGAAACATATGAACCCATTACACATAGAGTCCAAGAAATCAAAGAGAAAAAACTGAAATTGAGGTTTTTGTTGACTGACATGAACAGGAAACAACTGAATGATATTTTCCATTTTTTGAGGTCTCATATTAACATTCTGTGATTTCACCAAGTCAAATGGCCAAAAATTGTATGGAAACTATATACCTTTCCCAAAGATTTCTGGCTTGACTTTTAGAATAACAGAATTATAACACATGGAGATGAATTTGATATAGACTATACAAAGACTTCTATCTGGCTTCAAAGATGGTATCTACCATAAAAGACAATTTTTTAATTTTTATTTATGTGTATTTATATGTATGGTGTTTTGTCTGCATCTATGAATGTGCACCACATGTGCCCGAAGAAACCAGAAGCTGTTGTCTCCTGGAACTGGAACTAGAGATCGTTGCGAGCAGCTATGTGAGTGCTGGAAGTAAAACCTGGGTCCCCTGGAAGAGCAAAAAGCACTCAACTGTGAACCATTGCTCTAGCTAAGACAAGTATTTTTCAGAGCTGGCTGACATATATAAACACAGAGTATCCATCGCCAATATCTGAAGTAGAGATTAAGACCCAAGGAACCATTTTCTAAGAGTTCGGGAACTACTAAACTAACCCAAGCTTGCTAAGAATACCTCAGAACCTAACATTTGCTCTCAACATATCAGACAGAAGGAAGATGATATTCAACAAGTGGTAGACACGTCAACCTTTTGAAAAGAGAGCATAGGGTGTTCCACCTGCCTTTTGGCTGGTAACATTTCCTATCAGGGTCAGTCTTTTGAGTTTTTGCTGCACTCAGTATGTGTTAACAGAGTTAAGACCCTCTAGTACAGAGCCATCTACCTACCATTAACTCTTAAGTCACATTACTAATCCTTGGCTACTCTACTTCTGTTTAATTCTCAAAAAATTGGCTAGTCTCCCTTTGAGCTTCAGAGGGACTAGAATCCCAGTCTGAGAAGCTAGAACAAAAGGAATGCCAAATCTGTGGGTTCCAGGCCAAGCTGGGCTATTATAGCAAGACTGCCTTTTAAAAAATTGTTTTTTAATTCATTAACCAACCAACCAAATTAAAACAAATAAAGGAAAGGGAGAAATAGTGGCTGATGAGTCTAGCACTTCAAAGGAGGATCACATGGACCTAGAAGTTTGAGACCAGCCTTATAAGAGGACCAAGATTTGATTCCTGACACTTACATGGTGGCTCAAAGCCATCCGTAAATCAGTCCTGTAGAATATTACAGGTACGTATGTGGTGCACATACATGCACATGGGCAATACATTCATACACTAAAATAAATAACACCAAATGTTTTACTACTTAAGTCTACAGCAACAACTTGGAAGGAGAATTCTCCACTGAACAATCTTTGTCCCTATCTTGCTTAATATTTTAAATGGGTGAAAACTTCTCACCTAATTTAGACAGCACAAAAGTAGTGACAGTTAGCAAAAAAGGTTCATGGCTCAAAAATGTCCCAAATAGGACTGGGGATGTAGCTCAGGGATAGAATACCACACCTACAACACACACTGACACATACAAGTCCAACTTACAGAAAAAAAGCATTTTAGCAAGAACCATGTAATTCAGGTAAAGAAAACAACCACTTTAAGAACACTATAAAATAAGCCTATGTTAAGGGCATCGCCTGTTGAGTGACCAAGAGTCTGAGCATTTACTCTGCAGAAGGGAGAATTGAGATCTCACAGGCTCGACAGTGGGTTTTTCTGGAGCTCCATATGGTGAAAACAGAGAACAGTGTTACAGATGTAAAGACAGATGCTCATCTACAGCAAGGGAGGAAAGCTCTAACAACAGTTGTTGGGACACCAGAAAAAGACACTGTGGGAGGGGAAGACTGGCCAACAAACCAGTCAGCAATCAGGGTTACATTGTAAAAACAACTATTTTATTACATGTTATAAAATGTAGATGGTTCCAGTTTAAGAAAAAGATGGCCGTCTATATCACAGTGGTGATAATTTATACTTCAGAACAAAGGACTGCGATCTGTTTGCATCATATTTAAATAGTATTTATAGTATCAGTGAAATTTACCTCCTCCCTGGTCCTCTCCAAATAACAGATATCCAAAAAATTCAAGATAAAAATCACCATTAAGAATACAGTAGTAAGCCGGGCGGTGGTGGCACACACCTTTAATCCCAGCACTCGGGAGGCAGAGGCAGGCGGATCTCTGTGAGTTCGAGGCCAGCCTGGTCTACAAAAGCTAGTTCCAGGACAGGCTCTAAAAAAGCTGCAGAGAAACCCTGTCTCGAAAAACCAAAAAAAGAAAAAAAAAAAAAAAAAAAAAGAATAGAGTAGTAATTAAATTGTGGATTACATACACCAAAGTAACTTACAACTGTAGAGTTTGAGGTTTACAAAGCTTTTATATAAACTGTTTCATTAATACATCCACTTTGAGATGAAAAATATTAATTAATAATCATTATGAGGTCTTGATATATTGCCTAAGTGAGTTTCAAATATCTGGACTCAAGAGATTCTCCTATGTTGGCACTGCCAGTAGTTAACCCTACAGGCTACACCACCAACACTGGATCAAACTATCTCTATTTTAAAGATGAAAAACTTACTGGGCATGGGGGCACTTTTAATCTCAGCACTCAGCTGGGAGAGCAAGGCAGAAGAACTCTCAGAGTGTGAAGACAGCCTCATCTATATAGAAAACTGCAGTCCAGTCAAGGATACAGTGAAACCCTGCCTCAAAAAACAAATAAGCAACAACAACAACAACGAAAAAGACCTAAAACTGAAAAGTTTAATGACTTGTTCCTGGTCAAGTTAGACATTCAGTTAAGATAGATAAGAAGGATGGGATGCCTCCGTGTGTAAAAGAACTTGCTATGGAACCCAAACAACCTGAATTTTACCTCCAGAACCCACATAAAAAAGTAGGAGAAAGCCAACTCCATACAGCTGTCCACTGACCTCTGCAGATGTGCCATGGCACTCAACACAGGTACATCTGCACTCACACAACAATAATAAAGTTTTAAAAAGCCAAAGGAGAGTCAGGTGGTAATGGTGGCACACACATTTAATCCCAACATTGGGAGGCAGAGGCAGGTGGATCTCAGTCTACAAAGCAAGTTTTGGGACAGCCAAAGCTGCTACACAGAGAAATTTAAAAAAAAAAAAGTTTAACAAAGCCAAATGGTAGCAGTATGTATATATTTTAAAATGATATATTGCCTGCCAGGCAGTGGTGGCGCAGTCCTTTAATCCTAGCACTCAGGAGGCAGAGACAGGCGGATCTCTATAAGTTCAAGGCCAGCCTGGTCTACAGAGTGAGTTCCAGGACAGCTAGGGTTGTTAAACATAGAAACCCTGTCTCGAATCATCCCAGAAAACAAACAAACAAAAAGTCCAATAGTCCTTTACCTAAGGTTTAAACATTGTGGAAGAGAGGGCAGACTTTAGGAGCCAGAGGATCAGATAATTTGCCGTGAGACTGCATCTCCTAGTAACATCAGAAGCTACACCCATAGTCTCAGTAACATGATTGTCGAAACATGAGCTGAACAAGGATGACACCAATAAATATGACATACCAGAGAAAAGACCAAGAAGCTTTAGCCCTACACAAAACTACAAATAACTGAGGAACATAGAGAGGAGAGGTAGTCTTCCCCAGGGAAGAGAATACATATTGGTTGTCCAGTGCCATATGGTCAGCCCTAAAAGCATTCAAGTGGTATTATATGAACTGAAAAGGTTATAGTTAGGAATATATATACATATATGCATACAGTAACAATTGGAGAAAAAAGAAGCTATAAATTTAAAGGAGAGCACTGAGGAGTTTATGGGAGGGCTTGGATAGAAGAAAGGGAAGGGAGAAATGTTATAATTAAATTATAATAAAAAAAGATGGAAGTATCGCTAAACTGCTTAGTCTAGTCTCAAAGATGCTTGGCCTCAAACAATTTCCTTTCTCCAGCAGCCTCACAAGTAGCTAGGTCAAGAAAAAGTATATTTCTCAACTGAAAATATTTTGTATTTTTTAAAAATTCTTAGTCAAACATCTAAAATAACTGCTCTCAAATGAAGTTAACCCAACTATATTTATGAAAAATTCCATTTAACTTTTTGGGGAAAGAGGGAAATGCCTAATTAGAAAGCTTAAGGCTGGCCTTAAACTTGTGAGGAGAGTTTCTGCTTCTGTCTTCTACATGCTGGAGTTACAGGTATGCACCAGTGTTATGTTCAGCAAGCTATATTCACTGGAGGAAGAGAAAGCTTTGTTGCACAACTACCAACAGTTAAAACATTTAAAAGGTAAATTATATAGGAATTAAAATAGTAAATACTAGATCAACATACCTTTTGTAGACTTGTTGGATTCAACTGAGTTTTGTCAATTATTTTTATTGCAACCTGGGGGGGGAAATTATTTACAGATTTTCAGAATTTGCTAATTACAGACTAAACAGAGTTTTAAATTCTCACACATAGGCATTGTTAAAAAGCAATCAAAACAGAAAATCTTAGCTGGTTATTTACAAAGCAATTAGAACTTCGTTAAGACTAT
Organism: Arvicola amphibius; assembly: GCF_903992535.2. Lineage (NCBI taxonomy): Eukaryota > Metazoa > Chordata > Mammalia > Rodentia > Cricetidae > Arvicola > Arvicola amphibius. The sequence continues at coordinate 69,532,747 of NC_052053.1, forward strand.
GTGACTAAAAAGAGACTTCATGCAAACAGTATTATAACATTTTCTATTTGTTAAGTACATAGAAGAGGGTGAAATAATCTCCTCTATCCTTCCCCAAAAGTATTACAGAGTGAATACACTTCAAAAATTATATGTAGTGTAGCAAATCTCTTCACTTTGGGGGGAGGTGTTAGAGCTGACTAGACAGTCTTATTCCTGTTAGGCAAGTGTTGTCCTATTGACCTATTCCCCCCAACTCCCACTTTACTATTTACTGAGACTAATTTCAGTGAATTCTGTAATAATAGGGCAGAAACTTGAAAGGAATGTGTAGCCTAAAATACCCTTTGGGGTATCTTAAATATAGTACTTTTTAAAGTATTAAATAAGTTGGTACTAAATCTAAAAACGACAAAAGAATCCATCCAAAAACAGACGTCCTGATGAGGTGGCATACATCTGTACTTCTGGTACCAAGGAGACTTAAGGCAAGAAGAGTGCAAGACCTATCTGTGTAACGCATCAGGAACCTATCTCAAATAACAATGGAAAGACCAAAACTCCAGACCAATCTGTGGGCTAACCATGGGAGGCATATACAGAGGCAATAAATGTGTCACCTAGCAACCTTTGTTTAGAAAGGGTATACCAGCAAACAGTATTTTTTTTAAAGTCATTAGAATACAAGGAGAAACTACAGCTTCTTTTAATACGCATATCTTACTGAAAAATTGAAGGAGTAAGCCAGGTGGTGGTGGTGCACACCTTTAATCCCAGCATTTAGGGAAGCAGAGGCAGACGGATCTTTGCGAGTTCGAGGCCAGCCTGATCTACAGAGCAAGTTCCAGGTCAGCTAGAACTATACAGAGATTGCTGGGATTAAGGATGTGCACCAGGGTCTGGCTCAAATGACTGATTCTCTAGGAACCTGTTGGCCTCCAGAATCAAGAAAGAAGAAACATTGTAACAACGATTCTGATTGCTTCAAGGCAACTCAGAATTGAGAGAAAAAAAGTATGTGTATGAGAAAAAAGTCAAAATACTAGTTCCATATTTGAAAATATAAATTTAAGTGGAAACTGCAAAAAAAAGTATTTGTTAGTCAGATATTCAAACATTACCTATACATATCTCACCTGGGAGGAACCAGTCTATCTTTATAGCCTAAATTGTACTGTATTGCATAACAATTTCCTCTGAGATTGTAACATTCCATCCTTCAGTATGAAGATAAACAACTCAAAATTACTTTAGAAAGTCCCTGAAACCGACCGCAATCACTAGGCTCTTTTTCCCAGGGTAAGCAATAAAACGTGATGGTCCCTCTCGGATCAATGGAGTTTAGCTGCAAAGAAGACTCTCAAACTAGAGCAGGGGGCTGCCTGGAAGTTTAGATAAACTGAGGCAGCTGGAAAGGGCACTCTTCAACTGGTGAACTACCTGTATGTAGGCTGTGCAGTGTGCCCCAGGTTCCCAGCCTTGTAATCTGTCACCCAAGCTAGGGTGGCTTTAGTGATATATCTGTCTTTGAGTAATTTCTGCTCCTGTAAGTGATCCTGTAGTCAGACATTTCTCTCCTGAGTGCCTGTTCCCAAATACCCAGCAGCCACTTCCCAATTACCACACAGAGGCTTTTATTAATTATAAATGCTCGACTGACAGCTCAGGCTTGATACTAGCTAACTCTTTTTCGAGACAGAGTTTCTGTGTATCAGCCCTGAATTTCCTGGAACTCAAGAGGCTGGCCTCAAACTCAGAGATCCACCTGCCCCTGCCTCCTGAATGCTGGGATTGAAGGCATGTGTCACCATCGTCCAGCTAAAAAAAAATAAAACTTTTAATAATAAAAAAAGAAAGAACTCTAAATCCCTTAAGGTCCCAATAGCCTGAATAGTAGTCTGCTTAGGCTGCCATAATAAATACCACGGACTAATAGCTTAAACAGAACAATTCATTTTCCCTGTTTTAGTGTATGATAGTTCAAAATCAAAGTGCCAGCAGGGTTGGTCCTGGTGAGGCCTTTGATCCTGCATCCTTCTCACAGTATCCTCACATAGTAGAGAGGATTCTCTGTTGTCCCATTTTTTACAAAAACATGAATATCATTGATTACAGCTCACTTAAACATCTATGAAGACCCTATTACCAAATATAGTCATGCTATAGGCCAGAATTTCAACTTAAGCTAAGAACAAACCAGGCAGTGGTGGCACATGCCTTTAATCCCAGCACTTATAAGGCAGAAGCAGGTAGATTTTGGAGTTCAAGGCCAGTCAGTTCTACAAAGAGAGCTTCAGGACAGCCAAGTCTACACAGAGAAACCTTGCCTTGAAAAACAAAACAACAACAAAAAAAGTTTGAGGACATACCTTTTAGTCAATGGTGGATGCAAACAATGACAGTAGTTGGTTACAAAATAAAACTTCAGGGGCTGAAGAGAGGGCAAAGCAGTTAAGAGCACTTGATGCTCTTGCAGAGGACTAAAAATCAGTTCCACAATCTACACCGCGACTCACAAACCCCCTATTCTGACCTTTGTGAGAACCAGGAACACTCACAGTGCACATACATACATGCACATTAAACACTAATACACATACAAGGGAAAAGAATCTTAAAATAAAAAAGTAGCTTTCCAATCACAACAATAAAATACAACAGCAAGCAAAAATGTCACACAAAATAAAAAAGTTGACTGAGAAACATAGAGCAAGCATTTAATACTTGGGAGGTAGAGACAAGTGTATTTCTGAATTTAAGGCTAACCTGGTTTACAGAAAAAGTTCTAGACCAGCCAGGGCTACTCAAAGAAACCCTGACTCAGTAAAAAAGAAAAAGAAAGAAGGAAAAGCAGCAGGTACACAGTAAATACCACACAATTTCAACAGCATTTATATATTAAAAACAAACATTAGTTTAAGTGAACAGTAATTCTATATAGCCAAGAGAGAATGTCTAAAAGTGGAAAATAAGCAATAACACAAGCTTTAAAAAAATTGTTGTGGGCATCTTAGATTACTAAAAATTGAATATATCTGAAACCGTGCTGCCATTCTTTTTGGCAGTAAAACTAAACACTTTACATACAAAATTAAGTACAATTACAAAATGTAAAGTTTTCCTGTAGCCATAATGTAACTGTTTGGTTGACGATTGGGTGCTGATAACATGCAGATCACTTCCCTAACATGATAGCTCAAATGAACATCCTGCCTCAGCCTCCCAACTCATGGCTATTTATATTTGAGTGCCCCCTTAGGAGCAAGTGTTACTATGTATTATTGGTCAGTGTTGAACGTTGAACTGATGGTTCCACAATTCACTCATGCCTAAGGGTGTTTTCCTGAATACAGGCATTTTCTCTACAAGACACATCTCAGCCTTGCAATTAGGACAACTAAATAGTACTGCATCACTATGTTCAGGAACCACATTAATCAGCACAATTATTGAAAAAACAAAAAACTCACATATAAAAAAATAGCTGGGCAGTGGTGGCATACAGCTTTAATCCCAGCACTTAGGAGGCAGAGGTAGGAGGATTTTTGTGAGCTTAAGGACAACCTGGTCTACACAGTGAGTGCCAGGACAGGCTCCAAAGCTAACCTGTCTAGTAAATAGAAAATAAATAAATAAATGTAGCATTAAATAGACTGAAGGAGAAAAAGGGCAAATTCGTGCAAAAGCACTGTAAGGGTTGATTCCTGCAAATAACTTTTATCAAGTATATAAACTGATAAGCATGAACTCTGTCCTGGAGTGAATGGTGGTAATAGCTTCATAAAAATATTATCACTAAACTGTAAGCTTCAAACAATTAAAATTCTAACTCTTACACTACATGTATTTTCAACACAATAAAGCAGTAGTCAGGCCAGTAATCCTAGCACTTGAGAGGCTAAAGGAGTAACAGCATTGAGCCCAGTGAGGGTAAGAGAGTGACTTCTAGGCTAACCTGGGCTACAAAGCCGACTCTCTAACTCAAAGAACCATAAAACAAAACAATTCTCCCATGAGTGTAACAAAGCAATTTTCTTATATCTAAGAATTGATTTTACAGCCTGGAGAGATGGCTCAGTCAGTTAAGAACACTTGTTGCAGCCAGGCGGTGGTGGCACAAGCTTTTAATCCCAACATTTGAGAGGCAGAGACAGGCAGATATCTATAAATTTAAGGCCAATCTGGTCTACAGAGTGAGTTCCAGGACAGACAGGACAGGACTGTCACACAGAGAAACGCTATCTCGAAAAAAAAAAAACAAAAGAACACTTAAACAGTTGTTCTTGCAGAAGTCCTGGGTTCAATTCCCAGCACCTACCCTACATGGTAGCTCACAACCATCCATAATTCCAGTTCCAGGGGATCTGACCCCTGAAGGTGCCAGGAAAACATGTAGTACACATACATACATGTAGGCAAAACACTCATACATGTACAAGAAAATAAATAAATCTTAAGGTAAAAAATATTAAAGAGAACATGGCTTTGCCCCTGTACTTTCAGAATGTACTAAAAGCATAGTATCAGCTTTAGCTATTAGTTGCATATATTATTACATATTATACAAGGCCTTTCTTTCAATCTTCTGTTGCTCACTTCCAAATCTGCTATTGAATACTTCATACTCAACTGAAGCAAATTATTCTGGATATTAACTTTGCCAGTCTTTGTACAATTGTTTTTAATTAAAATTCAATTATACTACTTTTGCCCTAAGAAACAACTCTATGCTGAGTTCTAGAATAGCACCAAAGACAATATCCTGGATATAATATTTGAAAGAGTATGGTATTCCTCTTTTTTCTTTGGGTATTATTTTACTTTCCAAATCAGGGTTTCTCTGCATAGCCTAGACCTAGCGGTCCTGGAATTCATTCTGTAGACCAAGCTGGCCTCAGAGATCCACCTGCCTTGCTTTCCAAATGCTGGAATTAAAGGTGTGCACCACCACCGCCCACCTGGCATTCTTCCCTTTTTAATAATGTATTTCTTCATCTACTTCAACAAAAACAATGCAGAGAATACTAAAACTTAGCAAACTTCTATTACGTCTCACAGTAAAGACATCTGTGGGGGAAAAAATGGGGCTAAAGAGATGACCCAGCTGTTATGAATGCAAACTGCTCTTATAAAGAGCATAAATTAGTTCTCACACCCATACTGAACAGCTGAAACTAGGTCTCAGAAGACCGATGCCCTCTTCCAGCCTCGAAGAACTGCACACATGTGCACACACTCCCAGAGACACACGTATACACATATTAAAAATAAAAATAAGGACTGTATAGATGATTCTACAATTAGCAGCACTTTACTCTTGTAGTGACCCAGGTTCAATTACTAGCACCCACAACAGGTAGTTCACAAAACTGTATCCCCAGTGCCAGGGTGTCCAATGCCCTTCCCTGTGACCTATACATAAGCAGACACACATAAAAACATAATTAGGCTGGGCGGCGGTGGCACACACCTTTAATCCCAGCACTCAGAAGGCAGAGGCAGGTGGATCTCTGTGAGTTCAAGACCAGTCTGACCCACAAGAGCTAGTACAAGGACAGGCTCCAAAGATATAGAGAAATCCTGTCTTGAAAAACCAAAACAAACAAACAAACAAACAACATACAATTAAAATAAAAATTAAAAATTGAAACCTTAAATAAAAAGAAATTAAAACAATATTCCCACCATAATTTTATTGTAAACACTGACTTTCAAAATGTTACATACTTATTGTATATTAACTTTCTTGCGCGTGAGGTTATTTATTTATTTATTTATTTATTTTTAATTTTTCAAGACAGGGTTTCTCTGTGTAACAGCCCTAGCTGTCCTGGAACTAGCAGGCGGATATATGTGAGTTCGAGATAAGCCTGGCCTACAGAGCTCCAGGACAGACTCTAAAACAACCCAAACAAACCTTGTCTCAAAAACTAAAAACAAAATAACACACAAAATATAAGACTATCTGAAGCCTCAAAGTTTAACATGCCTCAGGATGTTTAACCATTGTTACATGCTTAGCATACACAATACTGTGCGTTCAAGCTCCAGAACTGCTAATTAAGTAAACAGATAAGAATTAGAGGCCAGGCAGTGTTGGTGCACTTGTGAGGGAGAGGCAGGTGAATCTGAGTTCAAGGACTAGCCTACAGAGCTAGTTTCAGGACAGCCAGTGCTACACAAGGAAAGTTTGTCTCAAAGGGCACCAGAGTGAAGGAGGCTGCAGGGTAGAGTGTTCTAGTGAGGGACAGGACACAAGGGAGAAAAGAGGGAAGACACTCCAGGTAAATGGGAAGGGATAGCAATAACAACGCAGGTGTAAAGGCATATGTTAAAAAGACAAAAAATAAAAATAAAAAATTTCAAAAATGTCCTCTCAGAGTGGACAGAAAATAAAGAAAATTACATGGAGAGAAAATGCCAACTGGCCAGCATTACTAAGAAAAGCTAAAAGGCCCTAGGCATAAAGAAGAAAGGAGCCACAAAAACTGGAAACTCATTCTGTGGAAACCAGTAAGGACCTGGGCTCAAGATTAATGAGTTTAACAGGGGACAACGTGAGTAAGACATGGGAACAAAATAAGAGGTAACTGGGACAACCTGCTACTCCTCAACTCTGCCCCAAGCAGAAGAAAAGATCCCTGTCTAGACAAATGTAACATAACCAGAGAAGAGATCTAAAGACAAGTGTTAGGGGCTTCCATAAAGTACCAAACACCTGCCAAAGGCAAGCTTGGTGACCACACATGTCCTATACATGTGAACACAATTTCAAATTCACTTCTTAGAGCTCCACCTTAAACACAGATAGCCAGACATGACCAGATTACAAAGACAGTCCATACAAATGATAAATGTCACCCCCTTGTGACCACATATGTACACAGACAAAACACACATGTACAATTTTTAAAATTATTTTAATTACACGTGTCAAGTATGTGCACATGAGTGCAGGTGCCCATAGAGCTAAAGTTACAAGTAGTTGTGAGCAACCAGCCATGGTTGCTGGGAATCCAAAGTTGGGTTCTCTGGAGGAACTGTCTGTGCTCTTAACCGCTGAGCCATCTCTCTCTAGCGCCCCCCCCCCACATGTTGAAATTTAACTGCCATTGTAACAACATTAAACAGCAGAATATTGTAGGAAGGTCCATTAACTTAGAAATGGTCACAGCTGTCATCCTAGGGTGGGGTGGAAGGACATTATAAAAGGAACCTAGTCCCTCAATCTCAAACTTCTGTCTTCAAAACTATCAAATTATATTTTTTTTTAAAAAAAAAAATAAGGTACACTATCTGATATTCTGTTACACCAGTAAAAATGGATTGAGACAATTAGACCAAAGTTTCTTATACAGCTTAGGCAAGGATATGAAAAATAGACATTCATTTTTGATAGGATAAATGATTTTTCAAAATTACCTTAGCAGTGTCTACTATAACGCAAAATATTCATCCACTTTTCCCCAGGGCTTTTTCCCCTATGACATTACCCTACATTCTTAACAATAACACATAATGCAAAGACTATGGACCTATTTGTTGCAGTAACAAAAACATTTAGAAATACCCTCAGTGGTCACTATGGTTCACTGTATACTGAAAGGTTAGGTTGCCTTTAACTAATACGTGAACTCTGTGAGTACAAATACCCTGACAGTGGTCAAGGTACCTTACTAACAAAAAATACTACTATTTGGTTGGCAAGATGGCTCAGAATTTTAAGTGCTTGCCACACAGCTCGACTGGAATTTGAAATGTAGAACCACGATGGCAGGAGAGAACTGACTCTAATAAAGCTGTCCTCTGACCTCTATGCATGGGCGGTGTTGTGCATGCTCATACATACTCTAATTAATTACAACAACAATACTACTAGAGAAAATAGCCATAATAGAGATCACTATTATGTCCATGAGACTCTCTTTTGTTAAGCCAAAAGTTAATGTCTATATAAAAACTGTGGGAATTCTCTTAGAATAGAGAAACTAACAAAAACCCCTTTTGCTTTCTATATAATACATTTTATAATGTTTACACATATGATTATGGTCATACCTATAATAAAAGTGAAAAAAGAAAAATGATTTTGACTAAAGTTTTTTTTTTTCCCCGAGACAGGGTTTCTCTGTGGCTTTGGAGCCTGTCCTAGAACTAGCTCATGTAGACCAGGCTGGCCTCAAACTCACAGAGATCCATCCACATGCCTTTGCCTCCTAAGTGCTGGAACTAAAGGCATGTGCCACCACCACCACCAGGCCTTTTTTTTTTAATGTGCATTGGTGTTTTGCCTGCATATATGTCTGTGTAAGGATGTCAGATCTTGGAGTTACAGACAGTTGTAAACTCTCATGTGGGTGTTGGGAATTGAACCCAGGTCAGAGCTCCCAAGCACTGAGTCATCTTTCTAGCCTCTTGACTAAAGTTTTTTAAAACTGAGAAAAACCTTAAATTAAGCCACTTTGGTCATCACTGTTAAACCCTTCTGGAGAAAAACCACAAGTAAACACAGTAGACCAGACTACAGAAACATTGTTGGTCTGTCTGTCCTGTTACCTCTGCCACCTCAGGAAACCAGAGCAAACATCTGGGACTGGTGCAAATTAACCTGTTATCTTAAGAAAGGTTCACTCAAGGACAGTAGGGACAGCTCCATCTATTCCGCTTGTTTTCAGATTCTTATTTTCAGTCTCCACATATCCACAAGAAATATAGTCACTAAAACTTAAGACTGTGAAGGGCAAATTTTCTGTTACTGTCTTAAGATTCTAGTTAAGGTAGAAAGAAGAACATAACTTCTCAACCTTTTTCAAGTTCCAGCACAAACAAAACCTAGAAAAGTTAAGGGGTATATAGCAGTAAACAGACTACCTGCTGACAGAATGACTGGCACAGGGCTTGTTCTACTTAGCCCCACCACAGTGAGCTGTGGGCATCAATGCTATGGCATACCTGTCATATAGTGCTGGCATACCCATCAGAAGAGTGTGACGCATATAGCACATCTGTTTTTTCAAGACAGAGTTTCTCTGTGTAGCTCTGACTGTCCTGGAACTCACTTTGTAGACCAGGCTTATCTCAAAATCAGAGATCCCCATCTCAAAGAATCCTACCCTAGAAATCTAATCAAGGGACGGCCCCCACACATAATACCTGCCGTCAAACAGGGCTCATGCTGGACATGGTGGTGCACAACTTTAATCTCAGCACTTGGGAGCAGAGTGGGTAGATTTCTGCAAATTGAGGCCAGCCTGGACTACATGACAAGCCAGCCAAAGCCAAAGGAAAGGAAAAGGCTCTTGCTAACTGCTTTTCCATCACTACATTCTCACAGGCAGTGGGGTGCTAGGAGTCTACCATGAGCCCTGATGAGCACAGTCTCTTCCTGTGTGAATGCAGACACTCTGCTGGGTTTTGTTTTGCTGCTATATGGATGCATTTTAATGTTATGGATCAAATGAATAACTGTCTCCAAGAGAAGTATCAACAGTTGCTATCTATATTCCTGAACTGGTTGTATTTAGAAGGCTTACAATTTTTATTTTGTTTCTTTTTTTCTTATGTATTTGTTTTTGTTTTTTGGAGGCAGGGTTTCTCTGTTTAATCAATTGTCCTTGATGTCCTGGAACTCACCTTGTAGACCTGGCTGGTCTCATACTGGTGAGATCTGTCTGCCTCTGCCTCCCAAGTGCTGGGACCACCTTGCCCAGTCAGAACATCTTTTAAAAGCACCTTTCAGTCATACAGTCATACAATTATAGTCATCTGACGACATTTATTATGCCTGTAACAAGTACCAACTACATCCCTACATATAGCATTCCCCATTACAGAGCGGAGGAGGAAAGACAAATCAATCAATGTAAGATAAACCCTGCAAGATAAACCCCCTGAGCGGTATCAGGGGAGTCGAAAGCCTGGGGGAAGGTGTGTCAACAAATACTTCCCAAAAGCAATTCCTACACAGAGGGTGAAGAGAACTTCAGACTCTCAGACAACAGGTGCCAAGACCTAAATACAACAACTCTGTCAAAGCAGAAAAAAAGTTATGCACCGCATAAGAAGACACAGAGAGGAATTCTGTGGTTTCAGTACATGTACTATGATAAGAAATGCAAGAGAGCCAAGATCACAAAAGCTGAGAAAGCATGTGCCTTCCGGCACAACCTGGCGAACTTGAGCTAGCAAACTCCTCAGAAAAGGAAGGAAACCCATGGGATAAACCTGTAAATACAGATTACTGATCTGCAAGCACCGTGAGCTTATAGGCTTATATACAGACGTGCATATATGCAGTTCAAGACAATTTTATTGATTTTTTCCACTTTTTCAAGTTAGTTACAGCAAAAGGAAGACAGAACTTCCCAGTTGTTACTATGCGTCCTAGTCTTCAGAAAGTTAGCAGAACAAACACCAACATCAACAGACATCAACAGACAACAGAAGCAAGCACAAGCACAAGCATTTACCTCTCTGCCTGTGAGGATGTGTCTCGCCAATTTCACTTTTGCAAAGTTCCCCTTGCCGATTGTTTTCAACAGTCTGTAGTTTCCGATGTGAGGCTGTTCATCTGCACAGGAAGCTATTGAGTTTCTACACCGAGCTCCAGAGCGCCCGGTGCGGGAGGTGACTTCTTGCCTCCCGTCTCCATGTGAAGTGTGCTGAAACGTAATGTACACAAAGACAAGGAAATGAGAGGACATGCAGTGCTGCCAAGTTTTAGAAGCATCTAGTGGAAGAAACAAAACATTACGGCTTTTACTTGAATCTAAAGGATTGAACCACATGGTAGAAATTAATGAGGAAAACAAGAAACTATTATAAGAAACAGATCAAGTGTTATAACTCAACCAGGAGCTCAGAGAGCTGAGTCAATTCCAATTTATGATTTTTTAAATTTATCATGGTACAGAAACATTCAAGGAGTGCAATTAGTAGAAACTATACTTTAAATTTTGCATTGCAACTGTTTTCTGAGCCACTGATACACAGTATGACAATCTAAAAGCACCAATAGGCCATGATGGAGAACAACCAAGACTATATACAGTGCACAGTTCAGTCAGCCCTTTTTGATACAAGTATTTAATTAGATTATCCAAGATATAATATACAATACTATCTTATAAAATAGGTTCATTTTAGGTAATTTTTTGCAAAAGTGTAGACTAAGTCTTCAGAGTACCATAAGGTAGGCCAGCTAGACTAAGCTTTGAAGTTCAGTAGTTTAAGGGTAATAATTAGAAAGGCATCTGCAGTCATATTTACTACAATGTAACCCACTGTCAGCTGATGAGCAGCTGTATTTTAAGAGGTGACTATCACACAAAAGAGAACTTAACTCTTAGCAACTGCATCTGTATGTCTAATCCTCACCACAGCCTGTGAAGGGGCAGAATGTAAATGTCACCATACATTGATGTCAACGAGGCCAATAGCTGGTTAGTGAGAAATTATATTACCATTTCCTGCTACATTTAATCAACTTTTTTCATCTTATGTATTAGTTTCATTTTACAGCTTTTTGTTTTGGTCTTTACTTAAAAGAGCTATGCCTAGGGCCGGAGAGGTGACACAGCGATTCAGAGAACTTGTCGTTCTTGCAGAAGACTCAAGGTTGATTCTCAGCACTCACATGTTAGCTCAAAACTATCCATAACTCCAGGTCCAGAGGGTCTGCCCTCTTCTGACCTCCAGGCACCAGCTACACACGTGGTGCACAAACACAGATGTAGGTGAACCCCTCAAGCATACAAAATAAATAAAACTAAGACAATTTTTTTTTCAAGACAGAGTTTCTCTGTAGCTTTGGAGCCTGTCCTGGAACTAGTTCTTGTAGACCAGGCTGGCCTCGAACTCACAGAGATTCACCCGCCTCTGCTGGGATTAAAGGTGTGCACCACAACCACCTGGCTAAAACGATTTTTTAAAAAAAGAGCTACGGGGTGGGGGGGGCTAGATAGATGGCTCAGAGGTTAAGAGAGCTGCTCTTCCAGAGGTGAGTTCAATTCCCAGCAACCACATGGTGGCACACAACTATCTATAAGCCACCAGATTTAGAAGCTATGGTTTCTCTTAAAGTTTTGTTCTGATTTTTATGTGTATGACTATTTTGTCCACATGTATATCTGTGTATCAATGCATGCAGTAGAGGAGGTCCGAGGCGTTCTAAGAGGCCAGACAAAGGCACTGGCTCCTCTGGAACTAGAGTTACAGTGGATTGAGAGTTACCAGGTAACAGCAAGTGCTCTTAACCACTCCAGCCCCTGCATACAATATTTCCAATCATTCTGAATAGGACCTAGTGGCTGCCTTATAACAAAATACACATACCATACATCTTATCTAATCTTTAAAACAATAAGCCATACACTTATACATGACATTAAGTGGCTATCTCCCAAATTTTATTCTTCACAAAGTCACATTTTACTTTTAAAAACATCTAGGGAGCCTGGTGTGGTGGCACACACCTTTAATCTCAGCATTCGGGAGGTAGACACGGGCAGAGCTGTGCCAACCTGGTCTACAGAGTGAGTTCTAGATCAGACAAGGCTGCGCAGAGAAATCCTGTCTCAAAAAACAAAACAAACAAGCAAACAAACATCAAAAAGGTAAGCAGCTAGGATATTACTTCATTCACTACAGAAAAAGGACTCCATAAAACTGAACAGTTTATGATGTAAAAGAAAAACTACTGAATTTCCAGCAGGCAGCTCACAACTGTCTGTGACTCCAGTCCCTTGCATAGACATACATGCAGGCAAAACACCAGTGCTCATAAAAATCAAATAAATCTGCCTGGCAGTGAAAGCACATGCCTTTAATCTAGCACTTGGGAGGCAGGGGCAGGCAGGTCTCTGTGGGGGAATATTATTTTAAGGTGTGTTACTTTTTTTTAAGATTTATTTATTATGTATACAGTGTTCTGTCTGTATGTATGCTTGTAGGCCAGAAGAGGACACCAGACCTCATTACTTCAGATGGTTGTGAGCCACTATGTGGTTGCTGGAAATTGAACTCATGACTTCTGGAAGAGCAGGCAGTGCTGTTAACCCCTGAGCCATCTCTCCAGCCGTGGAACATTTGTTTAATGATGTAAAGATATGTTGTTTTTGTTTATGCTGCATTTGTTTAACTCTATGAAGCTGTGATTCTTTGCTGGTCTAAAACACCTGATGGTCTAATAAAGCACTGAACGGCCAACAGTGACGCAGGAGCAAAGATAGGCAGAGCTGGCAGGCAGAGTATAAATAGGAGAAGAAATCTGGAAAGAGAGGAGCAAAAGAACAAAGAGAAGAGGACACTAGGGGCCACCCACCAAGCCAGTCACGGAATAAGAGTGAAAATAAGATATAGAGAAGAAAAAGAAAAAGCCCAGAGGCAAAAGGTAGTCGGTATAATTTAAGAAAAGCTGGCAAGAAACAAGCCTAGCTAAAACCAGGCATTCATAATTAAGAATAAGCCTGGGGCTGGAGAGATGGCTGAGAGGTTAAGAGCACTGGCCGCTCTTCCAAAGGCTAGTTCAATTCCCAGCAACCACATGGTAGCTCAAAACCATCTGTAACAAGATATAGCGCCCTCTTCTGGCATGTAGGCATACCTGTATACATATTAAATAAATGAATCCTTTAAAAAAAAAAAAAGAATAAGGCTCCATGTATGATTTATTTGGGAGCTGGGTGGTGGGATCCTCAAAAAGCCAAATGAGTAAAACATCAAACAATAGATCCCTGTAAATCTGAGGCCAGTCTGGTCTACAGAGCAAGTTTCAAGACAGCCCAGGGCTTTACACAGAAAAACACACAAAAATAATTAATTTGGAAAAGCCCCCAAAATAAGTAAATGAAGGAAGGAAGGAAGGAAGGAAGGAAGGAAGGAAGGAAGGAAGGAAGGAAGGAAGGAAGACAATCAGCAAACTAGAATTAAAATGGACCTTCCTTGGGGAAAAAAAAAAATCAGGCTCATAGATCATACCTGGCTGACTGCCATGCTGCCCATTGTTCTCTTTGCAGTGTACTAAATAAACTTGTTTCTTTTCATTTCTCTCTCTCTCTCTCTCTCTCTCTCTCTCTCTCTCTCTCTCTCTCTCTCTCTCAGGTTGGCTTCAAACTCACTATGTAACTGAAGAATGACTTTAAATTCCTGATCCTCCTGCCTCCACCTCTCAACAGCTATTTCTAACAAAAATTACAGTTAATTGGGAAATTTTAGAATCTAATCATTATATTTTTTTCTCTCCTTTCATTTCCTACCATCTCTCTGTATTCACTACTGGGCCTAGGTTGGCCACAAACTCCCAGGATCTTTGTCTCAAACTCCTGAGTGTTGGGAATACAGGCAGATACCACCACATATAATCAGAATCATCTTGGGTTTTTTTTTCTTCTTTTTAATCCTTTTTTGGATTAAGTTATTTTATATTTTCACTGCATTTATGTATGTGCACCATGTGTGTGCCTGATGTCCATGAGAATCAGAAAAGGGTATCAGATCCCCTAGAAGTTGAGTTAATGAATGAATGGTTGTTAACTACCATGTCAGTGATGGGAACCAAATGAGGTTCTTAACCTTTGACCCACCTCCCCAGTCCCTGAATATTTTGTTTAAGAAATAAGAGAATCATGTCCATTACTCCTGATTTATGTATCTTTAATTTAAAATCCAAAATTACAGGATCAAAAGGCTTCAGGTTTTAGAGAACTCCTGACTCAGCATTAAAACCCCACAGGTAGTTCTGTTTTACTCAATCTAATTTATCTCCAAATATTTAAGATGTAATATATAATATTATGATTTCTTAAAAATATTGAGTTAATACTATTTATCCTTCACCCCAAAGAGTCAGGCTGTTAAATAACACATACACTGAATTCTCCTCTCTCAGTCTAGTAAAACAAAACAAAATGAAACAAAAAGCAAGGAAAAAATTAAAAAATAAAAAACAAACCCCAAAACTGGAGGTTCCCTAGAAAGGGCAAAATAGGCACTTGGAAGGCTGAGTAAGGAATTTAGATTACATGTGCCCAGGAGTTCAAAGATCAGCCTAGAAAACATGATATACCATTTCACAAAAAAACAGAAAGGCCAAATAGAAGGTCTTATGTTATTGGGGACACAATGTACAAATAAGAACAGGGATTAACTGAAAACAGAAAAGGAAGAAAGAAGTCCTTTCTTCTTGTTCTCTTCAATGGCCTGGTCCTTTAGAACATGGGCAGCTAAGCTTACACCTATACTGGCATCTGTCTAGCCCAGACATTAAAAACAAAACATGGAGAATAAATAACACCCCAGAGGACTCCTACAGTTTGCCAAACACAAGTGTTTTGCACAGGCCTCCAAATCATCACTACTATTTCAATATGGACAGAAATATAAGCAAAAGTAGTAGCACTGGATCCCTGGAAAATGCACCATCAGACAACATACAGCACAACACAAAGAATCTAAGGGACAGTGAATCAGTGTAGAATTTTATATACAGTCAAATATCAATCAATTTTGAGGATGTAAAGTACATATAGGAAAAACCATCATGGTGTGTTACAACAACTCAGCTGTGAAAAGTCCAAATGCCCACAATACTGTGCAGAGTAGATCTAGCAATGACAACTAGCATGACTTAAAAAAGCTAAAAGACAAATGAGTGGAAAAAAAGAAGTGGTAAGCTAAAACTCAATGCCCTCATCTTTCTTAGTAGAAAATCAATAGAAAATGCCAAAAACTGGGTAGGGTATAGGGTCAACCAAAACTAAGTTATATATGTACTAATACTTTATTTTAGGTTTTAAAAATAAAGTAACAGCCTAAAATTGGTAGTGGTGATCAAATACCAATTGCAGATATTTTGTGTTTTAACAAATAAAGCTTGCCTGAGATCAGAGTGCAGATCTCAGCCACTAGAGGCCAGGCAGTGGTGGCACACACCTTTAATCCCAGGACTCAGGAATCAGAGACAGACGAATCTCTGCAGGCGGTGTTGATTTACACCTTTAATCCCAGTACATGGGAGTCCCACGCCTTTAATCCCAGACCAAAAGAGGTGGAGACAGGAAGGGATGTGGCTGGGCAGAGAGAGGCAGGAGGAGACAAGAGCTCAGTGCAGTCTGGAGATTTCTCCATCTCTTTTTCTGTGTTCACAGAGTATTCTGTCACTTTGATCTCTCTAGGCTGCTCATTATCAAAACAACTCAAATACTAAATAGTAGCTTTTGGTTTGTCATAACCATAATCATGCCAGTCTGTGTCTCTGTATAAATAAAACTATTGTTTTTATTTATCTTGAGGCAGGCTTTCACTATATAATCTAGACTGGTCTCAACTTTACAATCCTACCTCAGCCTCCCTCACTGCTAGGATCACTGGCATATACCACCATACCTAGTCAAAAGCGTTTTAGAACAAAAGCTTTTTTAAAAATTAAAAAAAAAATTGGCAGTTGGTGGTGGCACACACCTCTAATCCCTGCACTTGGGAGCCAGAGATGGGCAGATCTTTATGAGTTTAAGACCAGCCTGGTCAACAGGAGTTAAGACAGCCAGGGCTACAAAGAGAAACTCCCTGGGGGGAAGGGGAGAGGAGGAGCTAGCAGTCCCAGAATTGGGAAGGCAGAGGAACTGCCACAAATTCAAGGTCAACATGTTCTAAGATCAGATTGCAGGCCAGCCAGGACAACACAGCACACCTTATCATTAAATTAAAAAATAATAGCCGGGCGGTGGTGGCACACGCCTTTAATCCCAGCACTCGGGAGGCAGAGGCAGGCGGATCTCTGTGAGTTCGAGGCCAGCCTGGTCTACAAGAGCTAGGTCCAGGACAGGCTCTAAAAAAGCTGCAGAGAAACCCTGTCTTGAAAAACCAAAAAAAATTAAATAAATAAAAAATAAAAAAAATAAAAAAAAATAACGAGGCAGGAAGGGGAGCAGAGAAGAATGTAGAGCTCAAGAAAAAAATAAATTAAATTGCTAGACTAGGGAATTTTGTCACCTATGCACAGTTCCTCTTACGTCTCTACACATGTGGCCATTGTCTAGAAAAAGAATGGAAAGCTGATGCTTGATAAATTAGGAAAATAACCATGTCCAGAAGAGATCATAATAGTCCATAAGGTTAATACATTCAATTTCCTATAAGTATTAGCCATAAACACAATTTGTAAAAATAATGATGATGATGATAATCTGATTTTAAAATCTAATCAACTGAAAGATAGGTAAAGTCAGAGATAAAAGAGACAGAAATGTAGCTAGATGGTAGAGTGTTTGCCTAGCATCCATAAGGCCCTGGATTCTATCACAGCATTTTTAAAAATTATTTATTTATTCATTCATTCATTATGTGTACAATATTCTGTCTGTGTGTATGACTGCAGGCCAGAAGAGAGCACCAGACCTCATTACAGATGGTTGTGAGCCACCATGTGGTTGCTGGGAATTGAACTCAGGACCTTTGGAAGAGCAGGCAATGCTCTTAACCTCTGAGCCATCTCTCCAGCCCTACCACAGCATTTTTTAAAAAATGGGGTGGGGGGTGTAAGGAAGGAAGAACATAAAGAGGGTAGAAGGGTGGGACCAAAAGATGTTAATCAAAGCCAGGCAGTGGTGGTGCACACCTTTATTCAATTCCAGCACTTGGGAGGCAAAAGCAGGTGGATCTCTGAGTTCAAGGCCAGCCTGGTCTACAAAGCGAGTTCCAGGACAGGCCCCAAAGCTACAGAGAAACCCCATCTTGAAAAGCCAATAAAGAAGAAGAAAAAAGGAAAAAATGTTAATCATAAAAGCACCTTAGTTTTCTCACAATTCTCAAAATGTTTAACATTTCTTCTATGGAAAATAAACTAGACACAGGTGGCCATAGTGATGAAAGCCTTTAATCCCAGCACTCAAAGCAGAGACAAGCAGATCTCTGTGAATTCCAGAGCTACATAGTAAGACCCCGCCTCAATAAATAAATAGCAACTAGACAAGCATAAATCTTAAGTTTTGTTTGTTTTTTGGGATTTTCGCTGGGTTATTTATTTATTTATTGAGACAGGTTTCTCTGTGTAGCTCTGAAGCTCTGAAGACCAGGTTGCCATGGAACTCAAGAGATCCACCTGCCTCTGCCTCCCAAATAAATGCTGGGATTAAAGGCATGTACACTGCACAGAAAATCCTGAGATTTTTAAAGGTCTATTCAAGACCACTATTATAAACTTAGTAATTTTTGGCAAGTAAGTTATATTTAAATTAAATTGACTTTGTATAAACTGTTTAGGCAAATGATTTTCAATAAAGGGACCCACAAAAGCACTGTAATGCAACTAGGGAGAAGGGAATTTTACTTCCACAGGAGACATCTAGCAATGCTGGAGACATTTTTAAAGGTTACAATTGAAGGGATGCTACTAATGCCAGACTGGTAGAGGCCAGTGATACTAAAAATATCCTACAATGCATAGGACTGGGCCAGATGGCTCAGCCAGTAAAGGTGGCTGCTGCCATGCATGACAAACATGAGATGGATCCCCAGGATTCACATAGTGGAAGAAGAGAAAACTTTAGTAGGTTATTCTCTCACCTCCACTTGGATACCACAGAACATGCACCAAGCTACCCAGGAAATAAATAAGTGTAAAAAAAAATAATAAAAGCAAATAATTGCAGTCCCAAGTTTGGTATAGTAGCACATGTCTACTATATGTCCTAGTACTGGGAAAGGCAGAGGAGGGAAGACTCCAAGAGGCCAACCTGGGCTCCATTGTGAATCAAAAGCAAAAACAAATCAAGCTAAACAAACAAAAGCCTACAAGCACAAGGACAACAGAAACTGTTTCAAAACATCAATCATTCCAAGATTAAAATCATCTGTTGTAGGGAAATGAAACTTGTTCATTTTCCCTAAAGGGTCCTACTTCTTTTTTTCAATTGTAAACCATTATCTCTATCTTGTACAAAGAAATTAGGAGTCATCCACTGTTCCTTCCTCTCCATTTTCTCACTTTCAAGATCTGGGCTCCCTCTTCAACATCTCAAACCTCACGTCTCCATTTCTATCATCACTGCACTCACTCATCTTTGGTTAGCTCTCCCCGCCACACACAAACCTAGTTTTTCAAGACAGGGTTTCTCTGTATAAATATTCATGGCTGTCCTGGAACTCACTCCGTAGAACAGGTTGGCCTCTAACTCAAGAGTTCTGCCTGCCTCTGCCTCCCTAATGCTATAGGGTTAAAGGAAGACACCAGCATGCTCTGAATCTAGCTCTTAATCTACATGTTTCACTTCTACTCGCATTTTGCATGCCACTAATACTGAAAAAAAAACACAGCTTTAGATCATGATATATCATGACTGATAGCAATTTTTACACACATACCCCACCTTTAGTTTTTTGAGATAAGGTCTCTCTTCACTAGTTTAGAAACCTTAGTCTGGAATCCCTATGTAGAGCAGGCAGTCACCAAACTGAAAGATCCATCTGCCTCTGTCTCCCCAGTGCTGGGATTAAAGGTGTGCACTACCACACCCAGCAACAGCAAGGTCTTATCTTTATTCTTTTCACTGGGCTGCCTTTTCTGCCCTTGTCCTTCTCTCCCCAATGTTTCACTTGTGAACTCTACTTGATGAGCTCCAAGAAAGCAGGGTCACCTAGAGAATCTATATTAACAGTACATAGGACTTCAAACACAGCAGGTGTCAAACTGTTAAATAAGTGGTTAAGCAGACTTGGTTGGATACTGTCAATACAGGAGAACAGTTAGATGTACTAAAGAGAAAAGGTGCTTTACCACCTAGCACATGTGAGGCTCTGGGTTCAATTCTCAGCAGGACAAATAAATTATTAAGAAATAATGGTGACAATAATAACCTGACTATTAAATGAAGAGTTTTCGATTACTCCCCTTTTTTTAATTTTTTTTGATTACTCACTTTTTTAATGAAATACTTTATCCAGAAAAACTACAAAAGTTATCTTCAGGTGGAGCTAACATTTAAAGAAGCCCTACTGTCTGAAATGGACTGTGAAAAACACTTCACAGGCAATTTCTTTAATCACAGATTACACAGATCTTAAAAT
This sequence comes from Arvicola amphibius, assembly GCF_903992535.2. NCBI lineage: Eukaryota > Metazoa > Chordata > Mammalia > Rodentia > Cricetidae > Arvicola > Arvicola amphibius. The sequence continues at coordinate 69,552,787 of NC_052053.1, forward strand.
TGAAGACCTGCGTAAGTATAACACCAATCTTTTCCTGCACAGTGGCTCTCATTTTGCTCCACACATTATCCACTCAGCCCTTCCCTCAATCACATCTTCAGGTGTCCATCTTCCTCCTCCTGCAAGCACAGATTTCCTTCAGTAATGACACTCTTTAAGAAATCAGTCTGTCCTGCAGTGGTGACACAAGCCTCTAAACCCAACACTCGGGAGGCAGAGGCCCGCAAATCTCTGAGTTCAATGTCAGTTTGGTCCAGGACAGCCAGGGGCACAGAAAGAAACTCTGTCTCAAACAAACAACAAATACAAAAACCCCAAAAATCAAGAAAAGAATCAGTCTGAGCTGACAGCAGCACATATCTTTGATTCCAGCACTTAAGAAGCAGAGGCAGATGGAGCTCTATGAGTTCAAAGACAGCCTAGTCAATGAAATGAGTTCCAGAACAGCCAGGACCACACATTAAAACCCTGCATCCACAAACAAACAAATAAAAACACAGCAGGGTATTGGTGGCATATGCCTTTAATGCCAACACTCTAGAAGCAGAGGCAAGCAGATCTCTAAGTTTGAGGCCAGCCTGGTCTACAGAGGAAGTCCAGGGCATGCTCCAAAACTACAGAGAAACCGTGTTTTTTAATTTTTTCTCAAAAATTAAAATAGTAACAACAACAACAATAATAATAAACAAAAACAAAAAAGGAAAGAAAAAAATCATTCTGAAGGGAATGTGAGTCTGGCTCAGCAGTGGAATACTTGCCTACCACGTCGAGGCCAGGGGGTTAATTACCAGAACCACATACAGGAAATAGTACGAGGGTTTTGTTTTTTTGTTTTGTTTTGTTTAAAGGTTGTGTGTGTGTGTATGTATGTATGTATATATGTATGCATGATAGATGGATGAATGCATGCATGCATGCAAGCAGTGTTCTGTCTGCATGTATACCTGCTTGCCAGAAGAGGGTGCCAGATCTCATTACAGGTGGTTGTGAGCCACCATGTGGTTGCTGGGAATTGAACTCAGGACCTCTAGAAGAACAATCAATGTTCTTTACCACTGAGCCATCTCTCTAGCCCATAGTGTGAGGTTTTAAGAAAGGAGAAAGAAGGTAATCTCACTGGAGTGAAACCCAGACGGTATAGGGGCAGAAGTGTGGTGAGCCTTAAATAAACAATAAATGATGGCTAATTTTTATGTATTTATTGTGTCAGGCCTACCTAACTTATTCACCTCATCATATCTTAGTAATTCAACAAATATTTGTTTACTGGTCATCTATTATAAATAAATGAGTTCTCGCTAGACATTTAGAATATTAGTAAGCAAAGCAATTCTGCTCAAGGAGTTTTAGTATACTATGGGAAACTGACAAAGCACAACAATCGTAAGAAATATGCAAATTATATAGTATGCTAGTAAAGATTCGGCCAGGTGATGATGGCACACATCTTGAGTCCCAGTCAGTACTCAGGAGACAGGCAGTATGACCTATGAGTTCGAGGCCAGCCTAATCTACAAAGAGTTCCAGGACAACCAGAGCTACACAGAGAAACCTTGTCTGAAAAAACAATAAGAAAAAGAAAAAAAAAGAATCATGGCGGGTGGGCGGCGGATGACACCGGAGTTTGGCTGTGACATGCCACCCTACTGACCACCAGGGTTGATTCAGCTGATCTGGCTGGCTGGGTGGATTATCCCCTTGCTCCCTCACCACTCCACGTGCTGGTACCAACTCCTCCAACTGTACACTTACTCGGTCACAGAGGACAATCTTCCCCAAATAGAGGAAGACCTGTTCTCAGTCAAGGGTATAGAAGTGCTCCCCTGCCAGAACCTCCAAACTAGAAACCCCAAGCTCTCAAGAATCTAAGCTAAACTAATAAAAATGGAAAAGAAACTGGAATACATTACCAAAGAACGTAAAAAAAAATTGCAATGCCATTGAATATCTTCAATGTCTAGAAGGCAACCTTCTGATGACTTACACTCCAAAGTCTACTTTCCAAGTAAAGCTATAGGTACCACAACAGGCCTAGGATAGGGAAGGGCTGGATAAGGGGAGGGACAAGTTGGGGACAAAATGTGAAATAAAAACATCAAACAGCCTCAAAGGTCTCCCACAGCAAAAGACACTTGCCCACTTTAACTCTTCTGGGCAAGTCCTAGAGCAGAAGGCAAAAAAGAAATGGTTCTAAGTCTACTCTTTTCTAGTATTCTCATTCTAGAATGTATTCTCGTAAACATTAAAGTCATAAAATACTGACTGCATATGAAATGTGTTCGTTAACAGAATCCCAGGATCAATGGGCTGGAGAGATGGCTCAGTGGTTAAGAGCATTGCCTGCTCTTCCAAAGGTCCTGAGTTCAATTCCCAGCAACCACATGGTGGCTCACAACCATCTGTAATGAGGTCTGGTGCCCTCTTCTGGCCTTCAGGCATACAAACAGACAGAATACTATAAACATAATAAATAAATAAATAAATAAATATTAAAAAAAAAAAAAAAAAAAAAAAAGAATCCCAGGATCAAAATCTTTGAACTTAGCTAGGCGATGGTGGCATACACCTTTAATCCCAGCACTCGGGAGGCAGAGGCAGGCAGATCTCTGTGAGTTCGAGGGCAACCTGGTCTACAGAGCTAGTTCCAGGACAGGCTCCAAAGCTACAGAGAAACCCTGTCTCAAAAAAATTACAAAATAAAATAATAAAATCTTTGAACTTACACAAATTTCATATTAAATTCTACCAATACAAATTTTTATGTAAAATGTAATACAAATCCCACAATATTATACTCCACCTAGAAGCAACTACCTATTAACAAGAAATACAGACAAAATACCTCCTGGTTTGAGCTCAAGATTAACCATGACTGAGCAGTTTAGGTGATTAAAGAGTAGTGTTAAAGAATCCTAGGTTGGATGCTGGCGGCGGTGGCGCACGCCTTTAATCCCAGCACTTGGGAGGCAGAGGCAGGTAGAGCTCTGCGAATCTGAGGCCAGCCTAGCATACAGAACAGCCACTTATAGAAACCCTGTCTCAAAAAAAAAACAAGACAAGACAAATCCTGGGTTAAAGAGATGGACTATCACTTAGCTTCTGTTACTATAATAAAATACCTGATGGGCTACAGAGATGGCCCAGTGGTTAAGAGTACTGACTGCTCTTCCAGAGGACCTGGGTTCAACTCTCAGTACCCAGATGGCAGCTCACAACTGTAATTCCCAGTTCCAGGGAAACCAATATCCATGGCAAAACACCAATGCACATTAAATAAGCTAAAAACAAAAACAACAAAGCTACAATAAAATACCTTAATAATAAGGTATTAATAATAAGATTTGTTTTTATAAATGAGTGTTGTGTCTGTATGTATGTGGTGTGGGAGAATTATCTGTATTCTGTCAAACACGTATTTTAATAAAACGCTGATTGGCCAGGCAGGAAGTATAGGCGGGTCAACCAGACAGGAAGTATAGGAGGGTCAACCAGACAGAAAGCAGAGGTGGGGTGATGAGAACAGGAGTATTCTGGGAAGCAGGAAGCTCCCTCTGCCATTCCTGCCCAGGCCACCGAAGAAGCAAGATGTAAGCTGCCCCACTGAAAAAGGTACTGAGCTACATGGCTAACATATATCAGAATAATGGGTTAATATAAGTTACAAGAGCTAATAAGTAGCCTGAGCTAATGGGCCAATCAGTTTATAACCTAATGTAGACTGTGTGATTTTCTTTGGGGCTTGCCAGCTGTGGGGAACTGGGCAGGGCAGAAACTCCAACAAGCCAGCCCCCTCATGTTACATGTATGTAGGTGCACCACTTGTATGCCTAGTGCCTGAGGATGCCTGAAAAGAGAATCAGATACCATAGAACTAGAGTTATGGGTGGTTACAAGCTACCATGTGGGCACTGAAAAACAAACCCAGGTCCTTTGGAAGAGCAGCAACAAGTGCTCTTAACCAGAGCCATCCTCCAGCTCGGTGTATGTGTTTGTGAGTATAAATGCGAGACAGACAGAGACATACAGGGTCTTGTTACATAGCCAGTTCGTCCTTGACCTCTCAATCTTCTCAAGTGTTGGGATTACCCACTACAGCTTGCTTACCAACACAACAATCCCTTTTGAAATAAAGTAACAGGTAAAATCAATGTATATCAAACTGGGTTATAAGTCTCAAAGTCAGTACTTCTCAGCCTTCCTAAGACTGTGATCCTTTAATAAAGTTTCTCATGTTGTAGAGACCCCTGACTATAAAATTATATTAATTGATACGCCATAAATATAATTTTGCTACTGTTATGAATCATAATGTAGTGTGAAGCGGCGGGGCTGCGTTCCCGCCGCCCAGTTCCCAGCAACCAGCTAATCCGCCGCCGGCTAGCTTTACCCAAAATAATTATACGGAAACTTTATTCTTTTAAATACTGCCTGGCCCATTATCTGTAGCCTCTTATTAGTTAATTCTCACATCTTCCTTTAACCCATATTTAGTAATTTGGGTAGCACCACGAGTTGTGGCTTACCAGGAGAGATCTTAACCTGCGTCCATCTCGGAGAGGAGCAGCATGGAGCCTCACCACGCGACTCCCTGAAGCGTCTCTCTCTAACTCTACTTCCTTGTTCCCACAATTCTGTTCTGTCCACTCCACCTACCTAATTTTCTGTTCTTAAAGGGCCAAGGCAGTTTTCTTTATTAATTAACCAATGAAAGAAACATAGACAGATAACTCTCCTCCATCATTTCCCCTTTTTCTGTTTAAACAAAAAAGAAAGGCTTCAACTTTAACATAGCAAAATTACATATAACAAAACAGTTATCAAGCAAGTATTACAGTTACAATATTTAAATCTATTTTATCTTTTATCATAACTAAGGAAAACTATAACTATCTATTTATTCTTCAACTCCATCAAAGACTCCAGAAGGATATAATGCTACCTAAGTAAATAAGAAATAAGTAACTTATAAAACTCTAGAAATGACAGAGACAACTCGCTGCCTGGACAGTCACCCAAAGTTCCTCTGTACCGTTGAGGCATCCATCTTCAGCCTTCAGGCCCATAGTGTCCAACAGACTTTTTCATGAAGCAGGAAATTCCAAAGACAGTTCAGTCACTTTCTGCTGTGTCCTGCAGAACGTCTCGCAGACTCTTTCATGAATCAGGAACCCCAAAAGGCCATCTCACCTTTAGGCAAGTTCAGCAGTCCTCTTTCTGTGGATTCCTTGTGTCCAGTTTATGCAACAGTCCAGGCAAGAGCAGTTTCTTGCCCAAATGGCTAACAAACTCCATAAGTAGCCTCTTCAATGCCCATCTTCCTCTCGAAGTAGATTGGTGCTGCCAGGAGCAGACGTGTCTCATTGTCATGAAAAACCCTAAGTTATTAAAACATTAAATGCCATATTCTGCAGTCTTTGAAAGATATGAAGAATATCTATCTAACTGAAATATATCTCTACATATCTAGAAAATCTAATAACATGACTACAAGCTTAACTATTATCAATGATTATCCATTAACAACCTATATTTCCTAATTATACATTACAATTTTTAAAATGAACTACACAATCAAAATAGCTTAATCAAAATCAGAAATACATATACATATAACAAATTGACCTTAAAATCCATACCAATGCAAATTATTCATATCTATATCATATCCCCCTTTAAATGTAAAAGAACATTTATAAACAATATTTGGGAATGTGGGCGCAGTTATTTCTCTCCAAACTGCTTCCTGCTGAATGGGGGCGCTGTTATTTAGGTCTTTTATGGTGTAACCTGTGTGCTAGGTTCCTCTCAGTTGGCAGTTGAGTGAAGTAATTTTTTGAAGATGTTCATAGCAACCTTTCAGGAGGGCGTGGTCTATCATACCATATTGGGATAGAAGCAATCCACAGAGTCTCGTCCTCTGTGAAAACAAAAGAAGAAACTCTTTTCCAAAGCATCATGTTCTTAGATCCAAATCCTGAAGTCATACCATTAAAATGTCCATTCTGGTCTAGACTGGCAGCCCATATAATGAAATGTCTCTCTGTATTTAGCTCCTTTACAGTCAAAAATTTCAAAGAAAACACAATAAAATACATAATCCAGACTCTCTGTGAATTTTCCATTTTTATGTGGCTTATTTTTACTCTATCACTTACTTTATTCTGTCTCTTTAAAGACTTTACCCCTATTTTAAGGCATTAACTTTATTTTTTATATTTTCTTCTCTCTCTCTCAAGCCTACATACATTCATCCAACACTGTGACTCATTTAAAAGTCTTTTATGTCTGAATCTGTCCTATTGTGAATCTGTAATTTTTTTTACTGTCGAGAAACTTGTTTGATTTGAGCCTTTACATTGCTAAGCGCTTAAGACTCTAAGCTGTGACATTCCTAGGTCAAAAAACAGGTACTGTGAGCTTGCCACGCCCAGTCCAACATAGCTGAGCCGCTTGTGACTCTGAATCGGTTGCAGCTCTGAGCTGCAGAGCTGCGGGCTGCTCTGGATGTTGGCTCCACCTCTCTCCAATTTCAAAATGGAGGATGTACCATTTTCTACTAGCTCTGGGGCCGCCAGGTAGGAGCCGCACTCAGCACTTTAACTCTGAGACTGAGCGTGCAGCACAAAAACTCTTTTAATCCAAGTTACAGCCAAATCAGATGCGCAGAGCACTGCGCAGACTGAAAACACCTCTCTCTCTATGGCGGCGGCAGGAATCCGCAAATGCTGTCCCGCTCGCCTAAGCCTGATTCCGCCATCTGCCCAGGTGCAGGAAGGGAGCAGTGAGCCATTGGCATGGTCTCAGAGTACTTTCTTTCCGATCCCAAGCGGGCAAGGTTTTTAAGTGGATTTAGCCCCACGTTGGGCGCCAATCTGTAGTGTGAAGCGGCGGGGCTGCGTTCCCGCCGCCCAGTTCCCAGCAACCAGCTAATCCGCCGCCGGCTAGCTTTACCCAAAATAATTATACGGAAACTTTATTCTTTTAAATACTGCCTGGCCCATTATCTGTAGCCTCTTATTAGTTAATTCTCACATCTTCCTTTAACCCATATTTAGTAATTTGGGTAGCACCACGAGTTGTGGCTTACCAGGAGAGATCTTAACCTGCGTCCATCTCGGAGAGGAGCAGCATGGAGCCTCACCACGCGACTCCCTGAAGCGTCTCTCTCTAACTCTACTTCCTTGTTCCCACAATTCTGTTCTGTCCACTCCACCTACCTAATTTTCTGTTCTTAAAGGGCCAAGGCAGTTTTCTTTATTAATTAACCAATGAAAGAAACATAGACAGATAACTCTCCTCCATCATCATAATGTAAATATTTTTGGAACTAGAGGTTGGTCAAACAGGTCATGACCCATAGGTTGAGAATCACTGATTTAAGAGCAATGGCTATCCTTCCAGAGGACCCAGGTTTGAACCCCAGGAGGCAGCTCACAATCATCTATAACTCCAGCTCTAGGAGATCCAACAATCTCTTTTGAATTTTCTGGGCACCAGTTAGACATGTAGTATAAACATACAGGCAGGTAAAACAATCATACACATAAAATAATAAGAAGCTTACAAAAGAGAAAAAAATAATTTTAAGTGAGAAATGTTGAGCAAGTAGAGGTGCTGCCTGACAAACTGAGTTCAATCACCAGGGCCCATGTGGTAAAAGGTAAAAGTTCACCTCTGAGACTAAACACACAAAATTAAAAAAAAAAAAATTAAAGCCATCTTCTTCTCTCTCTCTCTTTTTTTAATGAGCTTTTTTTTTTAAATGAGCATTGGTGTTTTGCCTACATCTGTTTGTGTGAGGGTAGAGCCCTGGAACTGGAATTACAGATGGTGTGAGGTGCCGTGTGGGAACTGGGACTTGAACCCAGTTCTGGAAGAGCTGCCAGCGCCTGTAACCACTTAGCCATCCCTCCAGCCCCACAAAAAAATTAAAAATAAATAAATAAATAAATAAATAAATGTCATTTTTAACTTTGAGTCAAGTTATCACTAAGTTGCCCTAGGCTGACCTCCAACTGACTAGCCATCACACAATTCTGCCTCCCCAGTTGATGGGATTGCAAGCATGTACTATCACGCACAGTTCATACTACATAATCTCACATTGTTTTAGGTGTATGGGTATTTTGCCTGCAAGTATGTGTGTACCACAAATACACTCAGTACCTAAGGTGATCCAAGGATATTTAATCTCCTTGAACTGGAGTTACAGCTGTTTTTAAGACACTATGTGGGTGCTGAGAATTGAACCCAGGTCCTCTGGAAGAGTAGTTAGTGTTCTTACCCACCGAGGCATCTCTCCAGTCCCACATACCACATATTTAAATAAGATACTATATAAACTACTTTGAGCCATTGCCTGAATATAGTGAAATAAGAACAAGTAGTAACTATTCCTATATTCCTGAGGCATATCTTCTTGCTTTGTTTTTCCAGACAGGGTTTCTCTATGTAACAACCCTGCTATCCTAACTCACTTTGTAGACCAAGCTGACCTCAAACTCAGAGATCCTCTTGCCTCTGCTTCCCAAATGCTGGGATTAAAGGCGTGTACCACCACACCCAACTTGCACACCTTCTTTTAAAGTCATGTATTGAACTTTTTAACATCATGTATTGAAAACTATTGAAAAAGAGTTTGAGGCCAGCCAATTTAAGTAGGCAGTTCCAGGTCATTCAAACCATTCAAAGCCACATGGTAGAACCCTGTCTCAAAAACTAAACAAAACTCATAGAATCTGAAAATCCCATTATAGCTAGGGAAAAAAAAAAAAAAAAAAAAACCTCTTTAAAACCCTGGACAATCAAAAAGAAGCCTAGTTAGCAAGCTGAACATTAAGGAGGTAATTTCTGAAGTACGATTCCCTCGGTGAGCCTCATGGAACCTGGTAGGAACACAGCCAGGTTTGAGGTGAGAACCGGAGATGAGCAAGCCAGCAACAGCAACCCTCCAGGTATGTTTGCTCAGGTTAGACAGTACAAACTAGTTCCACAAAGCCCTGAGTACTCTGTTCCGCTTAATAAGCAGGTCCTAAACAAGAACAATCTGGTTTTCAGGCGCTCAGTACACCCAGCACAGCTTCATAAGCAATGTGTTCCAGTTTGTTCACAGGTTAATTCAGTATCACACAATCAAGAGCTGGCTAGACAATTTCACCATTAGTTTATTTCACAGAAGGTAACAATTCTGACCATGCTACATTAACTTCTAAACGTCTGATGTAGCTGGGTGTGGTAGTGCAAACCTTCAGCTTGAGCATTTGAGGAACAGAAGTAGGAATACCTCTGTGAGTTTGAGGCCAGCCTGGTCTATATAGAGAATTCCAGGGCAGCAGTGGTTCTCAACCTTCCTAACTCTGCAACCATTTGATATAGTTCCCCATGATGTGGTGACCCCCAACCACAAAATTATATTCATTGCTACTTCATAACTGCAATTTTGCTACTGTTATGAGTCATAATGTAAATAGTTTCAGAGTCAGAGGTTTGTCAAAGACATTGAGACACAGAGGTTGAGGACCACAGCCACAGACACATAAACAGTAAATGATGCACATATCTAGAACTGTTAATTAGCAAACCCCTACCTCCAGCCCTCTAGCAAAGAATCCAGGTTTACAAAGTGTCGTGTGCTTTGAAATCTAAGTAAAAAAATCATTTCTAATTTCGTCAAATATAAAAACAGGATTTACAGGCTGGAGAGATGGCTCAGCAATTAACAGCACTGGCTGCTCCTCCAGAGATCCTGAGTTCAATTCCCAGTAACCACACAGTGGTTCACACCCATCTAAAATGGGATCTGATGTCCTCTTCTGGCCTGCAGGCAAACATGAAGGTAGAACACTGTATACATAATAAATAAATAAACCTTGAATTAAAAAAAACAGGATTTACTAATGGATCTCTATGCAAGTCAACTATAAAACATAAAATAAAAGGTAAAATTTCTTTAATCTTTAAAATACATTCTACTTTCGGGCTGGGGAGATGGCTGAATTGTTAAGAGGTCTTGCAGGCCCAGCTGAGTTCTCAGCACCCACACTGGGTGACTCACAACCACCTGAAATTCCAGTTCTAAGAGGCTAGACACATCATCTTCAGGCCCCAAACGTTTAACTAATTTTTCTGAGCTATGATGAACTTTTATATTCCTATCCATAAATGCAAATAGTAACATGAAAATCAAACACATGAAAACAGAATAGTGTATAAAAAGGAAAAAGATATTACTGCTGCAAATTATGTTTATTTATATTCACACTTGCGGATAAAAGCCAGAGCTTCTTAAAAGCTAGGATGCATCAGTCCACAAATTTAATCTCAGCACTCAGGAGGCAGAGGCAGGTGTAGGTCTCTGTGAGATGAAGCCAGCTTGGTCTATCTACATAGGTAGTTCCAAGCCAGCCAGTTACACAGTGAGACACTGTCTCAAAACGAATATCCCTACCCCCAAAAAAGGCTAGGCACACACTCTGAACTACAGTCTCAGCCCAATTTCTTACAGTTGATTTAATGAACAACAGTTTTGTTTTGGTTTGGTTTGGTTTGATTTTTTGAGATAGGGTTTCTCTGTAGCTTTGGTGTCTGTCCTGGAACCAGCTCTTGTAGACCAGGCTGGCCTCAAACTCACAGAGATTTGCCTGCCTCTGCCTCCCAAGTGCTGGGCTTAAAGGCGTGCGCCACCATCATCCGGCATAAACAACATTCTTAACACACGCGAATATAATCATTTAAAATTTAAAATGCGTAGGATAAGTAAAATGTCTTTTTATGTACATACATATTCACACACACAAAGAAAAGATGCTCTAGTCAGAGCAACCAATGACCACCAGGTGGTAAAAATTTTTAATACATCATGATGAAATACTAATTAGTAATAAAAAGAAATGAACTACCAATATACTTGAAAACACAAACCTCAAAAGCATTATGTGCCCAAACAATGGTGGTGCACACCTTTAATCCCAGCACTCAGAAGCAGAGACCTCAGTTTGAGGTTAGTCTGGCCTACATTTCCAGGATGGCCAAGGCCCCACAGAGAAATTCTGTCTCTAAAAACCAAGATAATAATAATAAAATTAAAAAATGGCTAGGCGCCATAGGTGGTGGTGACACATGTCTTTAATTCCAGCACTCAGGAGGCAGAGGCAGGTGGATTTCTGTGAGTTTGAGGCCAGCCTAGTCTAGAAGGGCTAGTTTACAGGACAGGCTCCAAAGCTACAGAGAAACCCTGTGGGGGGTGGGGGGAAGATGTGCAGTAATGACAGGTAAGGGCAGGCTATGCTAAAAGTGAACAGGAGACATGACAGTGACACTGGCCCCAAACTGTGGCTAACACGCAACTATTTCCATATCAGATCATAGGCAAGAACTACAAGCAGAACATGGCAAGGTGAATTAGTGCAACCAGTTGGATGTACCATCACAAACCTCTTGACTTTAGCAATGCTGAAACCTCAAATGCATTAAATAACATTAATAGGGGATCCTCCTTCACATTCTGTTTCTTCTTTCTTACTCACTGGAGCGAGGGACTGAAAGGGGCCCATGTATACTATGCAATCACTCTATCACTGAACCTCAACTCCAGCCCTTACGTTGTTTTTAAAGAACAGTAGTAATTCTAAATACAAAGACAGCAAACTGACAAAGAACAGGTAAAGAATGAGCCACTTCAGTCTATAATAATCACAAATACCACCTAACCCATGCATTCCAGACTAAAAATAGATTTCTCTGCCTCCTCATTGAAATACACATATTAAAGCTAGATAAGGTGGAGCATGCCTCTAATCCCAGTAGTTAGAGGCAGAGGCAGGAGGGTCACTAGGCTACATAGGAATTTCAAAATAGCCAAAGCTACACAGTGAGACCCTGTCTCAAAACTTTTTTTAAAAAAAGTAAACATCTTGAAAGAAAACTCAAATGTGGTCTTTCATTTTCACAAATCTTCTGCTTCAGTTTAGAAAGCTCATGTTCTGGGTCTACTTAAAGTTTTGACTTTGAGTTTAAAAAAAAAAAATCAATGATCAAATCTATCAATTTACTTCCTTCATTATTTTAGAGTGGTTAATGAATATAATGATCAATCAGGTCAAAGGTAAGTTTCTTCAAAGAACGTAAAAAAGGTCTCAGGATTCCAGGCTTGATGGCCCGTGTCTATATTTTCAGCTATGGGGAGAATGAGGCAGAAGACTCCCTTGAGCAGCCCAAGTAACATAGCAAAAACTATGTAACGAAGATAGGGAGGCAGGAAAGGAAAAAAAGAGATGGAAGAGGAAGAGGGGGGAGGAAGGAAGAGGAAGGAAAAAGGTCTAACTGAAGCTCTCCTGTTCTAATCTATCTCAGAAGGCAGAACATATACAACTATATATTAACAGATTACAGAGATGACTTAGACTAAATTACTCAATAGCTGTCTAGCACCAAGTGGCATTTTAAGATTAAAATGAAGGCATTTGATACACTAGATCACCGTATCTAAGGATGGTTTGCAAAGCATGAAAACACCCGGAGCATGGAAGCTTTTCCAAAGAGACAGCATTTTCTTGCCAGCAGTTACCTCATAGCTCTGTATAATGAAAGGCCAGTGAAGTTTCTTTACAAGTTATCTGCTAAATGCTTTACAGAGGGCAAAACTAGGCTGCAACCCTTTGGAATCCGATGCGGGAGAAGCGTTCAAAAAACACACTTGGGCAGGTCAAGCATTTCTTCACTAGAACTTCTACACGTTTGTCACTCTCTAGCAATGCTGTTCCAGGTTGCTGTTTTGCTTGTTTCTGAAGGTCCTTTCGAACAAATCCTTTTATATAGATTTTCTGGGTGTGCACACTGGAATGGGCCTGAGAGCTAAGCCAACCTTTGCAGCGGAAGGAAAAGGTAGCTCAGTGGGGGTCCCTCAGCTGAGCCGCAGGACAGAGCAGAGCAGCTCTCCACCTCTGCCTCTCACAGCGCTTAGCCTACTGCTTCCCAACAGATTTAGATTCGCAAAGACGGGAAGCTACTCCTGGATAAAAGGCAGCCGATCTCGAGCAGAACTACTCTTCTGTCTTCGGGAACTACGGGGGCCCACAAGGATCTCTCCATGGGGCACTTAGTTTTAGCGGTTGTCACGAAACTCAGTCCCATTTTAAAGGACCGTCCATTTGACCCGATTGAATGCTATTAATCTGCACCAAGGCCGGGCAGGCTCTTAACCTGCCCGGCGTAAAAGGAGAGTTGGCTTCAAAGGCGCACTGGCCGCGGCAGCGCAAGGACGGGTAATGCTCAGCAGACCGTGAGGACAGCGCGCAGGCCGCACACGCGCGGCAGGACAGGGCTGCGCCTTGACCCCCTGCCTGGAGCATCTGGGCTGGGTCCCCCTGCTACCACCCGGAGGGTCTGCCACCCTGCAGCGCAGTCCACTCACGTTTTCAGTGTCTCGTTCATTCACCGTTGGCAAAGGGGTCCTAGTGGACATCTTACTGCGCTTTGATTCTGCACAACGCCAAGGCGAAAACAAAACCGCCCAGCTCTGGGCGGCCGGCGAGCAACGGCCGCGAGCCTCCGGGCCCTGCCCTCCCCGGCCGGAGTCTAGATCCCCGGCCTGGCCCGGGCCGTGCGCCCGCGGGCCCCGGGGCTCATTCTCCCCCAGCGCCGGCGGCCGCGGCGAGGAGCCCAGCGGGAGCGGGCCGGGTGGCCGCCGCAAGCCTCAGGGCGCCTCGCGGGCCCCTCGCCTCCTCGCCGCCGCAGCGCCGCGGAACTCAGCTCCGGGGGTTCCACACAGGGCGGCCGGCAGCCCCAGAAGAGGCGGCGGCGCAGGAGTATGTAGCGGAGATGAAGCGAAAGACAGGCCGCCGCGGCCTGCAGGCGCCGACCATGGAGGGGGCCGCACAGGAGGCGCCCACGCCCTGCTGCTTTCCCTTCTCCGCTCGCTTTCCGCCCGGCCTCGCCCTGCAGACTGCCACCGCCGCTCCCCGGCACTTCAAGAGCCTCACAGACCCAAGATGGCCGCCCCTCGGCTTCCTCCGCTGCCTACGGCTGCCGGAAGTGACGCCGCTGACGCCTGGAGTTCCGCCAATCAGCGCGGTTGGAGCCAGTGCCGGCTGCTGTTGCTAGGGGCGACTCGTCCTGTTGGTTCTGAGCGGGAGGTGTTGAGCGTGAAGACTGGCTTGGTCTCTTCCAGCTCTAGCGGAGTTCCAATGGTCCAGAGTGCCTGGGCATCCCTGACCTCTCCCGGCCACTGCGGCGTCCTGCGCCCGACTGGTGGGTTGGCATTTACTGAGTACAAATCTGAGCTGCCTGGATTACACTATACATGGAGATCCTACTGTTTGCAAAAGTTTGAGTTCTCTTTCTCCGGGCCACGCAGCAAAGGATGGAGCTCCAGAATCAGCAGTTACAGGTCTAGCCGAGAGGGCTAGAGCCAGGCTTCCTGTCTTATAACTGAGACATCGAGCCAATGAACTTTCTTGCCTCTGGCTCTAAAGGGCCACTGGATACCCGACCCAACTGAATACCCATTCGGATGAGAGATAGCAGTACAGTGACAAAGGTAACACAAAAGGGATGGGAAGAGGAGTACAATGAGAGCGCGTAAAGGCACCCAGGGATCAATTCCTAAATGCCGGTAGGGGCTTGTATAGCGATCTCTCTCTCCCTCTCCCTTGTCCCCCCCCCCCTTCGCTGTCACTCCCTCTACCCCTCCCTTTCTTTCTCTCTCCTTTTCTACTTCCTCCTTTCTGTCCCTTCCCTCGTGTTCCCCGTCCTACTTCCCTCTCTTGCTTCAACCTCCTGAATAGCGGGATTGCTATAGACTTGGACCAGGCTGTGCTGCCTCTTCTAAAAGCCCTCTTCCGCTTGTCACCCCTTTCTGTCTTCTGAGGATGGAATCTCTTAGTACAGAAGGGAGGGCTGTGTAAGGTGGGGTAATGCAAACCGCTACTAATAGTCCACCTTGTACTGTTTATTCATTAAGCCTCAGGGTGCCAATATAAGATGGTCAGACACAACATGTGAGCTGAAGTCTGGACAAATTAATTACTTAACCAAATTGTCTGTGTTGGTTATAGAAGAAGGGTCTCAACCGCATTCCTACACAACTTTAGAAATAAGTAAATTTGTGAGTGACTATACTTTGCTTTCTTTTCCTTTGTGTGTGTGTGTGTGTGTGTGTGTGTGTGTGTGTGCGTGCGTGTGTGTGTGTGTTTGCTTGCTTGCTTTGATTTTTGCCCCCAACATCCCAATGTCTTGCTGTATCTGGGGCATTTCTTGTTTTGTGAACACAAAACAAACATCGTTTCCAGAGAGGCCAGGGGATCCCAATACAAAACAACACAGAGCAAAGATACATTCAGAACTCCCATATTACCCTCTTAGGGGTGTGCTCAAGGGGACCAGGTAAACCTAGTTACGATGTCTTTCTCTTTCTCCCTTTTTGGTCAAGCAGAGATCTGCAATGGAATTCCTCTGAGTCAGGTGTTTGCTCCTCCACACAATTCACCTGAAATGTAGACTGTGATAACCGGAAGTGTGCTCAAGCGCTAGAAGACCACATTGGGGACTAGTCAGAGGACGCTTACTCTCAAGATGGCATGAGAGCTATACAGAGGCATGGTAGTGAGAAGCAACAGGGTGAATTCAAGTAACTAGCATCAAGAACATGTGGCGGCAAGAAGTCAAGCCAAAGAGGCAGGAGCCAGGTGGATTTAGACATAGCAGGGCTCCAGTTCTCCCCTCAACCCTGATGAGTTCTGGTGGTTCAACATTGGCTTCTGATGAACTGAGGAAACCCTCCAAAAATTGTTGCCTCAGGAAGGAGCTTTGAAAAAGCCCATGGACACTTTAGAGCATTCCACATTGGCCAGAGAAGTAAATGGACATGAGGCTTCCCCCAGGGAGATTTCCTCGTTGAAGCTAGACATCAGTGAGTCAGTGAGTGCCAAAGGTTAGACTAAAGATGAAGCACTTAACCTCAACGTACTTCCGAGTCTTCATAAGGTTTAGAATTGAAGACACTGAAATTTGAAGGCACAATAAAAACCTGGAAGCAGTAGGCATGTTGGTGATGGGTGAGAAAGGAAAGGAGGGCTAGCAGGGTGTGAGGAGGGGGAGAGCATTGGTCTGTGCAGAGGAACATCTGTGGGCCTGAATTTTGTGCATCTCTGGTCTGTCTGAAGGAATGGAGCAACTAACCCTTAAAACTATTGTTCGAATGACACCTTCCATCCCTTTTCATAATTCTTGCTTCCTGCCTGGCTCTTCTCCCCTTTATTTATATTTTAGACAGTCTTGTTCTGTAACTCATGCTGGCCTCGCATTCTTGTCTTCTTGCTTCACCCTCCCTAATACTAAAATTTCAGATGTACACCCAGTTTGTTTCCTGTCTTCCTGTTAAAATAGTACCTACCTTGAGCATCATAACAACAAATCCATTGCAATTCAGAAATGCACCCAGGGCTGGGGAGATGGCTCAGCAGTTAAAGCTCTTGGTGCTCAAGCAAAAAGATTAGATCTCCCAAAATCCACATAAATCCCAGGTGGGCAAAGCAGTCCACTTGTGTTCCAGGACTTAAAAGGACTTAAAAGACAGGATTGTAGTTATGTTTTCCTTGTGATTTAACAAATGAAGCTTGCTTGAAGATCAGAGTGCAGAGCTGAGCCACTAGTTAGCCATAGAGGCCAGGCAGTTGTGTCACACACCTTTAATCCCAGCACTGGGAGACAGAAGCAGATGGATCTCTGAGTTCAAGGCCAGTCTTGGCCACCTGAGATTGAATCTGTCTTAAACAGAAACAGAGCTCACACAAAGGTGATCCCAGCACTAAAGAGGTGGAGACAGGAGTGATATGGCTGGGCAGAGAGAGGAATATAAGGTGGGAGGAGACAGGAGCTCAAATGCAGTCTGAGGTTTGGTAGAGACAGATGCAGTCTGAGGATTCAGTCTGAGATGCAGTCTGAGGTTTGGTAGAGACCACATTCAGTCTGATCTCGTAGAGACAGGATCACCCCTGTGGTCTGAGCATTGGTAGAGGTAAGAACTCTAGTGCCTGGCGGCTCTGCTTCTCTGATCCTTCAGCTTTCACCCCTGATAGCCGACTCTGAGTTTTTATTATTAAGACCAATTAGAATTTGTGCTACATTGTATCTCTCATTGCCCTGGAGCTCGGCTAAACTGGCTGTCCAACAGGCCCCAGGGATCTGCCTGTCTCTTCCTTTTCAACCCTGGGATTATAGCACATACACCACACCTGTCTTTTCACCTGGGTTGTGAGGAAAGACTTAGGTCCCTGTACTTGCATGGCTAGCACGTCACTTTCTGAGTTGTCGCTTCAATCTTTGGGAGACAGAGGCAGGAGAATCTCCTGAGTTTGAGACCAATCTAGTGTAGAGAATTTCAGGCCAGCCAAGAGGACATCATGAGACACTAGAGGCGCTAGAGAGATGGCTGGGCAGTGACCAGTGTTTGCTGCTCTTGTAGAGGACCTGTATTCAGTTCCCAGCACCCACATGACAGCTTATAACCTTCCGGAACTCCAGCTCCAGGGCATCCAGTGTCCTCTTCTGTCCTCCTCAGGCACAAGGTGTGCATATACGCATGCACAGAGAGTCAAAACACACTTAAATTTTTGATCACGTCTGGACAGTTTAACAATAACTAGTAACATTAGCAATACCATCAAGTTGTGCATGCGCCACAATACCACGATTCCATCCCAAATATGTACCCTAAAGGAGTGCCTGAACTTATTTAGGCTGACAAGGCAGCTCATGAGATGAGCGTGCTTGCCACCAAGCCTGTGGACCTGAGTTCAACACTTGGGAACCCAATGGAGGAGAGACATGACTCCTGCAGTGTGACCTCTGACTTCTCCCTGCTTTGGCACTGTGTGTGAATACACACAGAAGTGAATAAGCATAATTTAAAATATTTAGTTATTGTTTTTGTTTTTCAAGACAGGGTTGCTCTGTGTAGCCCTGGCTGTCCTGGAACTTGCTCTGTAGACCAGCCTGCCTCTGCCTCCAGATTAAAGGTGTTCGCTGCAATGCTTGGCTGATTTTTAAAAATTTTAAGGGAGCTGGAAAGATGGCTCTTACGGACACACATACATATACACAATTCAAATAAAAACAAGCCAATGTGGTGGCTCACACCTTTGATCTCAGCACTCGGGAGACAGAGACAGGTGGATATCTGTGAGTTCAAGGCCAGCCTGGTCTACAGAGCAAATTTCAGGACAGCCAAGGCTACAAAGAGAAATTCTGTCTCAAAACTCAAAAGAAGGCCAGGCGGCGGTGGCGCACGCCTTTAATCCCAGCACTCAGGAGGCAGAGGCAGGCGGATCTCTGTGAGTTCGAGACCAGCCTGGTCTACAAAAGCTAGTTCCAGGACAGGCTCCAAAGCTACAGAGAAACCCTGTCTCGAAAAAACAAAAAACAAAAACAAAAAAAAAACAAAACAAAAAAACAAAACAAAACAAAAAAAAACAAAAAAAAACTCAAAAGAAGTTTTTATTTTTTTAGGTTTTCTTTTTTTTTCCTTCTGGTTTCTTTCCTTTCTTTTTTAGATTTATTTATTTTTTATTATGTTTACAGTATTCTGCCTACATGTATGCTTGCATACCAGAAGAAGGTGCCAGATCTCATTAGGGATGGTTATGAGCCACCATGTGGTTACTGGGACTTGAACTCAGGGCCTCTGGAAGAGCAACCAGTGCTCTTAATCTCTGAACCATCTCTGTAGCTCCCCACTTTTTGGGGGTTGGGGTTGTTTTGTTATTCAAAACAAGGTTTCCCAGTAGCTATGGAGCCTGACTTGGAACTTGCTCTGTAGATCAGGCTGGCCTCAAACGCACAGAGATTCACCTGCCTCTGACTCCCAAGTGCTGGAATTAAAGGCATGCACCACCACCACCCGGCTGCTGCTGCTGCTTCTTTCTTTCTTTCTTTCTTTCTTTCTTTCTTTCTTTCTTTCTTTCTTTTGCAAAAAAAAAAAATGTTTTAAAGCAAGGTTTGAAAAGAACTGAGGGAACATATATAAAGACATCCATAAATAACACTCCAGGTCCCTATAGACAAAAACTAAAAATGACATAAATGTTCATTACCAGTAAGAATAGAGAATTGGAATGTTTGAATCAAAACTAATATGTAAGAGAGGAAAACTTTATTAGCTCTAGCCTTGTGATAAAGTGGCTGGATCTCAAGAACAAACCTGAGGCTGGTCAGCTGGTGAAGTCACATGCTGCCACACTTGCCCACCTGGGGCCATGAGAATGGACTGGAGAACTGACTCCTGCACATTGTCCTCTGACCTCTTCTGAGATTTGCTGCCAGCTGGAAAGGGAGGGAGGGTTGAAAGCGCAAAGCCCTCAGTGGTCCTGTCTTGCAACTCAGCAAATCTCTTACCTCACATGGGCAACTCCAGATCAGGACAGGCAGGACCAGAAGGAGCCCGAGAAGTTGTTAAGACAGATTCCAATCCTGAGGCTAGAATACCTCCTGTCCTGTGGTGTGACCTCAGACATGAGCTGTCTGGGGCTGGCCCTCTGAGTCAGCCCTGAGTCCCACCTACACGCCTTCCCTGTGGGCTGTCAGGACTCAAAGGCTTCCTTCAGGATGAGGCCAGGAGAACCAAGGCAGTAATGTGACCAAGTACAGATGAATGACTGGTGTGTTTGAGTATTAATAGGAAGTAGCCTTTGTAGCCAAGGAAATCCAAAACACATTCTCCTAGAACAAACTCTCTAATCTAGACCCAAATCAAACAAATAGAAAACCTTAAAATAAGAAAAACCTCAAAACTCTAAATCTCCCTGGTGATAGAAACCCACTCAGAAGAAATCCTACTGTTGTGTGTTTTACACTTTTGGCTTTTTGAGGGGCCCACCGCCCAGCTCCCAAATAAATCACACACAGAGACTTCATTTAAGTTATAAATGCCTGGGTTTAGCTTGGCTTTTTCCTTGCCAGTTTTTAACTTAAATTATCCTAACTACCTTTTACCTCTGGGCTTTTATTTTTCTCTATTCTATATACCTTTCTCTACTTATTTCTCTGTGGCTTGCTGTGTAGTTGGGTGGCTGGCCCCTGGTGTCCTCCTCTTCTTGTTCTCTTGCTCCTCCTCTTTCCCAGATTTCTCTTTTTATTTATTCTCTTCGGCCTGCCAACCCTGCTTATCCTTGCTCTGCCTTGCTATTGGCCATTCAGCTCTTCTTAGGACTACCAGCTTTTTGAGACAACGAATCACAGCTTCACCAAGGTAAACAAATGCAGCACAAACAAAAGCAACACATCTTCACATCATTAAACAAATGTTCCAGAGCATAAACAAAAGCAATACACAATACAAAGATAATTCCCCAACATCCTACTTTTTTTTGAGGGGTAGGGTTCGAGACAGGGTTTCTCTGGAGTGCCTTAAAGACAGAGACATTTCCCCAGCACCCAAAAAGAGGCTTCCTAAATATGGAAGACATACCAAGTGGCGCCAACACAGCAAGTGTAATTTCATCACACCAAGGACAAAATTGAGTGTGCCATTTTCACAGTGGTGGCGTCCTTGGTGTACTGATTCGTGACTGCAGGTAGTGTGCATGGTCTTTGAGCAGCTTCTGGTATCAAAAGAAGTATAGGTTCTCTATAGCTTTGGGGCCTGTCCTGGAATTCACTCTGTAGACCAGGTAGGCCTTGAACTCATAGAGATCCCTTGCCTCTGCCTCCTGAGTGCTACTGGGATTAAAGATATGCACCACCAACACTGGGCTCCTCCTCCCCAAAAGAAATTCTAAGAAATGCCATTGCATTCACAGGATTGAAAAGGTAAGACATTCTGTGACATTTCCTGGGAAACATAAAGGAAAAGCTCTTTACCCCAGATAGAGAGGGCACCCACAGAAACAAACAAGAACTTCAACCAAGCCCAGCCAGGGAAACCAATTAGCTTATTGGTGTTACTCATAGGAGCATGGGGGACTCTCAGGCAACTGCACCACCAAGATGTCACACCCTAGTCAACTGTTTACCTCTTTGTATAGACCTTCTGTAGTGACTAATGGAATCCAGGGGTAGTAAGGGGCTCATGAGCATCCAGAGTGTCACGCCCCTTCCCAGTCCCACTGTATGTCTGACCTACAAGGGTAGCATACAGATCACCATAGCTGCTCTGCTCCAAGGCAGTAATGATCATGGCCGAGCCAGAGGACACGGCTGCAGTACAGATATCCTTTGAGTTTAGGAAGTGTGGTGATACAGTGCCTGCCAGTTTATTGGATTAAGAAGCACCCAGGATTCCGGGTGGTGGTAGTGTATGCCTGTAGATGGAGCTGCGGGCAGGCCTGCTTTTTGTCCCACCAGGCGCCACATGGCTAGCTTTACACCCCAGAATAATTACACGGAAACTGTATTCTTTTAAACACTGCCTGGCCCATTAGTTTCAGCCTCTTATTGGCTAATTCTCATATCTTGCTTTAACCCATATTTAGTAATCTGTGTAGCACCACAAGGTGGTGGTTTACCAGGAAAGATCTTAACCTGCGTCTGTCTCGGAGAGGAGAGGCATGGCGACTGCCTGAGGCATCTGCCTCACTCTGCTTTCTTTCTCCCACAATTCTGTTCTGTTTATCCCCCCTACCTAATTTTCTGTCCTATCAAAGGACCAAGGCAGTTTCTTTATTAACCAATGAAAGTAACACATAGACAGATGACCCTCCTCCATCATATGCCTTTAATCCCAGCACTTGGGAGGCAGAGGCAGGTGGATCTCTATGAGTTCAAGGCCAGCTTGCTCTACAGGACAAATTCCCAGAACAACCAGGGCTACACGGAGAAACCCTGTCTTGAAAAAAAAAAATAAAATAAATAAATAAATAAAGGAAATATCCAGGAGATTAGCATAGCACAGCTCTGAGTGTGCTCTTTCTGGGAGGGTTAGCCAAGAGAGAAAGACTAGCGCTGAATGAAGGTGGCACCATTTCAAAGGCTGTGGACCAGAATGGAATAAAAGAGATAAAAGGAAAAAAAACCAACAATATAGACCTCTTTCTCCTCACCTTTTCCCTCTCCCCTTTCCTTGGCCACCATGGTGTGAGCTGCTTGCTGTGTCTACCACATCCTTTCCACCATAATTGGCTGAAACCTCTGTGACTGTGAGCCAAAGGAAAAATTTCTTCAAGCTGTTTTCTTTGGATATTTGTCACTATAAGGAAGATCACTCAGTCCACACACTTTGATTAAATATGCATACTAAAGCTTCAAAGATTAAAAAAAACAAAAACAGGATTTATAAAAATAAATAAAAGCTAGACGGTGGTGGTGCACACTGCCTTTAATCCCAGCACTCGGGAGGTAGAGGCAGGATCTTTGTGAGTTCAAGGCCAGCTTGGTCTACAAGAGCTAGTTCCAGGATGGGCTCCAAAGCTACAGAGAAACCCTGTCTGGAAAAATCAAAAAAAAAAAAAAAGAAAGAAAGAAAAGAAAGAAAAAGAAAAACAAACAAAAAAACTTCAAAGGTGACCATTGAGAGTGAAGACACAATGTGTACCATTCAAAACAGAACAAACCAGAATAAGAACATTATCAAACAACACTCTCTTAACCTCCCAACAAAGGCAAGACGTGTATGTGAGGGGCTGGAGGGATGGGTGGCTGGGTGCTTAAGAGTACTTGCTGCTGTTGCAGAGGATGAGGATTCAGTTTCCAGCACCCACGTGTAGGCACAGATAGTCACGTGGTACACATAAATACTTACACAGGTAAAACACTCACATATACAAAACAAATATTAAAAAAATTTTTTTAAAGAAGTATGTCAGGCATGATGGTACAGCCTTAAATAGCACTCAAGAGGCAGGGGCAAGTGGACCTCTGTGGACTCAAGGTCAGCCTAATCTACAAAAGGATTTCCAGCAAAGTGGGCTGACCTGAGTTAGTATTACACAGTGAAACTGTCTCAAAAAAAGAGTGTGCACAGTCGTGCTTGCATGTGATCGTGTGTGTGTCTGTGTGTACATGTGCTTGCATGGTATGTCCATGTGTGTTGGAAAGATGGGGAACAGAAATTCTGAAACAATAAAAATAAGATAACCATGACATTTAATCATTAATTGTCAGCTTGATTGCAACTCATCACCTAAGAGATAAGCCTCAGGCAGGTCTGTGAGTGTATCTTCAGGAAGCATTAACAGGGCGAGGAACCCCCACCCCACCCCACCCCACCCCGAGTGAGCAGCGTCTTCCAGGTGTAAAGAGGTCCAATCAGACAGTGCTGTATCTTGAGTAAGAAATTTCTAAGCCAGGAATGCTGGGTCACACCTGTAATCCCATGACTTGAGAAGAGGCAGGCAGATCTCTGTGAGTTTGAGGCCAACCTGGTCTACAGAGTAAGTTCTTGGACAGTTAGAAATACATAGAGACCCTGTCTCAAAATAAACGTTCTTGTAGGACACCAAGAAACAGTAACCACACATAGAGCACAGTTTTCCACTGTGTGCTCACAACAGGTTTTGTTTATCCACTCAGCAGCTGGACATTTGGTGTTCTTGTGACTAATGCTGCTGTAATATTAATGGGCAAGTTGCTACTTGGAAGTAGACTTTCTTCTCTCCTGGGTGTATTCCTGAGGCGTGGAATTGCTCATTCCTTTGGTATCTCTGTATTTAAGCTCTTGAGGATCCAAAGCTGCAGCACCGTCTTACTTCCCACTGGCAGTGTTTGTGAAAGGTGGTCCTGATTGCCTCCTGACTGCCTGATCTTTTTATTGCTGTCATCTGCACAGACAAACCCCCACCCACCACATGCTGGCCAGCACAACCCTTTACTTCTCCCATGGCGCCCACTCGATCCACTGCGAGTTGTTTTGTGACTCTTAAACACATGACATTCTTTGGCTTGTGACTGCATCACTCTGTTTTTTGCCTTTGTTTTACTGACCCCTGTGTGTGTGTGTGTGTGTGTGTGTGTGTGTGTGTGTGTGTGTGTGTGTGAACAGGATTGCAGGTCTGAGGTTAGCCTGGGCTACACAGCAAGAACCTATCAAAATTGAAACAAACCACATCGCATGTGCTTCTTTCCCATGAGGACACAGGCAATTGCATCTGAAAAGCAGCCAGATGATTCAGGATAAGCTTCTAGCCTCAAGCTCCCTACATGTTTTGCCATATAAGGCAACACACAGGTTCTGAGATTTGATGTGGCTTCCTACAGTACCACACTAGTGGTGTGAAGTGGTATCACAGGGTGACTTTGATCGGAGCTGTCCTGTGGCCTAACAATGCTGGCACCTTCTCCTGTACTATTAGCAACTTGTATTCTTTGGAGAAATGTGTGTATGCAGATCCTTTGTCCAGTTTTCCAGCCACCTGTTACTTTCCTATTGACTTGTAGCAGTGATTCAGGGAAGATGATGAAATCGGAAGTGCCAGGAACGGACTCCTCGTTTAGATGACAGTCCAGCTGAGTCAGTGGGAGATGAGTATGCTGAATCCTTGGAGACTGTTGGAAAAATTGCAGTTTCCAGACTAAGGTTTGCACCTCTCAGTTTCTCCTGTGAACTGTGATAGGATATGAGGGACCTAGCTGGCAACTGTGCACCTGTGGTTAGTCACCTGTGTGTGCACATATGGAGACTGGAAATCGATGTCCAGCGCCTTCCTATATTGTTCTCCATCTCATTTTTTTTTAGGCATGGTCACTAACTGAACCAGGAGTTCACCATTGTGGCTAGTGAGCTCCCTTGGTCTGCCTATCTCTATTCTCCAGTGCTGGAGTTAGACATTTGTGCCACCAAGCCTGGCTTTATGTGGATTCTGGGGATTCAAACTCAGGTCTTCATGATTGCACAGCAAGCACTCTCCCCACTGAGTCATACAGTCAGCCCATGGGGAATATAATGAACAGAAATGTATTGTCTCACAGGGTCAGAGCCAGTCCACCATTTAGGGTCAATGTTTAGTAAGGGTCTTCTTGCCTGGGAAAGGAGGAGGAAAGAAAAGAACAAGAAATTAGTGCTATTTTGTTTTCAAAGTAACTGAGAAGAGAGATCTTGTGAAAAATGATGGCTAAGAACTTCTTGAATTTGATGAAATACAAAAAAGAGAAAGAAGGAAAGAGAGAGAGAGAGAAAGGGAGGGACGGAAGAAGGAAGGAAGGAAGGAAGGAAGGAAGGAAAGAAAGAAGGAAGGAAGGATCCACTGAGACCAAGATGGCCAGGAGATGGTTGCTATAATTTTTCACCACTCAACCCCTAAGAGCCAACATAATCAACCAGGCCACACCCTACCCAGTGCCCACGGAAGATAATGGGAACGTGCCTGATCTACCCAGGATCTTTGGGGCCCAAACCTGGAATATCTGGAGACCCTGTAAACACTCCTACTGATGGAAGAGGTCCCCTTCCCTGTGCCCTCCAATTAAAATGTGAAAGCCAAACTTTCCTCTAAAAGGAGATTAATTGCAGCTCTTGGGATGCTGAAGAGAGAGGATGGAAAATTTACAGTCTACCTTGTTAGGTATTATCTCACCAACAAGCCTCTCCACTGATGCAAATAATCCCAGTCAGACCAAATCAAACCAAATTAAAAGATATCCAGGTTTAATTGGACATCTGCACGCTTGGGTGTGTAATGGTCTGTCCTGTACCTTTAAGAGACAAGCCCTGCCCACTCCCTCCAGCCTGAGTCCTTTCTTTCTGTCTCTCAAAGAGGCAGTTTCTGTCTCTCCCTTCTCTCTTTGTTCCCTCTGCCTCTCTCTGCTCTTCTCTTCTCTCCTTTCCCCTCCATAACCTACTAAATAAATATCCAACCACACTCTGCATTGCATGCCTATCCATCTGTCTCTCACCTGCTACATGGCTCCCCGCCCAGGACCAACCACCTTCGGAGACCTGTGGCATGGTCTTATGGCTTGCCCATTCATCTGTCTCTCCTTGTGGGACTGGCTGCCCCTTTGAGGTCTCTCACCCACCATGCCACTCCCTGCCTGGGACTCACTGACCCTCGTGGCCCATTGCAGCCATTTGGGGAGCTGTGCTGTCCCTGCCTGGAACTGGCTGCTCTTGGGACCCACTGCCTGCTGCCACTTCAGGGACCTGCAGCATTTTATCTAAACCATAACAATGGTGCATCATGACTCAGCCAGGCTCTCCACATTCCCTCAGGCTCACAGGCGGGCCAGCTGAGGACACGCGGAACCCTGGGCTAGGGAACCACGTTTCCTTACTACAACTCACCATTCCATCTGCCTGAGCGTGACTTCTACTCACACCACTTGCTTCAATTGGTGCATTCCTCCATTTTGGTCAGCTTAACCGTTTCTCTGAACCCAAGGAATTGACTGTTGAGCTCCTGTCAATATTTTGGTGTTCCTAGAAATGGGGGACAGCCCCCAACCACAGCCTTAATGGCTACGGTTAAGCTCTTCGCTGACATTCATCTCTGGATTGCTTCCCTTAGCTGAAATAGTCAGTCCTACCGTGACTGGGGTCCCAGGGTCCCTTGGATTTTTCTTTCTCTTCCCCCTCACTGTGAAAGGCCACTCGGAGTGGCCTCTGGCCTCTCTGGTCGCCCCAACTGGAACCAGTCAGGCTTTAACAACCCACTGGTAGTCAGAGGACAGTCTCCTACAAGCCCTGTGGTGTTCACTGCCAATTCACACCCTACCTATAGAGGAGAAACGTCTCCCTATAGGCCTTGTGGTGTCGCCACTTTCACGGGTTTTTGCGGTTTCAGCTATGGGTAGCAAGCCATCCATGTCCATCAATCCAGCCTCCCCTGGGATGGATGCCTTTTAGAGGCTCTAAAACCCCAGACCTTAATGTCCTACTTCTTCAGCTCCTACCCTCACTTTGCCAGTGTCCCACTGGCTACACTTTTATGGGAGCTTTTTCTCTCTCTTTTTTAAAATATTTGCTTTGATTGTTTTATGTATGTATGTATGTATGTATGTATGTATGTATGTATACAGTGTTCTGCCTGCATATATGCTTGCAGGCCAGAAGAGAGCACCAGATCTCATTACTGATGGTTGTGAGCCACCATGTGGTTGCTGGGAATTGAACTCAGGACCTTTGGAAGAGCAGTCAGTGCTCTTAACCACTGACCCATCTCTCCAGCCCTTATGGGAGCTTTCTAACTACTGTCAGCACACAGGCAAATGGAAGTAGTTTCCTCAAACTGTCCCTGCCACCGCTACAGCTGCCAACAAGATTGGTTGGATCCAGGAGGCAGCTGTTTTCAAAACCAGCCTTTTGCTCCCCACTACAGCTTGTGGTATGGAGGCTTAGCGACAGGGCAGATCACACCTCTAGGTCTCTCTTATTATTAAATTTAAAATATGTGCAGCTCAAAATCGTGCCTTTTCCATTCAACATGTGACCACTGACTGCCATTTTGACTGAGATCAGGTGACCATACCATCATCTTGACTGGTGACTTCACCACCATCTTAACTAAGTGGCTTTTCCATACAACATTTGACCTCTATAATTTTGACTGAAGTCAGGTAACTTTACCATCATCTTAACTGAGGTCAGGTGACTTCACTGCCATTTTAACTGAGAGCCATGTCAGTTGACTAAGTTCTGCCATCTTTATGGAGGTATTCCCTGTCTGGTCCCCCAGTACTGACTCTGTTGCATGTGTGTTTTGTGAAGTCGCATGCCTTTGGTAGGGCCCACCAAAAGCATCCACTTCTCCCAATTCCTATTCACTCTGTGTGTATGTGTTCATACATGTAACTTAAATACTGTTAAATGTGATAATTGTTTATTGCATCTCATTTCAGACTATAAAGACAATAAGTCTCATGTTTTAAACTGTTATGTACTTTTACAAAAATGCTTTATATTTAGTCCAACCTTCCTTTAAAATATATTAAGATATTCTTTACTATTGTCAGTTCTGCCATTAACCTTCTATTGCAATCAGTTTTTTCTTCTTTCTGTCTTTTTATGAGTGTAAATCTTACCTGTTAAAGCCAGTATAGTCAAGCTCAGACCCAGGCAGATTCTATACAGTAGTTACACCTGATAAACAGCCTTCAACTGCTCAGATCTGGGGGATATGACATTTAAATATTTAATTATTCAAAAACTTTTCATAACAAAAAGAGACTATTTGGCTCCTAGCAGCACTCTACTTCCTCCAAAGAAGACAGAAGACAAATGGGCACAGAACAATGTCCATCCGCAATTCGCTTCAACTGCCAAGTGCTGACCACTGGGAAAAACTGCCTTTCATCTAAACTGAAGATCTCCAGATAGTGGACAGAATTGCTGGAATCGACAGCCTAGCTGCTCAGGTCAAGGTAGGCTTGTCTTCCTACAGGTTTCTTAACCCACAGAATCTTCTGGAGCCTGGCAGGCCTTGTGCTAAATAGCAAAAGTGAAATACTACCTTCAGCAACCATAGAGGACCCTGAGGAGTAGCTCTAGGTGCCAACCAAGTAAGTTCTCTGTTGATTTTTAATCAATAACTCAAGTAAAAGTTTATCCTTCTCAAAGATCTCTGATGCAGTTTGACAGCTGAGAGGTTTTGTCAGTTTAAAAGAACAACCTCACCAAACAAATTTCAACAAAATACAAATACAAGACCTACAAGTTATAGAGGTGTGAGGACAAATACAAGTTATTAAATTTCTCTCTCATGCTTCCTTCGATAGTCTTAAAAATACTTTTCATTGTGCAAAAACATCTGTCTCAGTCATTCTGACGTAAATATGCTACTGTTTATATGCTGTATATGTCTAGAACTTCTGTTTTCACAAACCCTAAGAATTCTTGTGAGTTCCAGGGAGCCAAATTGAAGGATCCACCTTAAACCCCTCTCAATTCCCTGGTCCTAAATTTTTTTCCTAAACTTAACCTTGTCTCAGACATTCCCATAACACCAGACAGGAGCAAAAAGAGACCAGCTAAGCCAGGATGTGACCAGCACCCAGCTTTCTCAGGTTTCCCCACCAAAAGACAATGCCCACCAATAAGCAGGAAGCAGTCTTGAGAATTTGCCACCCCAAATCCTTTAAGCTGTTGTACCTAACCTCCCACCTTTTTATTATTAAAAAAGAGATGGGAATGTAATGGTCTGTCCTGTCCCTTTAAGAGACAAGCCCCGCCCACTCCCTCTCTTGTCTGCTGAGGCAGGCAGATCTTCAGCTTCCAGCCTGAGTCCTTCCTTTCCATCACTCTCTCAAAGCTCAAAGAGGCAGCTTCTGTCTCTTCCTTCTCCCCATCTGTGTTTCTCTCTCTCTCTCTCTCTCTCTCTCTCTCTCTCTCTCTCTCTCTCTCTCTCTCTCTCTCTCTCTCTTTCTCTCCTCTTTCCCCTTCTCCCCTTCCCTTCCATAACCCACTAAATAAATATCCAAGCTCACTCTGTGTGGCATGCCTATTCGTCTAAGCCTCTCACCTGCCATGTGGCTTCCTGCCTGGGACCCGGCTGCCTTCGTGGCCTACCATGGTCTTGGGACCCACTGCCACTGCCTGTCACTGCTCGGAGACCTACAGCACTTTACTTAAACCATTAGAGTGTGGACTCAGGAAAACACGAGGGGGGAGGAAAACCAACATGACCACCAGAGAGGAAGAGGGGAGACCACATGTTTATTCTTGGGGGGCAGTTTAAGTAGCCTGTAGGAGTGGTCTTGACCTTCCCTCAGGAGGGTCACTGTTTGGTGGGCTTTCTTCGAGGTGGAGTTTGGACTGAGGCAACGCTCAGGGGAGGGGGCTTGAAATGGAGTTTTCTGCGCAGTATTCCAAAGATGGATGCCAGGGGCTTGGATGAGGCCCCTGACTAAAAAGTACACCTGAGCTACATAGCAAGCTTGAGTCCACCTTGGACTACAAAAGAGACTGTCTCAAACACACACATGCACACAAACACGGGGTGGGTGAGAAATCCCCAGATAAACAAAAGCCAAGAAAGTTCATCATTATTAGATGTGCTCCCACAAAACATACTAAATCCTAGTCTTGGTCTCAGTCTGTAAGTCTTCCCAGAGACTGAAGCAGGATTGCAGGTTGACACAAGCCTACGCTATCAGGAAACCCGAACTACAGAATAAGACCCTGCCTCAAAAAACAAAATAAAACAAAGTTCCGAAAAACAAACAAACAACAAACAAAACTCCAAATAACAAACAGATAAAAGTGTTGGGAGCAATGAGACCCCAGATCCTGAATTTCTTGTAATTCCCTGATCTGAGTGCCTACAGCTGCTCTGAGCACGAGACCTTCAGGAGTTCCTGATGGCAGGATAGTGGTTTCTGGTGGGTTTGGCTGAGGCGTGGCTATCTCTATATAATCTGCCCCTGAACACAATAAAGGGGGCATTCTTGGGGAATTCAAGGGTGACCCGTGTCGCTGTCTGTCTGTGCGTGTGTGTGTCTGTGTATTTTAACCTCCTCCCCCTTGCCCAAATCTCGCGAACTGGGTGCCAGTGCACCGAACGCAGACACGGGGGCACGGTGCACGGCATAAAAGCAAAAGACGGAGTGTTCAGCCCTAAACAGGAAGCCATTATGTTACATGAACTCAATGAGACTAAAAAGGAAAATGCTGGGGCTGGAGAGATGGCTCAGTGGTTAAGAGCACTGACTGTTCTTCCAGAGGACCTGAGTTCAATGCCCAGCAACCACATGGTGGGCTCACAACCATCTGTAATGAGATCTTCTGTTTTTTAAAAACTGTCTCAAAACAAAACAAAAAACTAGGAATGGGTAGGGTTGCCATGTTGTAAGATATAGAATTCTAATATGGGCAGTGGTGGCCCAAACCTTTAAGAAAAAAAAAGAAAGAAAAGAAAATGCTATGTGTTTTCTTTCATATGCAAAATTAGATGGAGACTATGTTTACATGGGTGGGGGAAACAAAACGAGAAAGGGGCTGTGAGAGGGAAATGGAAAATAGAAAAGATATTAGATCAGCCTAATAAGAAATGAGAAGTTGAAATTAACCAGGGGGAAGGAAGGTCATTGTGGTAGGCGTGGCAGGAGAGATGGATTATTGGCTAAGAGCACTTGTTCCCAGTACCCACATGGCGGCTTACATCTATTGAAAACTCCATAACTTCAGTTCCAGGGGATGTAACTCCTCCTTCTGACCTCCAGGGCACCACACACACACACACACACACAAGTGGAATACATACTTAGGTGCAGATAAAAACATAAACATAATAAATCTTAAAAATAAAAGATAAATGCCCTAAGGAGGGCAGTGGAGGAGGCTACAAAAGTATCAAAGTCTAATGAAGAATCTAGTGAGAGAGCTTAACAATACAATAAACTATCTATAGTTTGGACCTGGGTTCAATTCCCAGCACCCACATGGCAGCTCACAACTGTCTGAAGATCCAGTTGTAGCGGATCTGACACCTTCACACAATGCACATAAAATAAAGTTAAACAAACCATAAAAAAAATAAAAAACTATCTACAGTTTATCTACTATCTACTATCATAGATCACTACCTACAGTAGACCGCACCCACATCTTCACAAGGATCCAGAGACCTTCTCCAGGACAGGTCATATGGGGAGGCACAAATAAGCAAAAGCCAAAAATATAAAAGAAAAAAATATAAAAATATAAAAGAAAAAAGAAAGAAAAGTCAGAGGTGGTGTGGAGTGCCTTTAATCCCACCCAGTACTTGGGAGGCAGAGGGAGGTGGATCTCATGTGAGTCAGAGGCCAGCCTGATCTACAGAGTGAGTTCCAGGACAGTCAGGCTACACAGAGAAACCCTGTCTTAAAAACCAAAACTAGTTCCCCCTCCTTCCTCTCCTTTAAATAAATAAAAAAATATATCTTTGCGATCCAGGTATTTGGGGTAATCAGGGTACAGGCAACTTTTGATCATTACCCCAAGCTTCTTTTACTTTCTTACTTTCTTCCTTCCTTCCTTTCTTTTTCTCCCCACCCTCCTGTTTTTTCCTTCAAGACAGAGTTTCTCTGTAGCTTTGAAACCTGTCCTGAAACTTGCTCTGTAGACCAGGTTGGCCGTGAACTCACAGAGCCAACCTGGTCTACAAGAGCTAGTTCCAAGACAGGCTCCAAAGTTACAGAGAAACCCTGTCTCAAAAAAAACCCAAAAAACAAACAAGCAAACAAACAGACAAACAAAACACAGATATTGGGATTCAAACTGAAGATTAGAAAATCAAAACAGCCAAACCACTTTGCTGTAGGAAATCCTATGGCCAGTAGCCCTTAATTTACCTTAATTTACCCACCCACTGGCCTCTTTATACTATTTATGCTGATGTAAAGTACATGTCTGGTCTCTTTGCTGGTTGCAGATTCGGTTGCTGTTCTCCATTCCAGCAGAGGATATTGATTTGTGAGTCTACCCCTAAATAAATAACCAACTATTATTCTCAATTCTCACCTAGTGTGGGATTTCTTTTTTTTTTCTTTTTTCTTTTTTTTTTTTTTTTTTTTTTTTTTTTGGTTTTTTGAGACAGGGTTTCTCTGTGGCTTTGGAGCCTGTCCTGGAACTAGCTGTTGTAGACCAGGCTGGTCTCTAACTCACAGAGATCCGCCTGCTTCTGCCTCCCGAGTGCTGGGATTAAAGGCGTGTGCCACCACCGCCCGGCTGTGTGGGATTTCTTTTAAGCATCCTTCTTCATCTGATGCCCACGTGGATTCAGTCTCCACACCTACCCTGTGGACGGCTGGCCTAAAGGCCTAGCAGGTCCATGTCCCAGAAAGTCTCCCAACCCTGCCCGCTTGGCATTCTTTTACCTAAGCAATTTTTTTTGAAACCCCGCCACAGCGGAGCTTACTGCCTATGGCACCTTGGAAATTTCCCAAGCACACGCATGACTGCCTCATTCCCTGGCGCAGTTCCTTGCCACGTGGCGACTTGTGCAGCTTTCAGTTTGTGCTCCCTGCCCGTGAGTTCTGGGTTTCTTGCTCCATGTATGGAATTGATTTAATTGCTTTCAATTTGTCAAGCAAAGTATATTTCTTAGTATTTAACCTGTACTAAGGCGGGAAACTAAAGCGGCTCAGGACCATTCCTGTTGCCACTGGTTGCATTGCTAATTACAACTCTGCAAACATGACATCTGCTGGACAATAAAGATTATTACACCTAAAACAATTTACCTGATCTCATAACAGGTAATTAATAAGTCAATATGGGAGACTACATTAATATTGAAACTTCTAGTAACTTTTTTGCTAATACTATGGACTGTATTCTGCAAGGCTTATATGGTTATGGTGATACTTCAATTTATTGGATATTGGGACTCAGTTTTTTTCTTTATATTAGATCCTTAAGAAAAAATGTGGTACTTTTAGGAATGATACAGTCTTTACAGACTAATAATGAACTAGCTAGTTGACAGGATTAATACCATCAAAAATCAAAAGTTAATTAAATTAAAAGTTAATTAATTAAAAAATTAATACATTTAAGAGGGTAACATTAATTTGACAGACAAAATTGAATCCATATCTAAGGGTTCTTAGAAATTATCTGAATGAATTCATACTGTTGAATTTGACAATAAAAATTTGTTAAAAAGTTATGATAGGTTAGAAGATAGAGTATCTCTCAAGGATGGCAATCTGCATGCTATTCAAATAATGTCCAAGCATGAGGTGTTATCTTTAAAGGAGAAACTTCAGTCCTTGGAATCACATGTGCAGAATGAGGACCAGAGGCTAGGTGCCTCAATGAAATTACTAACTAGAAATATATACAGTCCAGGAGATTCAGGCTTTACAAAAGACAATAGTAAAAAGATTTGAAATGACTGAGGAAATTATTGGAGCAGATGAACAGGAAAAGAAGGCACAAGGACAAGATATGACATCACCACTAGCTGTCAGAGATAACTTACCCAGGGTTTTAGCTTCCCACCCTGTAATCTACTCTGACTAAGCATCAATTCCAAAGGCCCAAAAGGATCCAAAGAAGGTAGATGGATACCTATAGGAATGAATGATATAAAAGAAATTAAGTAAGCTGTTGTAACTTATGGCTTGCATTCTGCATTTGCTAGGGAGATGATAAAGACATGGTCTTTCAGCATCAAGGCACTATCACATGACTGGGTTCAATTAGTTTTAGCAGTCCTGGATGATGGGCCCCAATTGAGGTTTAAATGTTATTTCAGGGGAGAGGCAAAAATTTTGAAACAACAGGGAAAATCAAAAGGACTTGAGACTTGCCAAGATCAAATTTTTGGTGAGGGCACTTATGTTGATCCACAGGTTCAAGCTCTTTATGATTAACAAATCTTGTCCCTATGCTACAAAGCAGCCTTAAATGCCTGGGACAGGATTCAAGAATCAGAAAAATGAATTGAATCATATACCAGGGTTGAACAGGGCCAGAGAGAACCCTTCAGTGACATTTTACAAAGACTAAGGCTGTACAAATAGAGGAGTGACAGACCCAGATGCTAGATGAGTACTTATTAAATCTCTGGCTTTTGAAAATACTAACTTAGACTACAACAAGATACTTGGGCCTTTAAAGGTTAGATCAGCACCTATGGATGAATGGATCCTGCATACAATGAACATTGAGACATTTGACTATAATACTAAATCTTGGGTAGGAGAAGCAATTTCCAAAGGAATGAGGAGACATCAAAATGCCAAATGTTTTAATTGTGGCAGAATAGGACATCTGAGAAGGGATTGTTGACAAGGAATTCCTAGGAATAATATCTGCTCTGGGAATGGCAAGAATAGGAGGATTCAGCCTTCAGGTATATGTAGAAGGTGTGTCTAAGGCCAACATTGGACCAATGAATGCAGATCAATAAAAGACAGACAAGGCAACCTGATACCATCAGAAAACTCCTTAAGGGACCTCTTGCAGCCCCCAAGCCAAAAGTGGCCTTGTCATTCCCAGTAACTGTGGAGGACATGTCTCACCAGGAAAATTAAAAACTCCAGAGCCTTCTGTAAAAGACCATACTGTTCTAGATGATGGCATAAACATGGAGCATAAGTTAAAAGTTCCAATAGGAAATAGGAAAGTATATTCTGGCAGACTTCTATAAGTGATCAAAGACCAAAGCTAAGAGTTCATATAAATGACATTTTAATTGTTGGTTTGATAGACACAGGTGCAGATATGAGTATCAATACTCAAGAATCTTGGCATCCAAATTGGCCTTTTCAAGAGTCAGATGTTCAATTACTAGGTATTAGAACCATATATTAAGTTAAACAAAGCACGAGATGGGTTGACTGTATTGGACCAGAAGGTCAAAGAGGGAAGCTGAGGCCATATGTGGCTAATATTGCAGTAAATTTATGGGGTCATGACCTGCTACAGCAATTGAATACCCAGATTAACATTCCTGTAGTCCCAGGAACTCATAATTCTGGGGAGGATAGTATAAAGTACTATACACAAAGGTCACCAGCCATTCAAGCTATACAAGAACATAAAGCAACTAGCAAACTAACTAACTAACCACCCTACCTTTAAAATGGTTAACTGAAAAAACCAATATGGGTTAAGCAGTGGCCTCTAGCTGAAGAAAAGATGCAGGCTTTAGAACAGCTAGTACAAGAGCAACTAGATGCTTACCATATTGAAGAATCAACAAGCCCTTGGAATTCTTCTGTATTTGTTGGTAAAAAGAAATCTGGTGAATGGAGACAAATCTAAGGGCTGTCAATAATTCAATTTATGGGCCCTCTACAATCTGGAATCCTTTACCTTCTCTGTTACCAAAAGGATGGCCTCTTATAGTTATTTATTTGAAAGATTGTTTCTTCACTATAGCTTTACAAGAAAAGGATAGAGAAAAATTTGCCTTCACAGTGCCTACTTACAATAATTCTCAGCCTACTAGGAGATATCAATGGACTATCCTCCCACAAGGAATGCTCAATAGCCCCACTCTGTGCCAATACTTTGTAAGTCAGCCATTGGAAATATTATGTAAGCAATTTCCTAAGTCTATAATTTACCATTACATGGATGACATTTTGCTATATGATTTAAATATATACATATATTTAATATATTTGACATATATATATTAGAAAAATGTTTGAAGAAGTTAAGAAAGTTTTGCCAAAATGGGGATTACAAATTGCTCCTGAAAAAATACAGAGAGGAGATTCTGTCAATTACCTAGGTTATAAAATAGGTTTGCAGAAAATTAGAACACAAAAGGCACAAATTAGGAGAGACTGGTTGTGGACTCTTAATGACTTTCAAAGATTGTTAGGAGACATTTCCAGTCTAAGACCGGTTGTTGGGATAATACCTGAGCTAATAATTCATTTAAATAAAACCTTAGATGGTGATTAAGACTTTGAATAGTCCCAGAGAATTAACAGCTGAAGCAAAAAAAGGAATTGACAATTGTTGAAGAAAATTACAGGAGGCACATGTGGATAGGGTGAATCCAAATCTTAACTGTATTCTAGTCATATTGCCATCCAGAATTTCTCATATAGGAATTTTAATGCAGAGGGATCTTAGAATGGATCTTTTTACCACATAAACCAAGTAAAAAATTAAAAACTTATGTGGAAAAAGTCTCTGAATTAATTATAAAAGGTAAATTGAGACTTTGTCAACTAGCAGGCATAGACACAACAGAGATTATAGTGCCTTTCACTACTGATGAAATAAAAAAGTTATGGGAAGAAAATGAACCATCGCAAAGAGCTTGTACTATTTTGGGGGGAAGAAATTAATAGTGATTATCCCAAAAGTGATAGACTTAACCTTATAAAGAGAACTTCTTGGATTCTTCTCCGAATTGTATGTGATGCTCCAATAACTGGAGCCCATACATTTTATACTGATGCAAATAAATCGGGTGAGGCGGGTTACAAATCAGAAGAATTAAGTAAGGTGGAACAAAGCCCTTATAATTCTGTCCAGAAGGCAGAATTATATGCTATTCTCATGGTGCTAAGGGCTTTTAAAGAACCTCTTAATAGGGCTGAAGTGATGGCTCAGTGGTTAAGAGCATTGCCTGCTCTTCCAAAGGTCCTGAGTTCAATTCCAGCAACCACAGGGTGGCTCACAACCATCTGTAATGGGGTCTGGTGCCCTCTTCTGGCCTGCAGGCAGACACACAAACAGAATATTGTATACATAATAAACAAATAAATATTTAAAAAAAGAACCTCTTAATATAGTTACTGATTCACAATATGCAGAAAGAGTTGTCTTGCATATTGAAACCACTGAATTTATACCAGATGATACAGAATTGACTTCATTATTTATCCAGGTGCAAGATATAATCAGGAATAGGCTTAGTCCTACATACATAGCACACAACCGATCCCATATAGGCCTGCCAGGTCCTCTAGCACAAGGTTATGCAGAAATTGATTCAATTATTGATTGGAAGTGTGCTGCAGGGCTCAGAATTTCATAAAAACAACATGTCAATAGCAAAGGTTTAAAGAAAGAGTTTTCTATTGCATGGCAACAAGCTAAGAAGATTATAAAAAAATGCTACTTGCTCTTAATATAACCAAACACTGCTACCTGCAGGGACTAACCCAAAGGGTACTCAAAGGAATGAAATCTGGCAAATGGATGTATTCCACTTTGCAGAATTTGGAAAATTAAAATATGTACACCACACCATTGACACTTATTCAGGTTTTCAGTGGGCAACTGCTTTGAGCCCAGAAAAGGCTGATTCAGTAATCACTCATTTATTAGAAGTTATGGCCATCATGGGTATACCTGCACAAATAAAGACAGATAATGGTCCTGAAAGACCCCCCAGTGTGGGGAGACTCCCACTCAAGTCTCGGGATAACACGACCCCCCCCCCCAGTAACTCACAAGAGACCATCCTTGCTGCAATCACATGAGGTTTAATAATGAGATGAGACGGGAACCAGTGCACTGGGGCCGAGACTCATAACCCACATGGGGAAGAGTTCGACCCCGAGTGACCGGGAGAAGGGGCTTTTAAGGGAAGAAACCATTGCCCTGTGATCCGAAAGGGGCAGGGAGGGTGTAGAAAATTCCGAGAATACCAGTGATGATCACCAGGGGGCAACTCCCTGCCTCTCAAGACCACTCCCAAAGTCATAATCAGCTAGTTCCTTTCTCAAGATTACAATCTAACTTTATCTTTAGCTAGTTCCTGAAACATAGTCACTGAACTGGCTAATCCTAGATTCCTGAATTATCTCTCCCTGCTTAGATTTTTGGCTATTTTCTTCCTGCTGGGTGTGTGTGGGGGGGGGAAACCTGGTTTTATCCAGGTCTTTCAGTCCAGCATATGTCTCTAAGAAAATGAAACAGGTTTTTTTTGCTTATTATAATATTAAGCATACTACACGTATACCACACAATCCTACAGGTCAGGCAGTTATAGAAAGATCAAATCGAACTATAAAGGATATGCTAAACAATGAAAAAGGGGTGGAAAATAACCCAAGAATGGATTACAAAATGCTTATTAACCTTAAATTTTCTTAATGTTAATAAGAAAGGGACAACAGCAGCAGAGAGACATTGGATAATAGAAAAGTCTTCTGAATTAAATCAGCCAGTTTATTTCAAGGATGTGCTGACATCACAATGGAAGCCAAGAGATGTGCTACATTGGGGAAGGGGTTTTGCTCTTGTTTCCACAGGAGAAGAAAAACTATGGCTACCATCAAAATTAATAAAGATTTGGTTTTAAAAAGAGAAACCTCTTGAAAAGAGAAATGACAGCTCATCTACAATGGTGACAACGATACAGGTGGTAAGGAAAGCATATAGAGTGGGGGCAGGGTTCTGTTCTTGTCTTTGAAGGAAAATACTCATCTTCAAAAATTCAAGAGACCCTGGATGTTTGAATGCTAATAGAAAAATAACTATCCACTAAGGATCACTGAGAAAAAAGAATATGATTTATGAGATCGGTTAACTGATACAGATACATTAAAATCTATATATATATAAGATATATATACATATATATACATATATATATATATATATATATATATATAGAGAGAGAGAGAGAGAGAGAGAGAGAGAGAGAGAGAGAGCTGGCTTTGGAGTTGGACACTGGCTCTGTCCCTCTCTAAATCCAAGCATGTTGTTAAAATAAAAATTCAGAGTTTCTGTCTTATGTCAGGAGCCATGATATGGGACAGAAAGGAAAAAGAATTTAGAAAAAAATTTACTTTTCTTCATACCTATTTTTGTCTATATCATAACTTTCATTATATATATAAATGTCTGTATATGTCTATATAAATAATGTTTAAGTTTTCCACAGTGAATTTACCTGCAAAAATCTTTGAAGTATCCAAACCAGGAAACGCTACCTGGTTGATATGACGTCATGATGCTAATAGCGCTATAAGACCTGTTTTGGTTACCAGCTGCTCAAGGTGGTTCCAACTAGCTGAAATGGTGTATTTTTTTAAACAACATTCTGGCCAGAACTCCAAAAAGGAACCTCAGAAAAACCCTACCAAATACTCAGAGACTTGATGTAGGTGTGTCTTCTATCTATCTGATGATTTCATTGGTTAATTAATAAAGAAACTGCTTGGCTTAATAGGTTAGAACATAGGTGGGTAGAGTAGACAGAACAGGAAGAAGGAAATGAGGTAGATGCCTCAGGCAGATGCCTCAGGCAATCGCCATGCCTTGCCTCTCTGAGGCAGATACCATACCTCTCCTCTCTGGGACAGACGCGATGAAGCTCCAGCCCAAGATGGACATACGCTAGAATCTTCCCAGTAAGGCACCACTTTGTGGTGCTACACAGATTATTAGATATGGGTTAATCAAGATGTGAGTAAGAGGCTGAAACTAATGGGCCAGGCAGTGTTTAAATGAATACAGTTTGTGTGTTGTTATTTCAGGTGTAAAGTTAGCCAGGCGGCCAGGAGCCGGGCAGTAGGAACACGGCCTGCTACTCCTCACTACAGAGACTATTTGCAATTATACCAGACAGTAATCTTGGAACTTAACCATCATTTTACTTTCACAGGATCCCATAGAAAGAACATCACCCCCATGACAGCTGGAATTAATTATAGAAGACGATGTTCCCTCTCCCAACAAAGTTTGTCCTCAGGTCCTCAGGATTAGGGACATCATTTAGGGGTCGATTATAATTGATATAGGGTTAGGGGTTGGGGGAAATTTTGTAGGCTCAGGGATCTCTTTGAAAAAAAAGGGGGAAATTGGATGGGATAATAGATTAGTGTGACCTTACTCAGACTAACAATAATAATGAGTAATAGAGTGAATACTTGTGAGCTATTATTTATAGGCAATAGGCAATTTACATTGGTATAGACACACACACACATATATATATTGGTTTTTCGAGACAGGGTTTCTCTGTATCTTTGGAGCCTGTCCTGGAACTAACTAGCTCTTGTAGACCAGGCTGGCCTCGAACTCACAGACATCAGCCTGCCTCTGCCTCCTGAGTGCTGGGATTAAAGGTGTGTGCCACTGCCACCCGGCCAGATTCTTGTATATTGATACAAACTTAAATTATATTGAATATGTTCCTATTTTCATCCACTATATTTGTATACCTAGGCAAAGTTATTTTGTCATATTGTATGCTTCTACCTCTGCTTAAGACATTTTTGTAAATTGATACAATTTTAGGATATATTTATCATATTGCAATATACATTTCTACCTCTGATCAAGGTACTTATATACAATGTTTACATTTTAAGGTTATTGTCCTCATTTGTTGCACAGTTGTTTATTGTATAATATTATATTATGAAGTCTTAGTCTTTAAATAAATAGTTATTAAGAATTATAGATCAATAGTCATCTGTCATACTTATATTAATCAGGTTTTTTAGATACACAGAGATTGTATTCTGCATAGTTAGGTAATCTTCAACCACTTCAAAGAGCTGTAGAATATCGCATTTAAATAATTTAGGGTTCTGTTGAAGTGAGACATGATTGCTTCTGGCAGCACCGATCTATTCCTGAGAGAATGTTAAACACTGAAGAACCTCTTGGCAAAACTGGCCTTTGGACAAGGAACTGCCCATGCCTTAGCCACTGAAAAGGTACATGGTATCCGGAAATGGATAAGAAGGACTGTTAAATTTTGCTAAGACAGGGTAAGATGTTTTTGAAAACTTTCCTGCCTCTGAAAATTGTCCTTCAGTTACTCTACACCTTAGCCAAAGCTGGTTGCTTCAACGTTGCAAATGAGACTTTGGGTGATTGCCCAGGGAGCCAGTTGTCTCTGTCATTTGTTGCAAATGTTGGAAGTTGTTTGGTTGCACTTCCTGCTTACTCAAGTACTATTATTTCCCTTCTTGGATCTTTGATGGGGTTGAAGACTAGATAGTTGTAGTTACTTTCCTTTTATGACTTGGCCAAGTTATTTATTATACAAGACTTAAACTCATTAGGATAGGATAATTACTGAACATATTTGTTCTTATTGTATATAATTTTGTATTAGGCTTAGAACTCTCTTAGCTAAACAAAAAGGGGAGGTGCTGTAGGAAATACTATAGCCGGTAGCCCTTAAGTTACCCACCCGCTGGAGCGTGGCCTCTAATACTATTTATGCTGATGAAAAGCGTGTGTCTGGTCTCTTTTCCAGTTGCAGGATTTGGTTGCTGTTCTCCATTCCAGCAGAGGATACTGATTTGTGAGTCTACCCCTAAATAAACAACCATCTATTATTCTCAATTCTGAGCTAGTGTGGGATTTCTTTTAAGCGTCCTTCTTCACTACTAGAGAAGTTTTTACCTCTACCACGACTGGAGAACTGCAGACTGAGCCCTGAGCCTCCATCTCCTCCCATTTTATATTCCCTTGTAGTCTGGGATTAAGGCGTGTGACTCTGTAGTACTGGGATTAAAGGTGTGAGCCACCATCACCTGTTTCTGCATTGATCTTGTGTAGCTCAGGGTGGCCTTGGACTCACAGACACCCATCTGCCTCTGTCTCCCAAATCCTGGGATTAAAAATGTATGCCACCACTGCCTAGCCTCTAATGCCTTATTTTTACCTTCTGATCTTCAGACAATCTTTATTTATTAAAACATAAATAAAATATCACTATAGAGATTTGTTTGCCTCCGCCTCCTGAGTCCTGGGATTAAAGGTGTGTGCCATCACTCCTTGGCCTCTAGTGGCTTAGATCTGCACTCTGATCTCAGGCAAGCTTTATTTGTTAAAGCATAAACAAATTATCACTACAGGGTTGGGCTTGACTTTTGAAGTGGACTGAAGACCAGAAACTAGGACTGGTTCCAAACAAGCCCGGGGTCAGGTAGGTTGACTCCAGAGATCAGCTGAATTGAAGATGAGTTGCAGAGCTGTAGAAAGAAAGCAATGGTATCTTTGTCACCAAAGTTTATGGTGATTGGCTGTGCAACAAAGAACAAAGTAATGGCCAGGCGTGGTGGCACATGCCTTTAATCTCAGCATATACACAGATGTATCCATATGTATTTTCTAGTTTCGGATTGGTTTTTTTTGTTTGTTTGATTGATTTTTTGTTTTTTGTTTGTTTTTGAGACAGGGTTTCTCTGTGTATCCCTGGCTGTCCAGGAACTCACTCTGTAGACCAGCTTAGCCTTGAACTCAGACATCTTCCTGCCTCTGCCTCGCAAGTGCTAGGACTAAAGATTTGTACCACCACACCACCACTGCCTGGCATATTTACTATTTTCTAAACTGCTTGTTAGAGCTAGGATAGTGGTATATGCCTTTAATCCCAGAATTTTGGAGGCAGAGATAGACAGATATATGTGAATCAGCGGTCAGTCTGATCTATACTATAAAGTTAGTTCCAAGATAGCCAGAGCTATGTAGAGAGAACCTGTTCAAAAAAAAAGCCAGGCAGTGGTGGCACATGCCTTTAATACCAGCACTTGGGAGGCAGAGGCAGGCAGATCTCTGTGAGTTCGAGGCCAGCCTGGTCTACAAGAGATAGTTCCAGGACAGGCTCCAAAGCTACAGAGAAACCCTGTCTTGAAAAAAACAAAAACAAAAAAGACAAAATCACAAAGTGTAGGAAAACATCATCCCCCACACATTGACCTTTTTTTGGATGCTACTTAGAGGTTTAAGAGGACAAAGAGGGGAACACATGGGACCTTGGACCTGGATTCAACTCTTGAGAGTAATAAGGAAGATCCAGACAACAACGGTGCTGGGCAGTAGACAGGAGATGGGAGCTGGTACTCAGGAAAGGGTCTGCACAGGTTCTGCTGCATCCTTGAGGTGGAAGAGTGTGGAGATGTCATAAGGGAGCTGATACAGCAAGGAAGGAGAAGTGATCTGAAACACAGGATACTGGAACACGAAGCTCTGATGACACACCTGCAAACCTAACACTCGGAGGTGGAGGCTCAAGGCCACTCTGGGATATATACTAAGTTCAAAGCTTGCCTGGGCTTCAAGAGATGCTGTCGCAAAAGAAAAAAAAGTGTTGTACACCTTTGTAAAAAGCAACCAAACAGACAGAGCTAGGAAGGCGGCTCAATTGATAAAGTGCCAGCAATGCAAGCTTGAGGACCCAAATTCTGGCCCCAACACTCATGCAAAAAGCCTGGTTGTGGTCACATGTGTCTGTAACTCAGTTCCAGCTTCATTAATAGAACCTGTCTCAAAAAGTAAAAAATTAGGGCTGGAGAGATAGCTCGGAGGTTAGAGCTCAGGCTGCTCTTCTAGAGGTCCTGAGTTCAATTCCCCGCAACCACATGATGACTCACAACCATCTGTAATG
Source organism: Arvicola amphibius (assembly GCF_903992535.2). NCBI lineage: Eukaryota > Metazoa > Chordata > Mammalia > Rodentia > Cricetidae > Arvicola > Arvicola amphibius. Next base: position 69,596,460 of record NC_052053.1, read on the forward strand.
AGATCTGGTGCCCTCTTCTGGCCTGCCAGCACACATACAGACAGAACATAATAAATAAATCTTTTTTTTTTTTTTTTTTTTTTTGGTTTTTCGAGACAGGGTTTCTCTGCAGCTTTTAGAGCCTGTCCTGGAGCTAGCTCTTGTAGACCAGGCTGGTCTCGAACTCACAGAGATCCGCCTGCCTCTGCCTCCCGAGTGCTGGGATTAAAGGCGTGCGCCACCACCGCCCAGCAATAAATCTTTTTTTAAAAGTTTTTTTAAAAAATAGAGTGGGCAGTGATCAAAGAAGATGTCCAATGTTGACCTTTGGCCTCTACACACGCACAAAAACACACAAAGGGGTACATATATCGCAAAATATATACTCAAAAACATCAGTGTACACACCACACACCCACAGAAACACATGTATATACACCAGAGAGAAAAAATGTACACACACCACCCACACACAAATAAAAACAGTGCTGACAGATCCTCACCTTTTGACTCAATCTATAAAGCTCAGAAAGGTTTATTGTAATTGTAGATAGATTAGAATTACTTCAATCTTGACGATTAAAAAAAAAAGAACTATAAAGATAACTTAAGTGGGGAGCCAGAAAGCCAGGTCAGAGACATAAGCACAGTCCTCTCCCCTCCGGGCAGTCAAGTAGTGTGCTTATGGACAGAAGCTAAAGGAATGAAATCGCAAACACTATGTTTAGGCTTGTGAAAGTAACCAATAGACTGAGAATAATAATCATGTTGAGAGGAAAATATAGGGTTCGGAGTTAGTTCCTCATGTGTCCTAGTAAGAGAGCACATACTATTCCCACATACTATTCCCAAGTGATGGCTGCATGTCTCGGGGTTCATAAACCACACAGCACTGGGATGTTTAAATTAACCTGCTGACATGTATAGTCTAGGGCTCCTACAATCTTAACGCAGCTGAAAATTTATCTCCTAGTGGCACTGTTGCCATTATGACCTCTTAGGGTGTCAGGGACATACCTTCCTCATGCTGATTTAAACAAGCCTAAGAATGGCGCATACACTTATATACAGTATGTCATAATCAGTCATGATATATGCCCATGGTACCTAATGACAATACCTCTAACCATCATCTTAAGGTGAACTTCTGAGAAAAAATAGTTCACCCTAAACCAGAATACCTTACAGTGCAGTAGCCTCTGAGCGTGGGCTTGAGCATCTCTAGAGTGCATTGCTTGTGTTTGATTTAATGTTTTATTTCTTGTGGCCCTGGAAGCAATAGGCCGTACCCAGATGTGTATACCAGAGTCTAGTGGGTGGAAAGCTGTATGCTGTCTGGGTTGGAGCAAGTATGCTCTTTGATGTTCAACAATGACAAAATCATCTAAGAAAATCAGGTTTATAGTTAGTGGTGGTCATCAGAAAACCTTAAGCAGGGATGGTCAGGGCATGTTGCTTTTCAATACATGCACAAGGGGCAAATGGGTTTCTGACTATATTTCCATTTATTTATTTATTTATCTAATTATTTATTGGTTTTTAAATATTTTTTTTCTGAGATACGATCTCTCTTTGAAGTCCTGGGTATCCTAGAACTCACCCTGTAGATGAGGCTAACCTGGAACTCACAGAGATCCTCCTGCCTCTACTTCCCAAGTGTTGGGTTTAAAGGCATGCAATACTATGCCTGGCTAAAGAATGTTTTTTAAAGATTTGTTTCTTTTTAAATGTGTATAGATGTGTGTGTCTGTGTGGGTACTTGCACAACTGTGAGTACCAGTGTGGGTATGCACACGTGAGTATGAATACTCTTGAAATACATAGACACTTTCAGAGATGTGTCTCCTAGGTGATTCTAAATCTAGTCAAGTTGACAGTGGAGATTAACCATCAGAGGACACTCATATTTGTTTGTTTGTTTATTTATAGATAGAGTTTCTCTGTAGCTTTGGAGCTTGTCCTGGAACTCATTTTGTAGACCAGGCTGGCCTCGAACTCACAGAGATCTGCCTGTCTCCACCTTCCAAGTGCTGGGATTAAAGATGTGTGCCACCACCACTGGCTGGACACTCATATTTTTGTAAAGCTATTAAAATATTACTTTCATTTTCTATCTATACATTGGCATTATAAGGACAGATTTTCTTAATATTCAACTCCCCAAATAAAACAAAACAAATTAAACACAAAGCAAAGAGGATACTTTAAACAATTAAACAAAATTAAAGAGACTTGAAAGTTGCTTATTATTATTTTACTTTTTAAATTTTTTGAGACAAGAGTCTCACTATGTAGATTAGGCTGGCCCTGAACTCAGAGATCTGCCTGCCTCTGCCTTCTAGTGCTGTGATAGAAGGTATGTGACTATGCCTCACATAGTTTTTTAAGAGACAGGGTCTCTTTTATGTAGCTGTGGCTGTCCTTGAATTAACTGCCCCTGCCTCCTGAGTGCTGGCACTAAATGTGTGTGCCACCACCGCCATGCTCAGCTTTGTTGTTACTTTCCTGAAATGGAAGTCTCACATGGTACCCATGCCAGTCTTGGTGCGGGAGAATTGTCTGTAATCTGTCAATCATGTTTTAAATAAAACACTGATTGGCCAGGCAGAAAATATAGGCAGGAAAACCAGACAGGAAGTAGAAATAATGTAATGAGAACAGGAGAATTCTGGGAAGGAGGAAGTTGATTCCTGCCACTCCTGCCCAGACCACCGAAGCAGTAGGATGTGATCTGCAACCACTGAGAAAGGTACTGAACCACATGGCTAAGAAAAATGAGTTAATCAAGATGTGAGAGTTAGCCAGTGAGAGGCTAGAGCTAATGGGCCAATCAGCTTTCTAACTTAAAGAGAACTCTGTGTTATTTCTTTGGGGCTTGCCGGCTGTGGGGTACCGGGCAGGACAGAAACCCAAACAAGCAGGCCTAGCTGCCACATGTTACAGAATGGCGCCTACGTGGATAACTACATCTACATAAAGTCTGAGAAAGCTTAAGAAAAAAAAAAAAAGACTACAGTAAAACATTTGGGTTTTCAGCCGCACATGGAAAAATTCTGGGCTGATTTAAAATGCTGGCTTTCTGGGCCTTCCTGCCAGAGAAAACTCGACTCTTTCAAGCAGGCAGTCTTGACTATGGAGCTATGGATACATTGTTGCAGCTTGCTTCCTGGCAAGAACCTTAAAACGCCATAGAGTTGTGTCAAAAAACTTCTCCATATTCCTTAGCAAATTAAAGACCCATGTGGTCACAAAAAGAGAGATATACAGTAAAGACAGATTCAAAGAGTAATAAAACCTCTAAATGGTTTACAGTTAAAAATATATACAGGCTTAAAGATTAAAGTTCAGAAAGAGAGAGACGAGAGAGAGAGAGAGAGAGAGAGAGAGAGCGCGCGCGCGCACGCGCCCTGGGAGGCAGAGACAGACAGATCTCTGTGAGTTCAAAGATAGCCTGGTTTAAAGAGGAAATTCCAGGACAAAGATATACAGAGAACCTGTCTCAAAAAAGCCAAAAGTTAAAAATGAAAATAAAAGAAATAGAGGTTAAAATAAAGCCACATAAAGATGGAAAATACACAAGAGAATCTTGATACTGTATGTTATTATGCTCTCTTTAAATTGTTTAAATGCTGAGGAAGGAGCAACAGCTGTTAAAAAGATATTTGCTTATAAATGCTACAGAATCCAAGGTAGGTATTTTGAAAATACCTTGACTTCACAGTTGAAGTCAAAAGGTATGTTACTTTGGAGGAGAGATTTTGCTTTTGTTTCCACAGAAAATGAGACGCTGTGGATTTATTCAGAGTTAAGAAAAATCCAATTTGATCAAGGACCACCTGAGAAATCTCCAGCAGGAATAGATGGCCCAGAAATCTGAGTTCTTCATCCAGAACAAGTTCAAGACTGCTGCCTGAGATGATCAAGAGGCACAGGATACTTCAATCAGGACTTGATCATAACTCTAAATTTTCTTTAGGTCCCCATAAGATTATCAGCGCCCCCAACCAGCTGGAAGTAGCCTGAAATACTACGCCCACATCCCAAAAAATGGACTATGGATATTTTCCTTTTTTTATTGTTTTTAAAAAAGGGGGAAGTGACAGAAGCCCAAACAAGCAGGCCTAGCTGCCTCATGATACAGTTTGAAGTTCCTGGGATCCTCCAAACAACTGAAATTATAAGCACATGTCACTACCCTGAGTGCCAGTCATGTTGGCTCACCGTATTACTATTGGTATACTGTTACATTATCATAATTATGCTCATTACTATATCAATAAATCTAATGTTGATATTCCATTAGGAATAGGGTTAACAAGATGGCTCAGCCTGATTAAATTCCTGGGACCCATGTAGTAGAAGCAAGAATGCACTCTGACTTCCCCACAGTAAAAAGTAGTGTGTTAAGATAGGTATGGTGACAGCCTAGAATTCCAGTACTTGAGGCTAGGTTATATTAGACCCTGACTGTGGAAGCGAGGAAGTTCAAAAGCCTGACGAAAGCAGAGAGCAAGCGCTTTCTAGATGGTACAGGATATCACAAGGACAGCAGATGGGGTAGCTGCTAACTTGAGTCTCTCCTTTTTTTTCTGTGTAGCCTCGACTTCGACTGTCCTGGAACTCGATCTTCAGACCAGGCTGGCCTCGAACTCAGGCACTCAGTAGGATTGGATCTTCCTTCCCAAGTGCCGAATCTGCTACCTCCAAACACTGATTAGGCCCAGGAAGCAGCGCTGTACTTCCTCCTAGTGGTAGGAGTTGCCAGGTACAATAATTTACCTTTAATTCAGCAGGCCTCAGATGATTTGACCGGTGAACATGGATGTTCCTGAGAACACCTGATGGCGTCTTCTCACCTGCTCAACAGCTCCAACCAAGGGACACATTACGTTAGTGCAGCACAGCTCTGAAGACAATGAGGGGATACTGGTGCCTTCTCCCAGGGAACTATGGGTGAGCAGTGTGGTAACTGCCCCATTCCTCACCTCAGGGGCTGTCAACTGTCCACCTGCCACTGCTTCTCTAGACCACTTCTGAAGTCCTAGCGCCTGCAAGCAGGGAATCATTATATGGCACTCAGGACAGAAGCAGGGTGGGGTCCAGGAGAGGATGTAAACAGAGCTGTGAGGGAGGAGGGCTATATTAGGGTTCTCTAGAGGAACAGTTTATAGAATGAGTGTGTGTATAAAGGGGATTACTTACTTAGTTTTGAAACAGTGTTTCTTTTGAAACAGGTAGCCCTGGCTTTCCTGAAACTAGTTGTGTAGACCCGCTGGCTTCAAGCTCAAGAGATCCACCCACCTCTGCCTCCCAGCATTAAAACTGTGCAACACTCCCCACCTCCACTGGCTTAAAGGGAATTTATTAGAGTGGTTTACAGGCTGTGGTCCAGTTAATCCAACAATTGGTTATCTACTAACAGAAGATCCAAGAATACAGTAGCTGTTTAGGCCACAAGACTGGCTGTATCTCTTCAGATATGCCAGAATCCTGAAGGAGGCTCTAATGTCAATGAAGTACTTGCCAGTGTGAGCAAGCAGCAAAAAGAGCAAGCTTTCTTTCTTCTGTCCTTTATATAGGCTGCCAGCAGATGCAGCCCAGATTAAAAGTAGATTTTCCCACCTCAAAAGATCTGGGTGAGAAGTGGGTCTTCCCACCACTTAAAATGATTTAATTAAGAAAAAAATACCGGGGCTGGAGAGATGGCTCAGATATTAAGAGCACAGGTTGCTTTTCCAGTGGTCCTGAATTTGATTCTCAGCAACCACATCATGGCTCACATCTATAATGAGATCTGGTGCCCTCTGGTGTGCAGGCAGAACACTATACATAATTTTGGAAAACAAAAACAAACAAACAAAAAAAAACTGGGTGGTGGTGGTGCACACCTTTAATCCCAGCACTTGAGATTCACAGATCTCAGTAAATTCAAGGCCAGTCTGGTCTATGGAGTTAGTGGAAGGACTGGCTCCAAAGCCACACAGAAAAACCCTGTCTGGACCCCGCACCCCCTCCCCCCAAAAAAAAGCTAAGAAAAAAAAATCTCACCAAGCGATGGTGGCACACATCTTTAATCCTAGCACTCAGGAGGCAGAGGCAGGTGGATCTCCTGCGTTTCTAAGGCCAGCAGCCTGGTCTTCAGAGCGAGTTCCAGGACAGGCTCCAAAGTTACACGGAGAAACCACCTCCAAAAAAAAAAAATAAATACTGAACACCTCATGTATACACAGCTACTCAGTTTTTAGTAAAGACTGGGTGTAGTCAAGTTGACAACCAAGAATAGCCTTCACAAAGGCTGAAGACAATTTTAGTTAGTCCCAGCTTGAGGCTGAGTGGACTTATGTGCACCCCTATCCTCTGTTAGTCATAGCCACTGTTCTGCAGAGGCAATTCTCTGTAGAATGTAGCTTGAAGCTGAAGCAGTCAATGTTCACAGCAGACACCTGCACGTACTCAACATATATATTATATATAATATATATATATATATATATATATATATATATATATATAAATAAATTGAGGGGCTAGAGAGATGGCTCAGTGGTTGAGAGCACTGGCTGCTCTTCCAGAGGACCAGGGTTCAGTTCCCAGGACCCATATGGCAGCTCACACCTATCTCTTTAACTCCAGTTCCAGACTGCCAAGCACATAAAATTAAATGCTTTTAAAAAAAAATTTAGACAGGATCAATGTAGACTACACTCTGGCTTTAAACTTCTAAGAGACTCATCAGCACATCACCATGACTGAAATTTTTTTCCTCTTTTAAAGAATTTCACTGGATAGATGAAGAAAATGACAGAGCCCCACATTGGAGCACCGGACTGAGCTCCCAAGGTCCTGATGAGGAGCAGAAGGAGAGAGAACATGAGAAAGAAAGTCAGGACCGTGAGGGAACCTCCAGCTGGCGACAGATGGGGAAGGTGACTGAGCCCCACATTGGAGCACTGGACTGAGCTCCCAAGGTCCTGATGAGGAGAAGGAGCGAGAACATGAGGGAGAAAGTCAGGAACGAGAGGGGTGCGTTCACTCATGGAGACGGTGGGACAGAACTAATGGGAGATCACCAACTCCAGTTGGAATGGGACTGATGGATCATGCGACCAAACCCGTCTCTCTGAATGTGGCCAACAGCGGGGGCTGACTGAGAAGCAAAGGACAATGGCTCTGGGCTCTGATTGTTCTTCATGGACGGGCTCTGTGGGAGCCTTCTCAGCTTGGTCGATCACCTTCCTGGACCAGGGGGGAGTTGGGAGGACCCTGGTCTTAGCATAGAGTGGGGAACCCTGATGGCTCCTTGGCCTTGAGAGGGAGGGAGGGGAGGTATGGGTGAAGGGGAGGGGAGGGAAGGGGGAGGAGGAGGGAAGGAGATGGAAATTTTAAAATATAAAAAAAAATAAACCATGAGAAAAAAAAAAGAAATTTAACAAACAAACAAAAAAAAAAAGAATAAAGAATTTCACTGCCCTGTAGAACAGTTGGGCCCCAATCTCAAGAAATCTGCCTGTTTCTGCCAAGTGTTGAGATTAAAGGCATGCATCATACCTGACTGAAATTTAAAAAATTATTTGTGAATGGGTTTGTACACAGGAGTATACTGCCCATGGAGGCCAAAGGGCATCAAATCCCCTGAACCTCAGTTACAAGCTGTCCGGGAATGCACCACATAGATCAGGCTGGTCTGCCACCACAGCTGGCCATGGATTTACTTTTAGGTATATGGGTGTTTTACCTACATTTATGTATGCACACCACGCCACTCCAGCTCAGCTTCAAGGGGTGCACATGGGTTATGCATCAGAAAAAGAACACTGGCCCTGTTGTGGGTTAGGCTTAAGGCCTAATATTCTTTGGGTAAGGGGTCACAAGACACCTTACCAACTGGCATTGGACAAGGCCAGGCCCTAACTACGTCCAGCCATAATGCACAGAAAAATAGGCTCTTGTAAAAGAACTATTCTTGCTTGGGTCAAAAAGTCTAAATCACTACCATGGGTGGGCATTAGCTCCAAGTTTAAAAGACTTCAAAGTAGATTCTGATGCCAAAGGGTAATGAAAACTCTTACCTATGCTATTCCATCTCAGTAGAAGTTACTAATACGAGAAGCTGATGAGGTAGCCGAGTCAGCTGCCTAGTCCAACTAGAGTTGGACCTCTGGGACTCACATGAAGAGACTTCCATAAGTCATACCCTGGTCTCCGTTTGTGTAACATGGCACACATGCCCATGCAGAGTCTGAGGGTGGGCATGGTAACACTCATGCCTTTTTTTGTTTTGTTTTTTTTCAAGACAGGGTTTCTCTGCAGCTTTAGAGCCTGTCCTGGATCTAGCTCTTTTTTTTTTTTTGAGACAGGGTTTCTCTGTGGCTTTGGAGCCTGTCCTGGAACTAGCTCTTGTAGACCAAGCTGGTCTCGAACTCACAGAGATCTGCCTGCCTCTGCCTCCCGAGTGCTGGGATTAAAGGCGTGCGCCACCACCGCCAGGCTACACGTGCCTGTCTTAATCTTTACACTTGGGAGGTCAAAGCAAAAGAGATTAAGGTCAGTTTCAGTCCCCACACCCTAGGCCTTAGTAAAATGTACAAGGAACCAAGGGGAAGATAGTTTGAGGACAGGCTAGAATTAGCAGAGCTTGAATTCCCTAGTTAACATGGTATTGAAGATTTTTATAAAACGATCAACCTGTTTTCACACATAGGGCTGACATACTCTCCACAGAATACAAGATTCAAATCCAAAGCATGGACTATAATACTGGATAGCTTTCAGTGATTTTTAAAATCAAAATGAAAACATGGATTAACATTTTTTTAGTATTAAAGCAGAGACAAAATTTAATTTTAACATTGTTTTAATCAAGTAATGTAGCTGTTTGAAACAGGAAACTTTTTAGGACACCTCAATAGAGCAATGAACCCAGATTGTGTGAATTTGAATCCCACTGGTTTGGCACCTGACAGAACAGTGGCTGAAGCCCAAGATCCTTCCCAGTATTGAAGACCTAACTGTAACAGCCTGAGGCTGAATGTGCTGATCTACTTGACAATCTCAGAAAATGATAACAAATGAATGGGAGGCCATGCAACAATGAATCTGAAACATAGGAGTTTGCAAATGCTTCTTTGGTGTGACACTGCACATTTCCTTGTTAATATTCATTCCAGGTGTATGGCTACCTTTCCAAGCTCAGCAGACTCAAGGTTTTAATTTTACCAAATTATTTTTATCACTTCAATGCAAAAATTTTACATTTATTAAAGTTTTTAATCTGTGAGATGGATGACACAAGGTAAAATCTAAATAATGTTATAAGCTAGTATGCCACACAAATTAACCACATGGGTTAGCTCCCAGAATGCACTTGTGGAGGTATATGCTAACTAGTTTTTAATGTTGAAGACGAGTATGCAAAACACAATCAGGAACCCAGATGGAATTTACACCAGATAGTGGGTAAGGAATTCACTTGTGTGTCTGTAGTTCAAGGCTCTGAACAGGCTGGTGTCAGGCCCTAGCAACTGTACCCACTCTCAAGTGCCCAGCTATATCAACATGAAGTAAAAAATATCCCAAGTCTTACACCAAAATACAGGCTCTGACTCAGAAGTATCATTTTAACTTTCTCTTTAAATAAGACAATTAGGGGAAGGGGGATCAAGCTTGAAACACAGCAACACTTATTTTGGCAAGACAGCAACCAAAATCTAAAGTACAAGCTATTATATCCAAATTAAAAGGCATTGAATAAGCCATAATATTGGGGGCAAGGGGAGAACACATCAAACACAAGATACAGTATGTCTAAACATCTTGAAATTATAATTTAAGGGTAAAAGCTGAAAAATTATGCTGTTTTAGCTAGAGATAAGTGCACCTTTTCCTGTTTCTCCCAAATAGAATCAGAGTTTACGATTTAATCACACCTCAAAGTTTTTCTCTCAGTACAAAGCAACCACTAAATAACACACAAAATACTTGTTAATTATTTCCCTGACTCATCCAACGTGCAATGCACATGACTCCAAAAATTACAATTTGGGGTGAGTGTACACAAACTGAAAAACCACAACTCCAAATTTCAAAATTTGCTCTTAAAACCATAGGACACGCAGGTCTTTACTTCTCATGAAGATATCATACTGTCATTTATTCATCAGCCTCCCTTAGGATGACGAAAATTGTCAGTTGCCAATCTTAACAGATGGGGACTGGAGATACAACTTTTAAAACACTCCATTTCTTATTGGCTGAGTAAGATCATTACAATTGTTTACATTCTGCAAGTTTCAGCACCTACTATCTACCAGGCTCAAGGACCTTAATAAACAGTGTAACATCCTAAAAGATAGCCAATCACGTCAGTATAAGCCATTCAGAGCCAAAGTCTGAAGAATGACCAAAATCAAATCTTTATTTTTTATAACTGTATAAATGTGATCCAAATGTGTCCACCACTAGTTTTTCCAAAAGAAACATGCTATAAATAAGCAAACTACAACTGTTCACTGTTATGTATGGACTCCCTAGATGTCTCATTGGGCTTAATTATAGACCACTCACAGTAATAGCTTTTTAGTATCAAGTGTAGCATGATGTTAAGCCATTTTAGCTTTTGCACATACATGTTGCACTTCTGGCTGATAATGGAGAAAAATTTGCAGCATTATACTGTTAAGCTAAGTTGTATCCATCCTTTTAAATGGCATCAATATCAATGTCGTCATCCTTGTTGTCAGACTTCACAGTTTCAACTTTTGGTACACTGGCAGTCTTCGAATATACCACCTGATAAGATAAATCATTTCATCAATTAAACAGACAGAGTAACCATCCCTAGTTCTAGCATTGGTTTTTAATTTTTTTGAGGTTATGACAGTATTTTCCCTTTCCTTACTTTCCCAAAAAACCCCTTCAGATTCATGGCATTTCCTTTTCCATTTTGGAGTTTTGAGACAGGGTTTCTTAGCATAGCCTCTAGCTGTCTTGGAACTCAGGAGATCCTCTGCCTTCTGAGTGCTAGGATTAAAGGTATGTGCCATGTCTCTCTGTATTTATTTTAATAGATTATAGCTGATTAGACTTTATCTTTAATCTGAAATTTGGAACTACACTTTAATCAATTTGAGGCTAACCAGGGAGGGCTATATAAAGAAAGGGAAACATTAAAAACAAAAAACAAAAAAAAAAAAAAAAAAACAAAACCCTCCAACATTGATTGGCAACCAAGTAATGTTCCCTAGCTTTTACCTCAATATTTTCATCTTCATCTTCTTCCTCACCACCAGAAGATTCTTCCTCTGCTTCCTTCAACCATTTAATAAATGGTTCTGCTTTGACACGAATCTCTTTGGCAAGTTCTTTTGAGACATATTTCTTAGAGGCCTAAAAAAGTTCAAAAATTTTCTCAGTGAAGACTTGAAAATATTCTTTTAATTAGTTGAACAATAAGCTATTTAAAGGGACTGGGTCATACCCTAATTTTCAACAGTATATACATACTAAACAATTCCTGCTGCCTTAACTCAAAAATTCCATCAGATTAACATAGGAATTCAACAATGTAGACAAGAGTCTGAAGATTACTTCTTCATAACCCACCCCCCACCAGCTGTTTTGATGCTTCTGAAACTTCACAAGGGCTCCCCCACCTTTTCCGACCAGCTGATGATAACCTCTTCTTCTAAAAGGTCTGCATCATACATCTCCTTCAAGATATGTGGAATCTTGGAGAGCAGCTGAGCTTGATGCATTGCTACCACACATTCCAAACCATGAAGAAGGTACCGCTGAGCCTTTTTGTTGTTATGACAAAACTGCAAGTAGACAGCATCAACAATCATCCCTGCTCTAAGATAATTCAGTAATTAAACATTCATTTTCTAAATGCATTGCACACGTAACAGTGGCTTAGAAAAGGTCATGCACAGATACTCTTACCATTTGCAGGTGCTCCCACACCTACTTTCAGGATGACCATATAGTGGGCTGAAGCGATCTAAAGTCACAGTCTAAGGCCACAATCTTGACTTAAAACCCCAAAAGGTCTCTTACTCTTAAGAAATGGCGCCTGTATTTCTTGATCTGCTCTCTTATCTTCTCATTAAAGAGAACTTCAGTCAAAACGAGAGGACCCATGGCTTTTACATCCAGTCTTTCTGCCTCAGCAACAATTTCTTTATCAGATGAATCAATAATGCCCTCTTCTTTCTTTTTCTGGAAATAAAAAAAGCAATTCAATTAAGTATAGGGATTTCTTTTTTGCTATACTAGAGAGAACAATCTTCCTCCTCCAGGATTTCTACCCAATTTATGCAAGTATACGCACTGTATTTCCTTTAGTATGTTTCTTAAAGAAGAAAAACAATACAAGCCATGGTGTGGGGTGGTGGATGGCTCAGTGATTAAGAGCACTGGCTGCTCTTGAGGACGTGGGTTCAATTTCTAGCACCCAAATGGTGGCTCAGAACTATCTGTTACTCCAGTTGCAGGGGCTCCAACACCCTCATACTGAGTATATATACAGGCAAAACACCACTACATATTAAATAAAAAAAAAAATCATTAAAAACACACATGCAACAGAGAAACCCTGTCTCGAAAAAAAAAAAAAAAAAAAAAAAAAAAAAAAAAAAAACAAAAAAAAAAAAATAAAAAAAAAAAAAAAACACATGCACAAAGGGCTGACTGGTAGTAGCACACGCCTTTAATCCCAGCACTTGGGAGGCAAAGGCAGGTGGATCTGAGTTCGAGGCTAGCCTGGTCTACAGAGCAAATTACAGGAGAGCCAATACCACACATGGAGAAACCATATATGGGGGAGGTAGGAAAGACCAAACCACTGCCCATTAAAAACAAACAAGCAAAACCACACACAAATTAAAACAAACAAACAAAAAAAACCCACAACCAAAACAAGAAAAAAAAACAAAAGGAAGTGTATGGTAACACACAGAAACCCTGTCTCGAAAAACCAAACACACACATACAAAATCAAAACCCAAAGATATCAAAAAAAAAGTTAACCAATTATAAACACAACATTTGAAAGGCCAAAGGCTATGTGATGTGTGTATTTGTAAATCAAACAAATTTACCTTAACAAAATCAAACAGGATGTTAACACGCTCTTCTACAGTTCTTTCCAAATCGTCACTGAGTGTCAGAACTTTTGCATGGTCACTGATTTCATCCATTCTGCGCCTCTGAGCCTCCTCAGTTGTATCCTCCCCCCAATCATCATCCTCTTCCTCTTCCTGGTTAAACAAAACCAAAGACCTTTAAATAGTGGTATTAGTCACATTGACAGGATCAAGCAAGCACCTTTGCCACGGACCATATTTTATCAGCCCAGAAACTCTATCTTTCACATTACTGTAAACAACAACAATAAAAATGCTAATCAGGGAAAAACCCTGCAGGTTCAAAAGATATTCAGTTTAGCTCAACTCAAGTACCAATATTATAAGTCTTAAAAACAGTGCACTACGTTACTAAATTCAAGCTTTTTGTTTATTTCAACCAAACAGCATGTTCTTTTTTTTTTTTTTTTTTTTTTTTTGGTTTTTCGAGACAGGGTTTCTCTGTGGCTTTGGAGCCTGTCCTGGAACTAGCTCTTGTAGACCAGGCTGGTCTCGAACTCACAGAGATCCGCCTGCCTCTGCCTCCCGAGTGCTGGGATTAAAGGCGTGCGCCACCACCGCCAGGCCAAACAGCATGTTTTCAACACAAGTTTAAGTGGCCTACACTCACCTCGGCGTGTGGAGGAGGACTGATTTCATTTGGTGGTGGAGGTGGTGGTGTTTCACTGCTGGATACAGAGCCATTTTCCTTGTCCTTGCCCTTTCTATTTTTCTTTTCCTTTTCTTTCTTTCCTGTACCACTGTCACTATTCTCTACAGGGAAACAAAAGTCAACTTAGTCCTATAGTACCACTGACTACCAGATTTAAATCCTACCCTCTATCACAACTTTCCTCAGTAAAATCAACACAACAAAACTTAGCAATCTGAAGGGAGGGCTGGAGAGATGGCACAGTGGTGCAGAGACTTAAGTTTGATTCCCAGCACCCACACAGTGTTTCAGACCCACCCGAAACTCCAGCTCCAGGATCAATGCCTTCTTCTGGCCTCTAGGGCATTGTACTCATGTGCTACGGTCATACATGCACACAAAAACCTGACCATTCAACAATGTAAAATAGTTTGTTTGAGTCTATATAACGGCTTGTCTCATGGTAAAGAGAACACCGGAATAGGTTAGACTATTTTGCTATAGCAAGCTCAAATTGTGTCAGATAGTTGTGTTCATCTGCCAGAGTGTTGCTTGCAATACTCTAAGCCACTGTAGCTTAATGAGACAAGCCTTGTTTCCAGAACAGTAGATCTTTTGATGCGTTTCCATTATAATCTATTTTATAAATCTACAGGATGGTACAGTTTGGCATCCTTTTCACTTTTACTGTTACATAAACACATTTTTCAATAATATCTTATAGACAGTTAAATTCTCTAAATCCTGAGCCAGAAGCAGGAAGATATCAAGAGTTTGAGGCCTGTCTGGTTTACAAAGTGGGTTAGAGGACAGCAAGGGACATACAAAGAAACCCTGTCTCAAAAAACAAACAAAACAAAAAAGTCAAAGTCCAAAGACTGAAGTTCCTATACTGTATATACTTATACTATAATAAAAGCCTTCCATCTTATATTCCAACTGTCAACTTGCTAAAAAGACTTACCAGGTGGGTTTTTGAGAATGAATGTACAGAGTTTATGATGTGTGTCAAGCATGCCTCGGTACCCACAGGCTTTACAAGAATTACCTATTGTTTGCTTCTTTGGATTGACATGCTGCCAAGAAAAGTAAAAACAAGTGTCATGTATAGTGAAAGACACAAACTATGTAACGTTATAAAACATCTAAAACTCTAGTTTAACACCAATTTTCTTCATGGTAGCCTAATTTTAACAAAATGTTATTTTCTAACAAGTCTGGTAATCACATAGCACTAGAAGAACACACACATAACTAACGAAGACCTTAAAGGCACTCGCTCACCAGATCTGTTTCAGGATTTTCACACTCAGGACAAAGAACAAATTTTTTAATGAATCCATCCAACATGTCTTGCAGCTTATTCGCCTCATGAGATCCATTGACAATGTAGCGGTCATTCTTAACATCAAACTGGGTCTGTGCTCCCAGCTCACAACCAAAATATTTGGTAGGATCTATAGGAAGACAAGACGTTTCATTTTAGTTACCTAAATCACTGGCTTCACACAAAAATCTACGCAAAACTCACCCTTCCTAAAAATTACAGGGCCACTGACATACAGCCAGGGTTGTTTAATGACACCCAATCAAGTAGGTGCAAAGTTCCACATTTGCTAACACATGACCGAGAAAAATGCATACAGCTCAAACACTGTCAAGACTATATCCATAATATACCTTTTCAGGCTTCTCCAAGGTTTACTTACACGTTGGAGGCCGATTAAGCGCCTTTGCAACGTCAACCATGTTGACTATAACTGTCTTGATTCCATTTCCTTTGCCCTCAACCTAAAGGAAATAAAAATTTCAATTTTGCACTGTCTTCCCTGTAACAAGCAATCTTTTAAATCCTATGAAGAACGAACGCATGGACCAACTTCCCACTAAAATGAAGATCAGTATACCTTGGCAATCAGACGGGGCATCTTGTAGCGATAGAACTGGTCTGACACGCTGCGGTTGACGTTGACAGACATTTTGGCTTATTAGTGACTTTATCAATAAGATGAACAGATCTTTGATTGCAACTTTTTGGTATCTTCTGTCTGGAGAAGAAGGGATGACATAAACGACTGCAAGAGTTCTCGGTCTCTGACATGAAAAAATTTTCGCCACTGAGGCTGTAAGCTTCTTGCTTGTATGCTATGTTTCCCCAATACAGGTACCAATGGCTGCGCAACAGCTCTGGAAGAGACAAGCAGAGAACACAAACATCCCACAGGTTCAGTACCACTGCCGTCGGGGGAATTTCTTGTCCCAGAGCACTCCGCCCAGTTAGCACCCCTGGCCTACAGAGCCCGAGTTCACGTGGGAGAAGAGCTGACACCCTCGTCTAACCGAGCTCAACTCGAGGAACCTGGGAGGCCACCATCTTGACAAGAGCTGGGACTGGGGCAGGGAAATGCGCGAAGGAAGGAAACTGCACAAACACAAACCCTCTCCCTCGGCTGCAGGGAGTTTGTCACCAGAGACCACCGGCGAGCGACCGTGCTTAACTGTCGAGAAGGGGGTCCGGGCCCTCTCCTCCCCCAGCTCACGCCTGGGAGCGGACAACTCCCATCGCGCCTCCCCCGGCTGCCATCGTTGGAAAACGGGAACCGTCGCGCCGGCCCTGCCAACCGCTAAGCCGCGGCTTCGGCGACTCCGGCCGACTTCAGGGCGGCGCGGCCAGGTCAGGAGCCATTGGCTCCGTCGGAGCACGCGGACCGCGGCCGCAGCCGCGCCCTTCGCTCGCTCCCTCGGCGCACGGCCGACCTTCGCCCTCGTCCCCATGGCTACGCGACAGCGAGCGCCCGGCCACCGGCTTCCGGCGGGGCGGAGGCGCGGTCTCCGTGAGTCACAAACGCGCCCCGGCCCTGACTCAGCCCGGCGCCGGCACGCGCGCTCCCTCGCGCGCGCTCCCGCACACACCGGCCCCCCCCCCAAACTGCGCCACACGCGCGGCGGGTCACGCGGCCGCGCCGCCATCTTGCCGCCGCCATGGCCCGCCGCCCGCGACTCACCGTTTTCGTCAAATAAAGACATAAACCCAACGCGGCTCGCCCGGGACTGGGAGGAAGAGGCGCTGGAAACCGGGTCCGGAGTGGCGGGGCGGGCGGCGAGCGGAGGGGCGGCTGGGCAGGTGCCGCCGCCGAGCAGCGGGAGGGGCTGTCCCAGCGACGTCCGCGTCCACACCAGCAGCGCCGAGCCTGGCGACCTGGCGGGGACACGGCTGTGAGCCACAGGCGGCCTGCCCCCGCCGGCGGCCCGGGGGTGGAGGGGCGGGAGCGCTGGGCAGGGGCACGGGCCACCGCCCCCCGCGGACTCACCTCTGGAATGTTCTCGCTCTGACTGAACAACGCCGCCGCCGCGCTCAAGCTACCTTCGGCCCCGGGTCCCTCCCCCTGCAACGGGCCGCAACTGTTCATTGGCCGCAGGCCCACCCGAGTTCGTTTGCCATTGGCTTGCAGGCGCGTCAATCGCACCTTTCCCCGCCCTCCACTTCCTGGGGCTTCACTCGTGGGCTCGGCCCGCCTCTCGCTTACCCCTGTTTCCTTTCCCTCCCTTCCCCCCTCTGTCCTTCCCAGATGCCTTCACGGTCTCGCGATAGCTGTGTTCCGCTGTGAGTTTGGGCGCCCAGGCAATATGGCGGTTGCCTAGTGCGCCCGCGGGGCGGGGCCGGTCTGTGCCGCGGCGGTGCTTGGCTTCGGGCCACGCGGGATCTCAATGCTCGCTCTGACCGCGCCAAGCGCCCCACAGAGTCCAGCTCCGGCTGTCTCCTCCCCACTACCTGGCCTGGGTCTGTCATCCCGTTTGGTGCCTCCGAGCTCAGGAAGCAAGGCCGCTTGACTCCTCCGCGTTCGTGGCTCTGGGCTTTCCCACGATGGAAATGTGGGAAACGTTGTAACTTGGACCCCCGAAAGTGCGTCGTGTTGTGGTTTCGACCCCAGGAAGGTCTGGCTGTGCCTCGGAGTTTGACCATCCCTTCCCCGGTGCTCAGCTGCCACGTAGGGCCAGTCTGTCCAGCCCAACCCAGCTTGGAAAGTCGATTCCTGGCTGGTGAGCCGTGGCCCCGGGCAGGTGTACCTGATGAGGCCACAGGCTGTACTTACTAACAATTTATGTTGGGAGTGGGGGGGGGGGGGGAGAAATGCCCCGACTTTTTTGTTCTGTAGGTTCTCCCCCAATATTTACAAACTTCGGTTTTTGGTAAAAGTTTCTGTTGAGACTTACAATCACACCAGAGTCTTAATTAAAACCATATAGAAATACCTGAGATTGACCAGAGCCTTGTTAGAACTTCTTGACACTTCTGAGAGCAGCAGCCTGGCTTAGCAGCTGCGTGGTTTCCTGAATGGGGAGAAACAATAGTGTTATAGAAGAGGGGTTAAAATTGAAAGATCTATTTTTTTCCCCAAAACCAAGGTTATTTTCCTATGACCTTATAGGGCCTATATAGCCCGTTAGAAATTGACAGTGTCATTGGAGCAGAATAAAGACACAATTCAGGAATGAAAGATGTGTGCCATTTTCTGTAGGAGCTTTTATTTCTCAGTACGTGGCTGTACAGGTTTTTTTGTTGTTGTACAGTTTTAAACCAAATACATACTGCTTCGTACCCCATCGTTAAAGTAGAAAGATAGATCCCAGACAGTGCTTTATAGATCATGACTTAGCAGTATCGAAACAGATTTGAGTTTGTGCTTGGCTGCACTCAAATGGCATTATTTTAGAAACTCTCCGAAAATAAGGATGTGAAACTAATCTGAGGTAAGAGGCTTGCCTCAGAAAAGTATTTTTGATAACACTATACAAAGTAGTCTTTTTCTGTATGTTTGATGGCCTGATGTGTAATTAAAAAAAAAAAAACTAAAAACTAAAAACAAAAAAAACCCCAACTTTTATTGGCCTCACATGCTGACACCTTTAGTCCTAGCACTCTTGAGTCAGAAGTAGATAGATCTCTGTTAGAGGCTAGTCTAGTCTACATTATGAGTTCTAGGACAGCCATATAAACAAGTAAATAAATAAAAATAAAAAAGTTTGTACTACCGGGAAGTCGTGACACATGCCTTTAAATCCAGCATTGGGAAGACAGAGGCAAATGGAGTTCTGTGAGTTGGAGGCCATCCTGGTCTACAGCGCGAGTTCTAGGACAGCCAAGGCTGCACAGAGAAACCCTGTCTCAAAAAGCAAAAAGCTTGCACTATTTTTAACTTTAGTTTTTAGTGTCTACACTACTATGTTGTTATGGACAACTCTTAAGTTTTGTGCCCTCTCACCATATAACCCAGTGACCCTAGACTCTCTGCCTCAACTTTCCTGGTAGGGGAATTACAGATAGGCAATGAGGACACCCAGCTAAAAAGTACTCTTGACACCATTTATCAAATGCTTATCATGTCCTATAACTTTGATTAGACTTTGAATACATTGAAGACTTTTTATTACCATTTTACAAATGAGAAAATTGGAGTGTGGGGGGAATGAAGCTGCTTTTCCAAGACTGTATTCCCAGTAGTTTGCAGAAGTAGCTTTTGTACTAGTTCTGTGGGATCCCATAGCCTCCTGGGTCAGGATATGGCATACTCCTCACAATTAAATACAAAGATATAACTAGGTAGTCTATAGGTAACTCCACTTAATCGACTAATGATCTGGTAAGGAGGTGTTGTTGTACACATGCTTTATAAGCGGTGACAGCTCTTTAATACATGGTGGACAGCTTTTGAACTCCAGCTTGTTTGACGCCAAGCTTATTGCATAATTTCCCCTGCCATTTCCGTCCCCACCTCATTTGGCTGTTATTTCCTTAGTCAGGTACTCACAGTTTGTTAAATAATGTACACTTGGTGCTTATGAAATCCTTGTCCAGGGGTTGTGCATTTTGGCAGCAGGTAGCTGACATGAATAGTTGCCGAAGAAGTAAATGAGCAAACTGACTGGCTGATTGTTTAGACATTGGTGTCTCTGCGTCTGGTCAGTCAGAATTAGTTCCCTGAGCTACAGTCAACTCTTCCTGGACTAGAACTTTGTATTTCTGAGTAGTAAGCCATTGAGGGGACTAAGGTAGAGCCAGCTTTGAAGGGCCATCTGATTGGTGAGCTGCTCCACCCCCCTTTATGACCTCCGTCTCTCAGCTTTTAAGGCTGCACAGTTACTTCAGTTGCTGGCTCTTGCTTGAGGAGGAGCTCGAGGGCTCGAGCATCATTTTCCTTTTGACACACTAGCCTGTCATCTCAGTGTGCACAGAGAAGAACAGGCGGCCAGAAATGCCAGAAGGGAGTGAGTAGTATCTGGTAAGTACTCTGCCTTGATTGCCTTAAGGGCCGGTTCCCTAAACCACAGCTTTTTAAGCCCCCATGTTATGTCAAGCATAACAGCGTGAAGAGCACGAAGAGTTTGGCAACAATAAAAGGCACTGATCACTAAATGACCAAAAATGAATTCAAAATCCAATGTGTAGTGACCTGGAAGTGTTTCTACAACACTTGCCCTTGGCGCAGTGCATATCTTCATTGCAGCCTTGGTTCCGAACTTGACATATGCACATTCTCTCACACGCTGTCACACCATGCAATGCCAACAAAAGCTTCCTGAGTCACCTCTGCCCAGATTTAAAAGCATCGTGAGTTATGAGGAGCAGTATTTTTACAGTAAATACAAACTTACTGCTCTTATAGAAACAATGGTTTGATTCTGGCAAAGGCTTTTAGTATTTTCCTACCATCATTCATCATGTGACAAGTTAGTATATATGTGTTGAATGTTTTATTTCTTATTTATTTTGAAACAGCATCTCACTATGAAGTCCTGCTCAGTCTGGAACTCATAGAGATCCACCTGCCTCTTTGACTTATGAGTACTGGGATTGAATGTGTATACAATCACACTTGTCTAGAATATTTTATTTATTTTTTAATGATATTTTTGGCTAGTTAGATGGCTCAGTAGGTAAAGGTACTTCCCGCAAAGACGGATGGCCAGAGTTTGACTCCCAGCCTCAACGGTAGCGGGAGATAACTGAGTTCCACATGAAAATATGTACTGTAGCACAAGCAGGCCCCAAGAAAGTAAATAAATGTAATCTTAAAAATTTAAAACTTCCAGCCTGGCGGTGGTGGCGCACGCCTTTAATCCCAGCACTCGGGAGGCAGAGGCAGGCGGATCTCTGTGAGTTCGAGACCAGCCTGGTCTAGAAGAGCTAGTTCCAGGACAGGCTCCAAAGCTACAGAGAAACCCTGTCTCGAAAAACAAAACAAAACAAAACAAAAAATTTAAAACTTCCGTTTGACTACAAGGGAGTGTGTCTTTAAAAAAAAAAGAGGCTGAGTGGTAATCTCAGCACTGGGTGTGTGTGTGTGTGTGTGTGTGTGTGTGTGTGTGTGTATGTGTGTGTGTGGGTGGAAGCAGAGCTCTGTGAGTTCAAGGACAGCCTGGTCTACGTAGTTCCCAGGCACCCCAGGCTACACAAAGAAACTTTATCTAAAATAATAATAACAATAACATAATAATGATATAATTGGGTTGCTTGTATTTCATAAAGAACTTCGTAGTGAATTGTGGCTTGGGAATAGGACAGAATTTCCAACAGTTTTTGAATTGCCCTAAACATATTTATGCTATTTTAATTTATGTAAAGTAACATTCTTAGCTGGGCGTTGGTGGCGCACGCCTTTAATCCCAGCACCCGGGAGGCAGAGGCAGGCGGATCTCTGTGAGTTCAAGGACAGCCTGGTCTACAAGTGCTAGTTCCTGGATAAGCTCCAAAGCTACAGAGAAAGCCTGTCTCAAACAAACAAACAAACAAAGTAGCATTCTTAGGTATCAAGTTGAAATTTCAATCATCAAAAAAGAAATGTCAATGATACTCTGTCTCAGGACATCAAATATTTGGCTAAGATTTAGTTCTTTATGCAAAAATAAACTAGCACATCCACTTCATTAGTACGCAAATTTGCTTTTTTCTTTACCTTTACCTTTTATCTATTTGATGTGTGTGTGTGTGTGTGTGTGTATGTGTGTGCCTGCTTAGTGAACACCCCACTGATGCTTTTCCCTTTCAAGCCTCTGATCCTCTCAACCTTCCTAATGCTGAGACCCCTTAATACCGTTCTTCATGTTGTGGTGACCCCCCCCCACCATAACATTATTTTATTGCTACTTCATAACTGTAATTTTGCTATTGTTATGAATTGTGTTTGATACGTAGGGTATCTGATAAGCTATGCCCAAGGTTTGACCTACAGGTTGAGAACTGCTGCTCTAGCAGGATGCCTCCTGCTTTTCTGACATGACTGCTCAACCCTCCCCATTCCACATCTGCTGGAAGTACATCGCTTCATTAGGGTTTTCCATGCCCCTGCTACTTATTAGTCCTAGCAGTCTGGGGTCAGGACCTTGTTTTTGTTTTCTTCAAGACAGGGTTACTCCATGTAACAAACAGCTCTGGCTGTCCTGGAACTCGCTCTGTAGACCAGGCTGACCTCAAACTCACAGAGATCCAACCAGTTGACTCTGTGACTGAGTGCTGATTAAAGACGTGCACTACCTTGTTTTTGAGAACAAAATAGTCTGGTTTGGTGGAGTCCTATGGAGTCCTAGAGCAGAAGCAGGAGTGTCTGGGGAAAGAGGAGCATGCAGGTGAGGTACCCTCCTCCTGCAAAGCAGTGTTCTGACTGCAGTCTGTCTGCCATTCCTGGAAAGAGGAAGAAGTGGAGAATGTGAGTCAGCCTTGGCTTCTCTCCCACACGGATGCTGGGGCTGCAGGAGTGAGAATGTTGCATTGTTGTCTCAGGAACAAGGTTCCTGGCGTGATAGCTGTGTGGCCACAAGGCTTGTTCTGCCTGAGACCCTGGGATTGCTATTTTCTTCTGGGCTGGCAGTCATCTGCACACCTCTGTGAGGGAGTGCCACCACTGTCCGCCCTCCTCCTTTCTTCCTCATTTCTAGTCAGTTGTGAATGTGATTTGCCCACCCAGATGAAGGTACCACTGTCTTGTGGGGGAACCATGATCCCCAATGATCTGTGGGCAGTGGATTACCAGGCCACACCCCTAAGAATATGTTTCATTAGATTCTTTGTGCTGAGTTAGGGCTACCTGGGGTTCAGGAGTCATCTGTATGGATACTAAGTACCAATATGTGTGGCTAGGATTTCTGTGTATGTTCTGTTTGCATGTGAGTGTGCAGATACATGGGGAGGTCAGAAGCAGATGGTTGACTTCATTACTTGAATTGAGAGGAAGTCTCTCTCTCTCTTTTAGAATTATTTATTTAGTATACAGAGGGGTTTTGGCTGTATATATGTCTGTTGAAGGTCAGTTATGAGCTGCCATGTGGGTGCTGGGAATTGAACTTGGATCCTTTGGAAGAGCAGTCAGTGCTCTTAACAACTGAGCCATCTCTCCAGCCCTGAGAGGGAGTCTCTTATTGAACTGGAATCTTACTGTTTCTGCTACTGACCAGTCACCAGCTCTCAGTATCTGCCTATCTTTACAGGCACAAACAGCCTGAGATCACACTCCAGTCCTGATGCTGGCATAGCAAGCACCCACTTAACCACCGAGCCTCTCCAGCCTCTAGGATTCATTCATTTCTTGAAATAAAGCTCTCCTGTTTATCTTTGTGGGACCTTTTTTTTTTTTTGTTTTTTTTTTTTTTTTTTTGCAAAAGCTTATTAAAACACAGGTTGGGGGCTAGCAAGACAGCTCAGTGGCAGAAGCATCTTAGGCTTGCTGCAACTGAGTTCAAGTCTAGTGCCTGCATACTTGAAGCAGGAAAGCAGAATGTCTCAAGGTGTCCTCTGACCTTTCCAGGCACTGTAGTATGCACATGCCCATACATACTCCTAGACAAATGTAATTTAAAAAGATTTTTAAGTTGGCTGGGCTGTGGTGGAGCACACCTTTAATCCCAGCACTAGAGAGGCAGAGGCAGGCGGATCTTTCTGAGTTCCAGGTCAGCTTGGTCTACAGAGTGATAGAACGTGCCAGGGCTACACAGAGAAATACTGCCTCAAAAAACTAATGTCTGTGCGTGTGCGTGTGCGTGTGTGTGTGTGTGCATGTGTACGTGTTTTAAATCAGTGATTTGGGCCTTGAGAGGACTTTTTTCTTAGGCAGAACATATTTCTGGTGGTTTCCCGGAGGTTTCAGGTGCCATGCATCCAAGGACTGCACTCTGCATCAAAGCTCAGTGTTCATTTACTTTGGATCCCCCCAAAACAGAGCTTTCTCCGGAGCTTTCTTTCTAGGTATTTCTGGGCAGTTAGTCTGCAAAGGAAATCGATGAAGATTTCTGTGGCCAAATGAGTATGTCATGGAAGCAGTCCCCAGGTCCAGCGGTACAGAGTGGGAATGGTTTATGTTGATCACACCTGTTGGTTAGAATCAGAGTGACCTGAGGTGCTCATTGGTCACCATACCCAGTGAGGGACTTTTGCACATTCTCCCTTTACCTCACAGAGACCATTGCTCATGGAGACGACTTAGCATACACTGTGGGAGACTCAGGTGTACTGACACCCAGCTTCTGGTTTTTCTCACTGTGTAGGGACCAGTTAACCTGCTTGGTGCATCCAGGTTTATGCAGTTTGATTCTCTCCCCTTACTCTTGATTTGATTGTTCTGATGTTCTGTTTTAGATGGGTCAGAGGGGCGGCAGAGTCTGAAAGCAGTGCCGGGAGGGAAGCCTGGGAAGCCTGTGCCTCACTGTATAGACCTGTGAAGGTGCATTTTCCTCCAGACTACTGATTGTCACTCATCAGCCACTGTGCATCCTGTCCAGGGATACGCACTGGACACTAGAGATTCAGTAGGAGCCACTGGGAGTCAACATTTTAGAGATTAGGAGATTGGTCTGGAGAGATGACCCGGCAGTTAAGAGTACATGTTGCTCTTGCAGAGGACCTGGATTTGGTTCCCAGCATCCAGATGGTAGCTCACCACCATGCTTAACTCTAGTTCTAGGGAGTCCAATGCCTCTTCCAGACTCTAATAAAGAGCACTGGATGCATTTGGTGCATTACATGCTGGCAAAACACCAAAATGTGTAAGATTAAAAAGTCTCAAAAATTAGGAAATTGTTACCTTCTTATCTAGGTTTCTGGCACTTGAAAAGCAGGAAGTCTTGGCACACTGGAATTCTCATAAGATAGCTGTGTAGAGTCTTGTCTCAGCCAGATGATCAAAGCCTAGCTTAGGGCCTGACTGCTCATGCATGAGCACCATTGTCCCCCCACCCTGATCCTGTCCAGATGAGCACGAGTGCTGACCAAGCATGTTTGTGCACTGTCCTTATCCAAGTGTACATTTGTACCACACCTGTCCCATCATTCACTTTGGCTTAGTTTACCTCTGTTCATCTCTATTCATCTCAGTCACACATTTACATGGCCTCCATGTTCCAGCTGTAGAGAACTGGAATGTTCAGTACACTGTGTTGTCTTTGTCTTACTATAATGAAATCACGGAGGCAGGCTAACCTTTTTTAGGGATCTATTTATCTTGTAGTGTTGGGAAGTGAAAGTCCAAACTCAGGCATGCATCCCAGCATTATAGAGGCAGCGTGTAAAAGAGCACACACATATTATGATTGACAGATTGCGACTCTGAGCACGAGATTAAGGAGCCTGGGCACTGTATTAGTGTCCTTTTCTAACGCTGTGATAACAAAAGCACCTTAAAGAATGAAGGGTTTGTTTTGGCTCACAGTTGCAGGACACAGGCCATCCTGGTAGGGCGGGCATGACCACAGGAGCCTAGCACATTTAGTCTAGTCTGGAAGAAGAGAGCAAGGAACGCTTAGCTCAGAACACTTTCCTAGTTTTACACAGTCCAGAAGCCCAACCCAGGAAATAGTGCCACTCCCAGTGGGTGGGTCTCATCCTTTTTGTTGTGGTTGTGTTGTTTTTTGGGGACGTGTTTTGAGACAGGGTTTCTCTGTGTACCAGCTCTGGCTGTCCTGCAACTTGCTTTGTATACCAGGCTAGCCTCAAACTCACAGAGATCCACTGCCTTCTGGGTGCTGGGATCAAAGATGTGTACCACTACCACTGCCTGGTGGGTCTCATTTTATTGATCTAAGGAAGATAACTTGCCAACAAGCATGCCCAGAGGCTTGTTTCCAGGTGATTTTATATCTCATCATGTTGACAGTTAAGACTGAGCATCACAGGTAACAAAGCACCACATAGTGCTAGAATTAAAACATCAGAAATTTATTTTCTCAGGCGGGAGCTGCCATAAATCAGTGCTAAGTGCTTGCTGCTTTTTTGGGCCTTGGATCTCAAGGTCAAACTGTCTGTCCTGCTTCCAGTGTACGCCGACAGCTTTTGGTGGTGTCCCTTGCTTGTATTTGCAAAGCTCCAATCTTTATAAAACTGTGTTATGTTTATTTGCTTATCGCACACATACACACACGTAGAATATTTTAAGGTGTGTTGTTTTTGTTAATGCTCTGGAACATTTGTTTAATGATGTAAAGATGTGTTGCTTTTATTTATGCTGCATTTGTTTTCCTCTGTGAAGCTGTGATTCTTCACCTGTATAAAACACCTGATGGTCTAATAAAGAGCTGAATGGCCAATAGCGAGGCAGGAGCAAGTGTAGGCTGAGCTGGCAGGCAGAGAGAATGAAGAGGAGGAGGAAGAGGAGGAGCAACGAGAGAAGGAAAGGAGGACACTAGGGGCCACCCAGCCACCTGGTCAGCCATGGAGTAAGAGTGAAACGTTTCAGATGTTACAGATGTAATGAAAGGAAAAAGCCCAGAGGCAGAAGGTAGTCGGGATAAGTTAAGAAAAGCTTAGCTAGCCAAGGCCAGGCACTCATAACTAAGAATAAGCCTCCATGTGTAATTTATTTGGGAGCTAGTGGTGGGCCCCCCAAAAAGCAAAAAGAGTAAAACATCACACACACACACACACACACACACACACACACACACACACTGCTTTAAGTGGAGGTTAGAGAACAATTTGAGGGCGTTATTTCTCTCCTTTCACTATGTGGGTCCTGGGATCAAACGGGTCATTAGGTTTGGTGGCAAGTCCCTTTATCCGATGAGCTATTGTGCTGGCTGACCTACAAAAGCTATTCTTCCTCTGTGTGACCCTGGCTGGCTTGGAACTTACAGAGAGCCACCTACCTCTACCTCCCAAGTGCTAGGGTTAATGGCATGCACCAGCACACCCCAATGAGGGTGTATATCTAAAATCCTAGCACAAAGCAGGAAGAGGAAGGGTTGAAACTGTAAGGCCAGCCTGGGCTACAAAGCAAGACCATTTAAAAAAAAAGATTAAATTATTGACAAACTGTCTGCGATCTCCACTTTTGTTGTCACAGTTTGTGTGTCCTCGTGTGTATCTTCACATGGTATTCTCTCCAAGTGAGTCAGTCTGCACTCATCCCTTAGAGACTGGGTTAAAGGCGCATCCCTTGCAGGATGTACTATATTTCTTGTTTATATAAAGTTAAAAACACAATCAGCCTAAAATTTACAAGGCCTTTGTTCATCAGCCCGTGGGGAGCTATAGTGGCCAGTGCCTCAAGGGCTGCTCACATTTGTTGAAGTTTCATGCCAAGTCTGGTAGGCTCAGCGCTTCACATATCATCCCCCTCCCCAAACACGCGTGTGCGTGCGCGCGCGCACACAACACACACACACACACACACACACACACACACACACACACACACACACACACATAGTCCTTCTAGGCATAACTCTCTGTAACTCTGCACAGACTAGGAAACCGAAGAACAGAGATGTAATGGAGTTTGACCAGGGTCACTGGTGGAGGCAAAGTCGGTCTGAATAAAGCTGGCAACTGAGTCTAAAGATGAAGCATGGCAAACTGCGTTCTATTTCCCACCACACCTCCCCCTTCTGGTAATGGCAGCAGGGAGCTTCCCTCTGACATAGGGCTCAGGAGCTGGAGTCTGGATCTCATTTCCAAGTGCCCTTGTGAGGTTGAACAATCCTCTTCTAGATGCTGCAGCCTCCCAGGGTCATACCGAAGGTATGCGGCCCTGCCTGGCCAGGGCTGCTGTTTTTAAACGTCCTCTTCGAGTCAATTTCTGTGTGTCTGTGATATTCTCTAGTAGATGGAAGAACCTTTCAGAAACCATAACAACATGTTCTATATAGCCTTTATTTTTTTTTGGTACAGATCTGAGTAAATATAGCAAGTACCAGATGGACTGTGGAATTCTTAAGGAAAGAGTGGATTCATTTTGAGTTTTCTTAAATTAGGTGAGCTCCCACATCCAGCTCTCCCAATGTGACATTCTGTGCTATTAAACTTGGGAAGTGGAGCCCAGCTATTCTGAGCTTTATATGCCAGAAGCCCCTGCTCCAAGCTCCTGCTTTGGGTTAGTTCATAAGACTGCGTAGGTGTGCCGCCGTGCATGTGTGGAAGCCAGAGGACAACTTCTGAAAGTTCATTTTCCTCTTCCACCTTGTGGGACCTGGGGATGGAACTTAGGTCAACAGACCTGGTGGCAGGTGCCTTTCCTCTCTGAGCCAGCTCTCCAGCCCCCATTCTAGCAGATTTCAGCACATGCTTTTGCTGCCTTAAAATCCCAGTTGATTATAAAGTCATGACAGGCTGCATTTCCTTAGCAGGTTATCGCCTAAGCACACTGTCATGCTAAGAAATAAGGGATTATGGAAGGACAAACACTGTAGGACTCGTTTTTTTTGATTTTTTTTATTTGAGATCCCTAAAGCAGCAGACTTGTGGAGTAGACACAGTGGTGACCAGAGCTAGGGGATGGACATGGAACTGTCCTTTAATGTTTCAGAGCATTGGTTTACAAAGTGAAGAGAGGTTCTGGGAATGGGGGTGGTGATTGCTGTGTAACGGTTAACAAGGCAAATGTGATGATCTGTGCAGTTGCGAGTTATGTGTCTCCGCATCTCTGTATATCACAATCAAAAGCGTTACAGCAATGGCTCATGACTGCGTCCACATCTATACAAAAGCTCATCTTCCGGGCTGGAGAGATGGCTCAGAGGTTAAGAGCACTGACTGTTCTCCCAGAGGTCTCGAGTTCAATTCCCAGTAACTTCATGGTGGCTCATGGCCATTTATAATGAGATCTGATGCCAACACTGTATACATAATAAATAAATAAATAAATAAATAAATAAATAAATAAATAATAAGTAAATCTAAAAAAAGCTCATCTTCCTGCAGGTCCTATGTACAGTGTAAATACTATTTGTATGAAATTTGCTTTCTGCTTTTTGTGTTTGTGTTCCTTGGCAAGCAGCAGCACATTTAACTCTAAGCTCTATGATTGTGAAGATGCCATGTTAGCCCTTTGAGCTATTGTCATCCAGTCCATGGGGGATGGTAATACTCTACAGTAATAAAAATTGTTTTAGCCGGGTGGTGGTGGCACACTCCTTTAATCCCATCACTTGGAAGACAGAGGCAGGCAGATCTCTGTGAGTTTGAGGCCAGCCTGGTCTACAGGGAAAGTTCCAGGACAGGCTCCAAAGCTACACAGAGAAACCCTGTCTTGAAAACAAAAACAAAAAACAAGCAAAACAAAACAAAAAAATTGTTTTAAAGCCACGAAATTTGGTCTGAAGAGATGGCTCAGTGGTTGTACTCTTGTAGAAGACCAGGGAGGGTTTAATTCCCAGCACCCATCGGTGGTGGCTCATAACCATCTGTAACCCCAGTTCAAGAGGATCAGGCATGCATGTGGTGCACATATATACAAACAGGCAAAACATTCATACACATAAAGTAAAACTAAAATTTAAAAAAAATTCAAATTTTCTCAGCAACACATTGAGATCAGCTCTAGTGGTTCAAATGAGGAGTGTTTGCCATGCTTATGACCTTCAGCTCCTGGTGTCACCCCCTGTTGGCACTGGTGTTTGTGGAGGTTGTAGAACCTTTAGGTGGCAGACCCTTGCTCTCTGAGGGTGGGCTTTTGGTGTTTGTAGCCTGGTCCCACTTCCAGTTGGAACTCTGCTTCCTGAGATGTGATCCCTCTGCTTCCTGCTCCCACTGCCATGCCTTCCCTGCCATTATGGATGTCTGGCCTCCTGGAACTGTAAGTAAAAATAAACTCTTAATAGCCTTTGGTCATGGAAATTGATTACAGCAACAGAAGGTAGCTAGGAGCTGAGACGTCGGTCTTCAGCAAGGCTTACATGAAGGTGAATGCAGCTGAGCACTGAGACCATATCTTGCTGCATTCTGTGTTTCCCTCACTCAAACTCACCTGCTTCTTACTATGCCAGGTGAAGCCTGTGTTCTTTTCTTAGTCTGAGTTTGGTCTTGGGTAGTGCCCCCGAGCCTGTCCATTGCATAATGTCAGGAACTGCATGTGGGCAAACTGATTCATAATGAGAACAGTTCGAAGAGATAATGGTCTTCATTATTGAGAACTGCAAAGCTGAGAAACAGTTTGTGCCTTGGCAGTCAGGATCAGATGTGCATGATTGGCTACAGCCAACTGTGAGAAGGCACCCATCACTCTGTGATCACTCATAAAACATCTCCAGACCAACTTCTTGGCAAGATGGCTCTCCCCCCCGCCATGCCCTTCTGAAATGGTTTCTCTGTGTTACCCTGGAACTTTCTCTAGGGTTAAAGGCCTGTGTCATCACGACCTGGCTGGCAAGATGGCTTTTTAGTGGTGAGAATCCCTGCTGTCATCATCAGCCAGTTTATTGCAAGATAGAGTTCTTTCTCCATCAGAACCTTGCGGCTGCTAATTGGCTTCCATTCACATGGTGAGCAGTCCCAGCTCCTTGGAGAGCAGGTGTCAGGAGTCAAGTCCACCAAAGTCTGCACAGGAGCTGTCAGCGTTGAGACAGATGGGGCAGCAGGACAGGTGCCAGGGACTCTGGCAAATTGGACGAACTTAAAAGTATTACACTTGGCAGGGCACCGTAGCATAGTCTGGTCTTCTCAGCACTTGGGAGACGGATGGAGGAGGACACTGGGTCCACGGCAAGCTGGGCTGCACAGGAAGACTGTCTAAAAACATCTAACTGTACAAGACATTACATTTAATTGATGAAAATAAACCCTCAGATGAAAAATGCACACAGTAGGAGGGGGCAATGGCTCAGAAGTTAAGAACACTAGCTGCTCTTCCAGAGGACCCGAGTTCAATCCCCAGCACCTACATGGTGGCTCACAAGCATCTCTAGTGGGATCTGATGCCTTCTTCTGGCATAAAGGCACACATTTAATACATAAAATAAATAAAGAGATCTTTAAAAAAAAACAAAAGAAAAATGCACACAGACAAAAGACAGGTAGTGTCTAGCTGATGAGTACCAGTCTGCAGTTTCTGCTGTGAGGTGGGAAATGAGTGTCTGGAAGGGGCACAGGGGCCTTTAGTCCCAACTCCTACTTTTCAGAAGCGAAACAAGAGTAAGAGACGGCCTGTTGAGCCAGGACTGGTGGAGAATCTCAATTTGGATGATCCTCTCTGCCTCACTGCCCACTAGAAATATTCCCTCCCTAGATTAAAACATAAATTTATTTTATTTCATTGTACTGCCTGTCATGAGTCTGATAGCTTTCTATTTTAATAACAGCTGCCACTTCTCAGCTAAACTGCAAGCTTGTGTTTGGCAGAAACTTTGATACACATACTGTGTGCCTGCTACCTCTTTAGAGTTGTATTTTATTTCCATTTTCTTCCTTTCCTTTTTTTTTTCTTCTTCAAATCAGGGTTTGTCTGTGTAGCCCTGGCTGTCCTTCTCTGTAGACCAGGCTGGCCTCAAACTCACAGAGACCTGTCTACTTCTGCCTCCAGATTGCTGGGATCAAAGGCGTGCACCACCACTGCCCAGCTATAACGTTTTAAAAGAAGCTGTGTACAGGGTCTGGAGTCCGGGTGCTGGAGGACAGCGGGTGCTGCACTAAGGCCTGGACTGGGCTTGGTGGTGTGGATCCAGGAAGTACTCCTCACCAAGACTAGGGCTTTTAAGACGCTTTTGAACCCAAAGAGAGTTAGATGGTGTGTGTGTATGGGA
This sequence comes from Arvicola amphibius, assembly GCF_903992535.2. Taxonomy (NCBI): domain Eukaryota; kingdom Metazoa; phylum Chordata; class Mammalia; order Rodentia; family Cricetidae; genus Arvicola; species Arvicola amphibius. The sequence continues at coordinate 69,628,209 of NC_052053.1, forward strand.
TCACCACATTTTGTCTGGATGCAAACCAAACAGGGTTCTTTAAAGTCTTCTGGCCCAGACACCTTGGTGTGGTATATGATTGCCCAGGAACTCACTGGGCAGAGAGCAGTCTACACGGTCACTTATAGAGGCCTGAGTGTCCTGCACTGGATGACATGAGCTAAGTTTGGGACAGCAGGCAGGTGACAAGGCTGCCAGTCAGAACTCAGAGCCAGTGGTTGTACTACATGGGAAAGGGGGGGTGTAAGCCCACATACCTCCATCAGGTATGAATTTAAAGGCAGTGTTATGCCAGTTCTTGTGTCAGGACAGGTGCACTTGATGCTATAAATGGCATGGCACTCCAGTGTCTCATTTTCACACCGCACTCACCTTCTAATGGTTGCTCTGCCCAGAAGAGGAGGAGCTGCTTGATCAGTTTACCTTGTCAGTAGTATACAGGACCTCCAGCCAGATGACTCTCCAATTTGCATATGAAAAATAATTGTGATAACTACTCATTTTAATTGTGGTACTTAGAGGCCGGTGGGTTTGTGTGAGCTGCTTCTGGCGATGGGCTGAGCTGAGCCTTTAAAGCGCTGGTGGTTTTGTCCTGAGGCTTAAGTCTGGGCTGTGAGTTCTGTGTACTGCGAGAGAGCCTCTAGTGGGGACCACTTATCTTCTCGTGACAAACACATCTGATACTCTAACCAGCCCAGAAAACACTCATATCAAAGCCACACATGCCATAGAAGGCATAGGCAGGAGAGGGGTGACCTTTTGGTGCTGAGTGTGTATGAATAAACATTTTGTCCATCTGCCAGCCTGCCTGCTCCCATGCAGCCTTCTCCTAAGAATGTAGCATGTAACATGCTCACTTTTTTGATCGCATTTCCAGTTCTGCTTAGTAGCCTGGAGCTGAGTATCTGTCCCATATCTCAGAGGGCTCGGGTGGCTTTCTTCCACTGCCTCCTAGTGCAGGATTAAAGGCATGCTCCACCACACACCATGGAGAGGGACTAGCTTATACAGTGGCACGTAGTCGGGGCTCATTTTCACTGTAAGATTTGCTCTTTGCAGTATGAAATCTATTCTTTGCAACATGTTAAGGTACAGGAAGCTTGGGGTACAATTTTGTAAGCACCTATTTTGTGTGTTCTTTGTGGGTTATAAAACTCCCTAGAGGTAGACACTGTGGCTGGCCTGTGCTTTTCAGATATATTTTCTTTTCCTTTCTTTTTTTCTTTTCTTCCCTTCCCTTCTCCTTCCTTCCTTCTGTCCTTGTTATGTTGTTTTTGAGACAGGGTTTCTCTGTGTAGCTTTGGAGCCAGTCCTAGAACTCACTCTGTAGACCAAGCTGGCCTTGAATTTACAGCGATCCACCTACTTCTCCTTTCTAGGGTGTGGTGTGGGGGTGGGCGCACGGGACGGGACTAAAGGTGTGCATCCCCACCATCTGACCCAGATAAGATTTCTTGATTAAAAACATTTTTTGGGGGGCTGGAGAGATGGCTCAGAGGTTAAGACCATTGGCTTCTAGCTGCTCTTCCAGAGGTCCTGAGTTCAATTCCTAGCAACCACATGGTGACTCACAACCATCTGTAATGAGGTCTGGTGCCCTCTTCTGATGAGTAGGCATATGTGCATATATAATAAATAAATAAATTTTAAAAATGTTGATTAATAAACTATGAATTTATTTAAAAAACATTTTTTTGAGACAGGGTCTTACTATGTAAATCAAATAGGCTGGCCTGGAACTCAGTGAGCTTCTCTTGTCTCTGCTTCCCAAGAGCTGGGATTAAAGGTGTGGCCACCATGCTCTCACTCAACCTTTAGTGTGCCACAGTGCTCAGTCTGTCATCCCTTGATTTTCGTTTCATTTTGGTAGTATTTGAATGACTGATATATAGAGGTTAGAGCTTAGTGGCAGAGTATTTACTTAGCACATACAAACCAGTGAGTTTTGTACAATCAAAATAATGAAACCAGTACAGTATGAAGTGTTGAAATCTCCTAAAGCCAGCTATGGTGGCTCACACCTATAATTCTGACATTCCAGAGGCTGAGGGCCAGTCTGTGACCACATAATGACTTCCAAGCCAGCCAGAACTCTACAGCAAGACCAGCATCAGAAAACAAAAACCAGCCGAGCAAAACAGCAGTCTCCCATTAAGCTGATGGTTGTGTCCTTCTGTTCCTATAAATATTCATGTATTTTTGAGGCTATATTATTGGTTACATACTGATTTTAAATTACTTTATCATTTTGGTGAAGTGAGCCCAGGCTGGCCTCAGTTTAACATTCAATTGTGTGGCTTTAAAAGCTTGTGCATAGCTTGATGTGGTGGTACAAACCCTTCATCCTAGTGCTCGGGAGGCAGAGACAGGTGCATCTCTGTGAATTTCAGGATAGCGGGGGCTACATTGGGAGACCCTGTCTCAAAAAAATATTACAGCATAAAAATCTTACACTACAGATTGGGAGAGGGGTTGGAGTCATCGCTCAGTGGTTAAGCACTGTTCTTCTTTGAGAGGACTGAGTTCATCCCAGTAACCACAGTAGATGGCTTACAACAGCCTGTAACTCCAGCTCCAAGGGAGCCAATGCCCTCTTCTGGCTTCAGTGGAGCCTGCACATGTGTAGCATACACACACACACACACACACACACACACACACACACACACACACACAGATAAAATAAACCTAAGAAAGAATTGGGAGAAAAATTCTATTCAAAACAATGTCCTGATGTAGCTAAGTTGGCTTGGAACATCTGGTCATCCTGCTTCCTCCTCAAATACTGGAATTACAGATGCACACACCACCCCTGCTTGGAACTTGTTTCTTCTCTACCCTTTCTTGGCATTCCTTCCTTTTCACTGTTGTTTTGAGATTGTGTCTTGCGTAAGCCAAGCTGACCTCCAGCTCAACTATGACATTGTGTAAAGGAGGGTGACCTTGACGCGAGTCCCCACGCCTGGTTGGCCTTCCCTCTTCTCTCTGTCACCGGTTGTTTTCACTTTCTATTTCTGTCTTACTCCACTTCCTTCTCGGAAGCGTCTTCTGTGAGATCTTCCCGTCACTGCTTTGCGCCTCGGCTGTGTCCGGGCTGCCCCGTATTCTGTTTATCGTATCCCGAATTTCCGGCCATGCCTTCCACGGCTGGGCTTTCTGCTTGTCCTGTACCGAGCTTCCTTCCTGTTGTTCTTTGTGTGCTGTTAACATCTTCCCTCATCCTGTCATCTCTATTTAGTGCTCTAGGCCTGTAGAACGTGTAACGCAGTCCGTCCCTGTAACCCTGCCCTGTGTGGTCAGGACTCTGCTACTCTGTTAGGCTAGGGCTAGGGGACCTATTCCTGCAGATACAGAGTATCCCTGCAAGTCAAGGCCTGATTTCCCTAGGGAGACTAGGTCAGGCTCCAAGGCAAGCAGAAAGGTTAGCGGTGTCCTCAGGGGTCAAGCACCCTCGGCATGATCATCAGTGAATTATGAAGCCATAGTTGACCGACCAGATACCTCACAGCTGCCAGCCTTAGTAATCTTCCCATACGAGGTCACTGGCTGGGAGCAGCCTGTGGGAAGTGGGAATTTCCTGAATCATTTATATTCCCTGGAGTTTGGGAAGAGGGAGGTGAGTCTCATGCCAATACACACTCTTATGTGTGACTGGCCTGTCCCCTTTCCCCATTTCCACCATGGCAGATAAAGGGACAAGGGGAACACTGGCCCTGGCTGATGATATGTCTGTCGCAGCTTCCTTCCTGCTTCCTGATGTTCCTGTCTTTTACTTGAGAACCATGCTCTCATTTGAGTGTTAGGAGTGAAACAGATAATTCTGTTGCTACTTTGTAGGTCTCCAAGGACAGAAAAAATCAGGTCATGAGGTCGGGATAAAATACAGGGTAATTAAGGTTGAAAGGTAAATGCTTCTGCAGACTTTGGAGGGAATGGCCTGAAGCTTGAAGGAGGAGCCAAGGACTGGTTGCTTCCTGCCTGCCTGGGGCTGTGGCCTTCGGGAGAATGCTGACACCAACACCCTCACCCAGCCCCCGCCCTGGGTCAAAGCTGCCTGACCTTGCCTTTTTTCTGCTTCAGAGAGTAACATTTAAATTCATTCCAGCACTTCCTCAACTGCCAGGAGACATCCTCGGTCACTTTGGGAATCTGGGTCAGCTGTTCATAAAACTTGCCGTTTACTCAAAGACATTCACAGCCAGGCAGGCACAGGCAGCGGGTGATATTTGAGCAGGGTTGTAGGGGGGCAGTGGTTGTTGTGTGGCAAGGGGTGTGTTGAGTGGGGGAGGTGGGCCTGGAGAAGGGTTTTATTCTTTTGTTGAGTTATATTGTTTATTTATGGTTTTGTTTTTGAGATAGAGTCTCATGTAGCCCAGGCTGGCCTCCAACTCACTATTAGCTGAAAATGACTTTGGACCTCTGATCTTCCTACTTCTCTCTCAGGTGTTGGGATTACACATAGTGCAGCCATGCCCAGTTTATATGAAACGCTAGAGATAAACTCAGGACTTGTACATGCTAAGCTAACACTATCAACTAAGCTAGATTCCCAGCCCATTTTTTTCTTGGTGGGGGGCCTAAGACAGGGTCTTTCTATGTAGCCCAGGTTGGCCTTGAACTCATGGTGATTCTGTTGCCTTTGCTCCTGAGTGCTGAGATTATAGCAAACAGCATTTTACCCAGCAATGCCAAAGGTAGAACACAGAGCTTAGAACAATGAAAGGCAATCACCCTAACCACTGAATTTCAACCTCAGCTCTTGGCTTTCTGACACAATATAGTGTTGCTACACTATATTGCCCAGGCTAGCCTTGAACTCCTTTTCTTTACTTTCTTTCTCTCTCTTCTTCTTCTTTGAGACAGGGTTTCTCTAACAGTCTTGGTACTCATTCTGTAGACAGATTGGCCTCAAACTCACAGTGATCTGCCTGCCTCTGCAACCGAGTGCTGTGATTAAAGGCGTGCACTACCACTGTTATGGATTTATTAAAAATGCTGCAGGATCCCCAGCGGCAGTAGGCAGCAGAAATGCTGTAGGTCCCCAAGCTGTGGTAGCAGGCCACGTGGTGGCAGGCAGCGGGCCCTAAGAGCAGCCAGTCCCAGGCAGAGATGGCTGCCAGTCCCCTAGCAGTGATTGGTCCCAGGCAGGGAGACACGTGGCGGGTGGGCAAAAGACTGGGACATGGATAGGCATGCCATACACAGTGAGGTTAGATATTTATTCGGGGGAGTATGGAGGGGGAAGGGAGAAGGAGAGAAGAGGGGAGAGAGAGGGAGAGAGAGAGAGAGAGAGAGAGAGAGAGAGAGAGGAGAGAGAGAAGAAGAGAAGAGAAAAAGCGGGGTAAGGGGAAAAGTAGGGAGAGAGACAGAAGCGAAGCTGCCTCTCCGAAAGGAAGATGGAAAAGAGAGCACTCAGGCCGGAAGCTGAAGATCAGCCTGCTTCAGCGGATGGGGGAGGGAGTGGGCATGGCTTGTCTCTTAAAGAGACAGCACAGTCATTACAACCACCACCCAGGTAGGCGTTGAATGTCCCAAGCGTTGGGTTTTTAGCTGTGTACCACCACATGAGGCTTGATGTTTTCTGCCATGTTGTTATCTGAACTCTCAGAATGGCATGTTATAAGCTTTGCCACTGACATAGGTACAGAAAGAAAAGCCCCAGAAAGGTGTGGCATGTGGGAGGGCTTCTCCTGTAACAGTTACATGTAGCACAGGTTACCTGGCCAGCATGCATAGCTCTGTGCTCTTTCTGCACCCACTTAAACTCACTCATGAGCCAAGGCTTCCATCCCCCTGCAGAAGGTTCTTCAGCCTGATGTTTCCTGGAGAAGGCATAGAGGCTGAGCATGGGTCCTGGACTTCCACATTTCCAACTGACCTGGAAGAGGGGACTCCCTCATCAAAGGGGGAGGTTGCTTGGGCACCAATGTCTTCCTTCCAGAAATTGATTCCTATTCATAGACAGGATGTTATTGTGGTGTTGGCCTCTGATGAGAGGCCCAGTTACGTGACCTGAGATCCTTGTCTTTTGCTGCTGTTCTCAGGGTCTCAGTGTTGTCAGACCTGAGAGTGTGTATCGCAATTATCAAGCAATACTGTAAAATGCATGTCTCTTGTGTGAAGTTTTTGCTCTATTACTCTTTTCACTTTTTGGGGCCCTACCACTCAGCTCCCAGATAAATCACACACAGAGGCTTATTCTTAGTCATGAGTGCCCAGCCTTAGCTTGCCTTGTTTCTTGCCAGCTTTTCTTAAATTATCCCATCTATCTGTGGCCTCAGGACTTTTATCTTTCTCTGTTCCTGTATACATTTTCTTTCCTTCTTACTCCACGTCTGGCTGTGTAGCTGGGTGGCTGGCTTCTGAAGCTGTCCTCCTTCCTCCCTCATTTCCAGATCTCCTATTTATATCCTCTGCCGGCCAGCCCCGCCTATCCTTTCTCCTGCCTCGCTATTGGCCATTCAGCTCTTTATTAGACCATCAGGTGTTTTAGACAGGCAAAGAATCACAGCTTCACAGAGTTAAACAAAAGTAACACACCTTAAAATAATATTCTACAGCAGCTTGCAGTGGGTCACAGTCGAGAGTTTGAGAACGCTTTAGAGGGACTCAGCCTTGGGCGCTGTCCTGTGTACTACGGTGAGGTGTGTGGACACAGCCATATCTGTCTTCAGGCAGGTAACTTCTCAAGTGGGAAGAATCACTTGGGTTCATTGCTCCTTGCTTATTGGACACATTAATCCTAGCTGGACCCAGAGCTAGGTAGTCATTCCAGAAGGGCCCCAAAAATCTGGCCCCATGCGGTCCAGAGGTAGAGGAGTTATTGAGACTCAGGGCAGATCTCAGCACACCGCTCCAGAGCCAGCCTCAGGTTCATCTAAGACAGGAGCAATGCCAGCTCCTGGCTGCACTGCGGCCTTAGGCTCTAACCTTGATCTCAGGACCCTGGAATATGCTCTCCGCTCCTGAGGCTGAAGTCAAGGAAGGACTCCCAGCAGGAACGGCTTAGCCCCTCTGGTGCATCACTGGGTACTCCCCCCCCCCCCCCCCCCCGAGGTAGTAAAGCCCCGGGAGGGACCAGGGCTGCCAAGTGGATGCAAACTCACTCTGTGCAGGGTGGGGTGGGGGGGACCCCACATGTTGTTCACATTCCTATGTGTGCTATAATTTGCCAGTGCTGGTGCAGTCTCTTGTTTGCTTTGTGTGTTGGCGGTTGACATTGGGTTCCTCTTCCATTGCTCTTCACCATGTTTTTCTTTCTGATATGATGTCTCTCATTAAACCTGGAGCTTACTGCTTTGGTGAGATTCTCTAGCTAGCAAGCCCCTAGGGTGGTCCTGTCTCCACCTAGCAGCTCTGGGAGTACACGTGTCCGTTGCCATGTGTGAGTCTTTATGTGGGTGCTGGGAATCCAAACTCAGGTCTTCATGCTTGCACAGCTGTCTCCCCAAACTCCTATGTATTTTTATTTTTGTTTTTTTCATATATATGTATATATATATTAATATTACAATATTCTGTCTGTGTGTATGCCTGCAGGCCAGAGAGGGCACCAGACCCCATTACAGATGGTTGTGAGCCACCATGTGGTTGCTGGGAATTGAACTCAGGACCTTTGGAAGAGCAGGCAATGCTCTTAACCTCTGAGCCATCTCTCCAGCCCCTCCTATGTATTTTTAAAAGAAAACTTTATTAAGGAATTGTTAGCCATTCACAAGAGCAAAGCAGACTCACCAAGTGAGTTCTTTAGTTGCAGTGGTCACCTTCACTTGGCCTGGCGTGTCATTGAGCTTTGGAGTACCTCTATGATGTGGAATTCCCATTGGTTAATAAAGAAGCTGCTTTTGGCCAGTTGTTTAACAGAATAGATCTAGGCAGGAAAACTAAACTGAATTCTGGGGGAAGTAGGCAGAGTCAGGGAGAAGCAGGGAGAAGCCACAGGAGATAGATGCCTTTGCTGGAACCTGCCAAAACTTTGCTGGCAGGCCATCACCTCATGGATTAATAGAAATGTATTAATTTAAGATATAAGCACTAGCTAGAAATACGCTTAAGCAATTAATACAGTTTCTGTGTGAATATTTTGGGTCAGGGTAGCCGAGAGGGAATGAAGGAACAACCTCTGCCAACAGATTGGTGTACCAGCATGGGGCAAGAATTTCCATGTAAAGGTTAACAAAACTTTTTTTTTTTTTTTTTTTTGGTTTTTCAAGACAAGGTTTCTCTGTGGCTTTGGAGCCTGTCCTGGAACAAAACTTTTTTTTTAAGGCTTCTAGACCCACAAAAATGGGTGCCAAGTACAGCTTCTTGGTAACAGTTCAGATAGACTCTGTTTGGAAGGGAGGTGCAGTAAAAACTGCATGACTTCTTTAAAAGACACTGCTTCCTGGTTCGCCAACACAAATGGCTCTGGCTCTTTTGGGAGATCTGGCTATAGAGTATTTAAATGGAGTCTGTGGGCTACAAGTTGCTTAATGGCAACATAGACCTGCTGTGTGCCTGGAAATGGGGCTGTGACCACGACTCACAAAGCAGGTACTGATCAGACCTCTGCCATGTTGGACTGGGCAGAGCCAAAAGGAAATGCAACCTTAATTCTAGCCACACTGCTTAGTATTTTAAGAAGCGATCTTGGTCAGAAAAGGATTATAGATATGCAATAAAGACAGATTCAGATAAAAAAGACCACTAAATGGGTCACAGTGTTGGAGAAATGTACGTAGGTTTGGGAGAAAGAAGAAAAAGAGTATAGAGAGTTATAAATGGAAATAGTTTTAAAAAATAAAGTCTTGGAGCTGGAGATATGGCTCAGAGGTTTAAGAGCATTGTCTGCTCTTCCAAAGGTCCTGAGTTCAATTCTCAGCAACCATATGGTGGCTCACAACCATCTGTAATAGGGTCTGGTGCCCTCTTCTGACCTGCAGGCATACAGACAGACAGAATATTGTATACATAATAAATAAATATATATTAAAAAAATAAATAAAAAATAAAGTCTTTAAAGAGACAGAGTAAAGACAGTCATAGATTAATGGAATAAAGAAAAATAAGCCCCATAAAGATGGAATATACACAGAGAGTCTGGATTATGTATATTATTATTTTCTTTGAATTTTTTTGACTGTGAATGAGCTAAGTAGAGAGAAACATTTTATTGTATGGGCTCTTAACAATATGGCTTAACGATATATATATATATATTTATTAACAATATATATATTAAATATATATATATATTTAAGCAGTTGAAAATTAGTAATGTATATTTTAAAGGTATCTTGACCTCAAAATTTGGGTCTATGTTGGATATGTTGCTTTGGAAAAGAGATTCTTTTTTTTTGTTTCCACAGAGGATGAGAACCTATGGATTCCTTACAGACTAATGTGGTTTGATGGACCAAGACCCACTGAAAGGTCTCCAGTAACACCCTCAAAAATTACTTCGCCCAACAAAAAGCAGGAAGAAGTTTGGAGATAACTATGTCCAAATTCCCTAAATTATTGTTTATAAATGTTTGTTTACATTTAAAGGGGGCTGTGATATAGAGACCAATACTTTGCATTGGTTTGGAGCTTGGATACAAATTTAAGATCAATTTTAATATATAATTCATTTCTGCTATTGATTAAGGTATTGTGTTTGTGCATATCATTTAAGAATGTATAATTAAGGCCGGGCGGTGGTGGCGCACGCCTTTAATCCCAGCACTCGGGAGGCAGAGGCAGGCGGATCTCTGTGAGTTCGAGACCAGCCTGGTCTACAAGAGCTAGTTCCAGGATAGGCTTCAAAGCTACAGAGAAACCCTGTCTCGAAAAAACCAAAAAAAAAAAAAACCAAGAATGTATAATTAAGAATTATAGGTTAATAGATAATCATCTATAATAGTCAAGCTTGTAGTCATGTTAGATAGGTTTTCGAGATATATAGAGATATACTTCAGTTAAATAGGTATTCTTCAAATCTTTCAGAGACCTTCAGAATATGGCATTTAAAATGTTTTAATAACTTAGGGCTTTTCATGACAATGAGACACATCTGCTCTAGCAGCACCAATCTACTTCAAGAGGATGATGTTTTTTTGTTTTTTGTTTTTTTTTTTTGAGACAAGGTTTCTCTGCAGCTTTAGAGCCTGTCCTGGAACTAGCTCTTGTAGACCAGGCTGGTCTCGAACTCACAGAGATCCGCCTGCCTCTGCCTCCCGAGTGCTGGGATTAAAGGCGTGCGCCACCACCGCCCGGCAAGAGGATGATGGACATTGAAGAGACTCCTTATGAAGTTAGTTAGCCATTTGGGCAAGAAACTGCTCTTGCCTGGACTGCTTGATGTTATGCTGTGTGAGCTGAACATGTAGGGCCCCCAGAAAAATGACTGCTGAACTTGCCTAAAGGTGAGACAGTCCTTCAGGGTTCCTGCTTCATGAAAGAGTCTGCCAGACATCCTGCAGGACACAGAAGAAAGTGACTGACAAACTGCCAACATAGGTGGACTGTCTTTGAAATTTCCTGCTTCATGGAAAAGTCTTCTGTATACTATGGGCCTGTAGGGTGAAGACAGGTGCTCCGATGTTACAGAAGAATGCTGAGTGACCGTTCAGGCAGGGAGATGTCTCTGTCAATTCTAGAGTTTTTGAAGTTGCTTACAATGCACTTCCTGTTTATTTAGGTAATGTTATATCCTTCTGGAGTCTTTGATGCAGTTGAAGAATAGTTACAGTTATAGTTTTCCTTAGTTATGATAAAAGGTAAAGTAGATATAAATATTGTAACTGTAATTCTTGTTTGATACCTGTTTTGTTGTATGTAAATTTACTTTGTTAAAATTAAAACCTTCTTTTTTATTTAGACAGAAAAGGGGAGGTGATGAGGGATTCCCCTCTGTATGCTGTGAATTTGTTTTATTACCATTGGCTAATAAAGAAATTGCTTTCAGCCAATGGCTTAACAAAAAAAAAGCCAGGCTGAAAGAGATATATAGAGAGCAGGCTTAACAGAATAGAACTAGGTGGGAAAATTAAACTGAATGCTGGGAGAAAGTAGGCAGAGTCAGGGAGAAGCCATGTAGCTACCTGCAGGAGACAGACACTTCCACCGGAGCCTGCTGAAACTTTGTAGGCCACAACCTTGTGGTGATGCACAGATTAATAGAAATATGTTAATTTAAGATATAAAAGTTAGCTAGAAATACGCTTAAGCTATTGGCCGGACAGTATTGCAATTAATACAGTTTCTGTGTGAATATTTCAAGTTTCTGCCCTGATTCCCTTTGTGATGGTCAGTAAGATGTAAGATGAAACAAGCCCTTCCCCTCCCCAAAGTTGCTTTTGGTTGTTTATCACAGAAGGAAACTAAAATAGAAGTGGTATTCCCCACCCCCAATACACACATATTAGCTGGGATATGGCTGTGGCCCTCCTGCCTCGCAGTTCTGTGGAGGCCTGGAAGGTAAGCATACTGAGAACAGTGCAGGTGCTGGCTTGTGGAGTTTCAGAGAAAGTCTGAATACCTAAAAACATTATTAGGCTGTTCTTGTGATATATTTGAATTGAGAATCTGTGGTTTCTGGTCAGCTGGGGCTGTGATTGACAAGAGACCAACACCGCTGGAATGAAACCTTGGCCTCCTCCCAGAAGCCCCGCTCCCAGAAGGTGAAAGTAAAATGCTGATTTTAACTGGGTCTCATGGTTTGTGATTTGAGGGAGACAGAATTTGCCCAGTGTTTTAGGACTTAAGGCCTATCCTGGGCCTAGAGAGGTGTCTCAGAAGCTAAAAGCGTCTACTGTTCTTGCAGAAGACCTGAGTTTGATACTGAGCACTGATCTGATATGCAACCATCCATAACTCCAGCTCCAGATGCCTCTGGCCTCTGTGGGTACCTGCACTCATGTGCACAAACCCTCTCCAACATACACATTAAAATCATAGAAATAAATCTTTAAAATTTATTTTCCTGCCGGGCGGTGGTGGCGCACGCCTTTAATCCCAGCACTTGGGAGGCAGAGGCAGGCAGATCTCTGTGAGTTCGAGACCAGCCTGGTCTACAAGAGCTAGCTCCAGGACAGGCTCTAAAGCTGCAGAGAAACCCTGTCTCGAAAAACAAACAAAACAAAACAAAACAAAACAAAACAAAAAAATTTATTTTCCTCTCATTTTTATAAGTGTTTTTACTGCATGTGTGTTTGTATACCATGTGCAGGCAAGTGCCAATGGAGGTCAGAAGAGGGTGGGAGCTCCCTAGGAATGGAGCTACAGATGGTGTGAACCACTGTGTAGGTGCTGGGAATTGAACCCAGGTCCTATAGAAGATCAGCCAGTGAGTGATCTTAACCACTGAGCAAACTTACTCTGTAGACCAGGCTGGCCTCAAACTCAGAGACCTCCCTGCCTCTGCCTCCCATCTGGTTAAAATAAATCTTACAAAGAGACCTACCCTATACATTAGGGAATGTTTTGTCAGCTGTTCAATCGTGTTTAAAGCAAATGCACATACAGAGAGATTTAGGAGTTTTATTTAGACCAGCTGGTGAATGAGACTGGACCCCTTTAAACTATTATTAAAATCAATTGAACTTATAAACAGAATAAAAAGTGTGATTTTTAAGATAGGAGCTCAAAACATGAACTCCTCCTGCCTCAGCTTCTGAGCACTTGTGTTTGTACTACCTCATCTGCATAAATTAGTCGCATGTACGCGCGTGTATGTGTGTGTGTGGCGTGTTCACACGCGTGTGGGAGGCTGTGTGTATTCTCACAGCGTCTACAAGAGAGGTTTGGTGTCCTCCTCTAGCACCTTAACTTATTCTTGTGCAAAGTCTCTCCCTGAACTTGGGGTTTGGGTTTTCTTTGGTGGACTGGATGTCGTCAAGCCCCATCAATCCTCCTGCCTCCACTCACCATAGCTGGGGTCACTGGCATGAAGGGGGACACCTAACTTATCACGTGGGTGCTAGGATCTGAACTTTTGTCCTCATGATTGTTCAGCAAGCGTTCCTAAATGCTCATCTACCTCTCTGAGCCTCTTTATAAATTGTGTTTTTGAGACAGGGCCTCCCTACACAGCCCTGGCTGTCCTGGAACTCACTATACCAGGCTGGCCTCCAACTCAGAGGTCTTCCTGTTTCTGCCTCCCAGTGCTGAGACTCACCACTCATGGCCCTTCATGAGTTTTTTTTTTTAATATTTATTTATTATGTATACAATATTCTGTCTGTGTGTATGTCTGCAGGCCAGAAAAGGGTACCAGAGCTCATTACAGATGGTTGTGAGCCACCATGTGGTTGCTGGGAATTGAACTCAGGACCTTTGGAAGAGCAGGCAATGCTCTTAACCACTGAGCCATCTCTCCAGCCCCCCTTTCATGAGTTTTTAAAATGGAACTTGAAATGCTTGAGGAAACACTACACGTAAAACTTGACTGTATCAGCCAGGCAGTGGTGGTGCACGCCTTTAATCCCAGCACTTGGGAAGTAGAGGCAGGCAACTCTCTGTGAGTTAGAGGTCCAGCCTGGGCTACAGAGTGAGGTTCTAGAATAGCCAGGGCTACAAAGAGGAGCCTTGTCTCAAGAAAACCAAAACTTTAATGTGTCATGTATATACATTTAAAAACCAAGTAGACACTTAACGTGCACAAAAGTCACTCCCGAATGTCCCACCACAGCTTGGCCATGCTGTTGGTATGGAGTGATGGAGAGGGGCTAAGCAGGGACGAGTGTGGCTCCGGGGTGGATCTGGGTAGTCTTCCCGTTCTGACTCCCCAGGGAGGGGAATGCTCATGGTACAGCCGTCTAAGATGGTGTTATTGGACTAGGGCTGTGATGTTGGGTTTACGGGGCTGTGAGCAGCAAGTTCTTGTTTGGTTGTTTGAGACAGGGTGTCTCTGTGTAGCCCAGGCTGTCCTGGAACTCTTTATAGACCAGGCTGGCCTCCAGCTCACAGAGCTCTGCTTGTCTCTGTCTCCCCAGTGCTGGGATTAAAGGCGTGCATCACCACAGCCCTGCTCAGGAGGTATTTTTTTTAATGGAGTAAAACTATAGTCGTTAGGCAGAATACACACTTAAAAACCTGCAGAGGGCCCACTGGTGTGGGAGTCTCACATTTGTGAGTGTGTATTGAATCACAGGATAAATGTGTATCTTGCTAAGTGTTGGAGTAAATAGTCAGAAACCACTGTCCTAGTTGGACGAGAGTACCTGTAAGACCACGCATCATGTACCTGTCGGGTCACAGTGCCCAGGAATACCAAGAACTGCTACTCCCCCCATCTTTGTTCCTTTCCACAAAGTCTTTCTGGAAAGAATTATGAGCCTTCTTTTAATGGTCACTGTCCTATTTTTAGAAAATGTCCTGTTTCTCTTCCTCCCTTCTAAGCCCTGCTTTCTGAATTTCTCGTGAGCAAAATACTGACCAGATAAGACAGTGAGTCAAACACAGACACCTCAACCTATGACCACTAGGTGGCGAGACCTGGCTGCGATCTCTGGAGTGTTTGGATTGTAGCTAACCCGGCTGAAGGGCACGCAGCAGCCAGGAGAGGGCGCTTCCCTGCGATTCTCTTTCAAAGAAGGCGTGTCCTTTATCACCCTATTCTGTGGGTAGCAGTAAAGAAGCCCTTCTGGGCTGGAGTGTGGGATCAGGGGATGAATTCCACCAGGGTAGTTCCTCCGGTAAATTTGATGTTGCATTTTTGTGACATGGGGTGCAAACTGGGGGACGCTGGCTCTGGGGCCCAGCACGTGTTAGTCTGGATAGCTGCATGATGGAATGGATTTCAGAAGCTTTGGTTGGTTTTGACCCCCAGCTATGCAACCCGTGGTGAGGCTTAGGAGGCGGCCTTTGCAAAAAGAACTGAACATTCTGGATGCTCTCCTCCCTACACCCACTGCAACTAGCGTGTGCTATTGTGATCCAACTTGGAGTGACCTGTGATTTGTGGCCCAAATGGAGACTACGGGGAAGGACACTACTTTCTTTTTTAGTTTTTTTTTTTTAATTATCTTCTGTGTTTTGCCTGCATGTATGTCTGTGTAGTTTATGCATGCTTGGTGCCCACAGAGGTCAGAGGAGGGCATCTGATTCCTGTTGGATGCCAAGAACCAAACCTGCAACCTCTGCAAGAGCAACAAGTGTTCTTAACTGTTGAGCCATTTCTCCAGCCCCCTATTGGTGTAGGAGGTCCTTCTGTTTGTGTGTTGCTTTCATTGGTTAATGAATAAGAAACTGCCTTGGCCTAGTTGATAGGGCGGAACTTAGGTAGGCAGAGAAAACAGAACTGAATGCTGGGAGGAAGAAGGGCAGAGTCAGAGAAGCCATGGATCTTCTGCCTGAGATGGACGCCGGTTAGAAGCTCTGGTAAGGCCCTGGCATATGGCGATACACAGATTAATGGAGATGAGTTAAACTAATATGTAAGAGTTAGCCAATAATAAGTTAGAGCTAACAGCCAAGCAGTGTTTTAATTAATACAGTTTCGGGTGTAAGCTAGCCAGGTGGCCGGGACAAACAAGGGGCCCTCTCCTTGTAACACCCTATGCCACTATAACTAATTACAGCAGGGTACCAGGCCTTGTTGTGACTGTCCAGGTAACCGGGTTGGGAGTCACAAGTCTGCCTCACCCCTGTCACTGAGATGACTACACTGAAAGTGAAACCCTATCTAAAAAAAAATACAAGTAAGTTTCAGCACAGGGTACATACCTCCAAGTTCTCCAGTTAGGCCCTTCTCCCGCCAGACTCATGTGTCTATAGAATTCAAACAGCACTGCTTTGAACCATCGAGGGGACCCTGGAGACCCCATCAAGCAACAGACTGCACAGGGAGTAGACCCCAGCATGTCAGAATGACCCCACTGGTTTAGGCGTTGCCCCCTTTCTATACTAACTATATTGACAAATGGTCCAACTTTGACAATGTACTAAAGTCAAGGAAACTGTGCACTTTAAGGCTTCTGTATCTGCATATATTCACATGAAAATGGAAAAAGCAGCAGCAGGAGGTTGAGATTGACAGGGGTTCTACTGATTTTGCAACTTCCTTTGTTGATGTTCATAAAAACAATGGATCAGTGGGGATGGAGAGATAGCTCACTGGTTAAGAGCACTTGCTGATCTTTCAGAGGACCAGAGGGTTCAGTTACCAGGACCCACATGGCAGCTCACAACCATCTATAATTGCAGTTCCAGAATATTTCATTTCCTTAGGCATCAGGCAGGCATATGATGCGCGCGCGCACACACACACATACACACACACACACACACACACACACACAGTGGCATTTCATTTGTACTTTAATAAAAAGCTTGCCTGAAGATCAGAAAAGTAAAACAGCCACAGTGTCCAGCCTTACAGATCAGGCAGCAAAGACACACCTATAATCCCAGTAGCCACACTAGTTTGTCATAGAAAGCAGAAGGTAGTGGTGCACATCCTTAATTCCAGAACTAGAGAGGATTATAAAATGGGAGGAGACAGCTCTCAGTCTCAGTCTCATTCTGATGTTTCCTGGAGGCAGGATCACCATTTTCGGACTGAGGTTGAGGTAAGAGCCAGTGGCTGGCTGCTTTGCTTTTCTAGTCTTCAGGTTGAATCCCAATATCTGTCATGCTTAATTTGGAAACCAAAGTTAGAAATTCACAGAAAAGCTGTTTGCCTGAGGCTTTTTAGCCACCAGCCCAGGCCAGAGCTGGGATTGGAATTCCAGCTGTAGGAACTGGAACTCAAACCTAGCTACTTGGGTTCGGGAGAAGCACTAGAGCTCCCAGCTCCCAGCTCCCCTCTGCCCTGGCTTAGCTTCCTCCCCTGCTGCATCTGTCCTTGCTACCACCCCACAGGTCCCCAAATGCATGCAGCTCCCACATGACAACCCTGACTCCTGAGACTCGTGTACACCTGTTGCACGACTGCCCTGAGAGGCGGCTCTTTAACAAAATTCCGTTCCATTTGGTTTTGAGTTCTGCTTAGAAAACTAACAGGTTTTTCTGGCCTACATCAATATTATACCTCAAAAGTTTCAACTAAACCAAGATTTTAACAGAGGTGTTATCTACTAACTATAATAATATTTTTTAAAGATTTATTTATTTGTTATATATACAGCATGTTTGCCTGCACACCCAGAAGAGGGCATCAGATCTCATTACAGATGGTTTGTGAGACACCATGTGGTCTCTGGGAATTGAACTCAGGACCTCCAGAAAAGCAGTCAATGCTCTTAATCTCTGAGCCATCTCTCCAGCTCCTATAATTATTATTTTTTTGCAATTTGTAAGCCACTCCTAAGATAATGGCAGATAATATCCCCATCCAGGAATTTAATAACCTTTTTGTTTCTATTATGGATGGAATTCTAAGAGATATATATGACCTACCTGGAATGCATACATTCTTAGCCATAGCTGCTATCAGTTTGATAATTATTATATCTTTAAAGAAATGGTTTACTAGCATTCATACCATTAAAAATGATAACCATAATTTGACAGACAAAACTCACTCCATGTCAATGGGTTATGAAACCTTATAGAATGGTACTGAGAGATTACCTGAAAGGATTCACATTGTTGAAATTGACAATCAAAATCTGTTAAAAAGTTATGACAAGCTAGCAGATAAAACATCAGTCCTGGAAGGCTATCTACATCATCCAAATAATCTCTGAGGATAAGAAGGTATCATTAATGGAAAAAATTAAAAACTTGGAATCATATGTACATGATGAGAACCAGAAAGTAATTGATTTGATGAAATCATTAGAAATAGTCACAGGTCAAGAAATTAAAACTCCACAAAAGACAGTGATAAAAAGATGTGAATACTGAAGAATTTGTCAGAACTGATAAGCAAGGAGATGAGGCACAGACAAAAGACAATAGTAAAGACTTAACATCGCCAGTACCTCTCAGAGTCACAGATGACTTAGCAAGAGTTTTAGCTACTTATCCTATTACTGCTTCAGAAAAGCCAGCACATATTACATACCCAAAGAATATACAGAATGTAAATGGGAACCTATATGTATAAAAGATCTAAAAGATATCAAGGAGGCAGAAGTATATTATGGCATATATTCACCACATGTGAGGTGGTTATGAAAAGCATGGGCTTCAAGAAACAAGATCACTTCACATGACTGGCTTCAATTAGTCCAGCTGTACCATGGTCCACACCTTCAGTGGAAGAGTTAGTGGAGAGAGGAAGCTAAGGCCCTTGAACATCAAGGATCAAGGTAGAGTCAGAGTTTTTTTTTTTTTTTTTTTTTTTTGGTTTTTCGAGACAGGGTTTCTCTGTAGCTTTGGAGCCTGTCCTGGAACTAGCTCTTGTAGACCAGGCTGGTCTCGAACTCACAGAGATCCGCCTGCCTCTGCCTCCCGAGTGCTGGGATTAAAGGCGTGCACCACCACTGCCCGGCAAGTCAGAGGTTTTGAGGCCTCCCAAGATCAAATTCTTGGTGAGGACCATTATGCTGATCTGAATAGTCAAGCTATATACAATGAACACATATTGTTCCTATACTGTATAACAGTCTTGAATGCTTGGGACAAAAGTGAGAGAATTTAACTTATAAAGAGAACTAATTGGATCCTCTCTTGCATTGTACAGGTCACACCAATAACTGCATCCCCTACAGTCTATACTTATGCAAATACATCAGGAAAGGCAGGTTACAAAGCAGAACACTTAAGTGGAACAAAGCCCTTAAGATTCTGTCCAAAATACAGAATTATATGTTATTCTCATTTAACTAAGGGATTTTAAAGAACCTCTCAACATTGTTACCAGTTCACAACACACAGAAAGAGTTGTTTTGCGTATTGAAACTAATTAATTTATACCAGATAGTACAGAATTGACTTTATTATAGGCATCATCCCATATACACAATGATCCCATACAGCTCTGCCAGGTCCTCTAGCACAAGGTAATGCAAAAATCAATTGATTATTGATTTGAAATATGAAAGACCTCAGAATTTTATAAAAAGTTAATAGCAAAGGTTTAAAAAAAGGACTTTTTCATTACATGGCAACAAGCCAAGGAGATTATAAAGAGATATCCTAATTGTTCGTTATACAACTAAACACCACTACCTATAGGAAGTAACCCAAAGGGTACTCAAAGGAATGAAATCTGGCAGATGCATGTATTCCATTTTGTAGAATTTGGAAAACTAAAATATGTATACCACATCATTGATACCTATTCAGGTTTTCAATGGGCAACTGCTTTGAGTTTGCAAAAAGCTGACTCAGTAATTACACATTTACTAGAAGTTATGGCCGTCATGGGTATATCTGCATAAATAAAGGCAGACAATGGTCCAGCATATGTCTCTGAGAAAATGAAATAATTTTTTGCTTATTATAATATAAAACATATTACAAGTATACCACACAATCCTACAGGTAAGACAGTTATAACTAGATCCAATCAAACTTGAAGAATATGTTAAAGAAACAGAAAGGGATGATAAAGACCCCCGGAAATAGATTACATATGCTTTATTAACTTTGAATTTTTATAAATGCTAATGAGAAAGGAACAATAGGTACAGAGAGACATTTGACAATAGAAAAAAACTTCTGAATTAAATTAGCCGTTGTACTTCAAGGATGTGTTGACCTCACAATGGAAGCCGGGAGATGTGCTATATTGGGGAAGGGGCTTTTCTCTTGTTTCCACAGGAGAAGAGAAGCTATGGATACCATCAAAATTAAACAAGATTTGGTTTGAAAAGGAGAAACCTTTTGAGAAAGAAAAGACAGCTCATCCACTAAGGTGACAATCCTACAAGCTATAAGGAAACCTCATAAAGGTTGGGGCAGGGTTCTGTTCTGTTCTTTGCAGTAAAATAGAAAATTCCCATCTTTAAGAAGTCAAAGACCTTGGGCATCTAGATGCCTAAAGAGGAAAAAGATAACTATCCATAAAGAATCACCAAGTAAAGAAAAATATGATTTATGATATCAATATCCTCTGCATGGTAAAATCTCACTACTTAAACATACATATCTCCTTACTTCTCAATATAATGGCATTCCTAACTGACTTAAAAATCAAAGCTGGCTTTGGAGTTGGACTGTGGCTCTATCCTTCTTTAAATCCAAGCATGTTGTTAAGAGCTCAGAGTTTCTGTCTCATATCGGGAGAGCCACCTGGTATGGGATAGAAGAAAAATAAAAATTTTAGGACTAAGATTATTAACAAAACTCTGTGTTCAAAAACTCTACTTCTTCCCATACCTGTTTCTATCTCTATAGTACCTTTCTTTGTATATGTGTCTATTGAAATCCAAACTTTTCATTTTGATATAAATAATATTTAAGGTTTCCACAGTGAATAATAAATTTTCTGTAGTAATCTTTGAAGTCTCCAAGAAGAAGATGGGGCCCCAGAACAATGATTTCACCTGGTTCATATGATGTCATTCAGCTGAAAGCATCACTTAAAGATAGGCTTTGGACTACAAACTTCTCAGAACATGAGGTAGCTAGCTGAGATGATCCAGCCTCATAGACTGCTCTAGCCAGGACTTGAGACAAGTCCTGTATTTTTCCATGATGCAGAGACTGAACAACAAAAGATACAGCTGCCTCTCCCAGGACTTGACAATTAATCCAAATTTTTCTTTCAGGGTCACCTAAAGATACCATTGCCCCCAGACAGCTTGAAATAAATTTAAGAATATGACGCCCACATTCCAAGAGGTGGGGTGGCTGATTTTTGGTTGTTCAATGGATTATGGATATTATAGATAAGATAAAAGGGTAGATTAATGAATATACTCTGAAAAGAAAAAGGGAGGATAAAATAAAAAGGTAGATTATTGAATCTACTTTTAAAAAGCAACTACTAGTTTTAAATGTTTTACAGTGGATTGGACTTTTGTATATTGTATAAAATTTTGTATATTGACACAAATTGAGATTAACTTTGTTGCCGGGCGGTGGTGGCGCACGCCTTTAATCCCAGCACTTGGGAGGCAGAGGCAGGTGGATCTCTGTGAGTTCGAGGCCAGCCTGGTCTACAAGAGCTAGCTCCAGGCCAGGCTCTAAAAAAAGCTGCAGAGAAACCCTGTCTCGAAAAACCAAAAAAAAAGAAAAAAGAGATTAACTTTGTTAAAATACACTGTACATACATTTCTAATCTTTTTCAAGGTATTGTACCTATAGAGCTCATTTAACAATGTAATGCAAATCTCTAATCCTTGAAAATTTTATTACCAACTGCTTAGGACAATAAGGAAATGCAAGTTAGTAATTAGTCACCAATTATAATAAAACTTGTAGTCACATTAGGTATGTTTTCAAGGTATATTTTAGTTTAGACAGATCATCTTCAAACACCTAGATATCTATAGAATATGGCATTTAAGATGTTTTAATAATATAGGCTCTTTTTTATGACAATGAGATATGTCTGCTCCTGGCAGAACCATCTACTTCAGAGAAGATAATGAGCACTGAAGGAACTCCACATGGAGTTTACTTTCTTTGTGGCAAAAGTAAGCCACTGGGCAATAAAATGTCCATTTTGATTGCTGACAGTGTTCTGTCCTAATTGGACAAGCAGGACACAAAAGAAAGTGACTGCCAAACATTGTCAAAACAAGGAGGGACAGCCCTTCAGAATATCCTGCTTCACAGAAAAGTCTATTGGATATTCTAGCTCTGTAGGCCAAAGATGGATGCCCCAACATTGCAGAGGAACTTTGGGTGACTGTCCAGGCAGCCAACTGTTACTGTCATTACATCTTTTGGAAGTCTGTTGCTTGTACATCCTGATTATTCAGTTAATATTGTTTCTACCTTGGGTCTCTGAGGGAATTGAAGACTAGATAGTTATAGTTTTCCTTGTTTACCTGACACAGAAAACAAGTTATGATAGAAAGTATATTAGGTACAAGACTTTGGACTCACCAAGATAGTATAGATAATGGAGTATTTTCTCTAAATTTGTCAAATAAAAATGGACTAGACATTGTTGATGTATTTATTGCCTGAATATATTGTATATAGTTATTGTACTTATTGCATATAGTTTTCTTATATTAGTTATAACCTTTTTTATTTTAGACAAAAGGGGGACATACAGTGGCATTTCATTTGTATTTTAATAAATAAAACTTGCCTGAAGATAAGAAAAGTAAAACAGCCACACTAGCCAGCCTTACAGACCAGGCAGCAATGACACACACCTTTAATCCCAGTAGCCACACTCGTTTGGCCACACTAGTTTGCCATAGAGACCAGACAGTAGTGGTGCACGCCCTTAATCCCAGAACTAGAGAGGATTATAAAACGGGAGGAGACAGCTCTCAGTCTCAGTCTCATTCTGAAGTTTCCTGGAGGCGGGATCACCATCTTCAAGACTGAGGCTGAGGTAAGCGCTGCTTTTCTGTTCTTCAGGTTGAACCCCAGTATCTGTCTTTGAGTTTTTATTAATCATGCTTCATGCACACACACACACACACACACACACACACACACACACAATTGTTAGGATTTTCTGGGCACCACACTAGCTCTAGATTTCTTGAGACCATCTGTCAAAGAAATAAGTGTGGTAGAACAGGACACCTTTGATTTCCATAGATGTGCACCACCCTACACATGAGTATATACACACATGTATTCACCACATATACATGTATATACGCATGAGTATATACACATATGTATATAAATACTCATGCCCCATTTTTTTTCTTTTTGGAGACAGGGTTTTTCTGTATAACAGCCCTAACTGCCCTGGAACTAGCTCTGTAGATCAGACTGGCCTCGGACTCACAGAGAGCCACCTGTCTCTGCCTCTTGAGTGCTGGGAATGAAGGCATGTACCACCACTGCCTAGCTCATACCCACATCTTTTTCTTTTCTTTCTTTTTTTTTTTTTTTTTGGTTTTTCGAGACAGGGTTTCTCTGTAACTTTGGAGCTTGTCCTGCCTGTCCTGGAGCTAGCTCTTGTAGACCAGGCTGGCCTCAAACTCACAGAGATCCACCTGCCTCTGCCTCCTGAGTGCTGGGATTAAAGGTGTGTTCTACCACCACCTGGCTGTGTGCCACCACCAACTGGCACACATCTTTTAAGAAAAAATTAGAAAGCACCCAATTTAAAACTCATACAAAATAAAATCAAAGTGTTAAAACACACACACACACACACACACATACACACACACACATACACACACACAAAACCAGGCCCCTGCACACCCCATGCCTCCCTCTTATCCCTAGGATTTTCCCAACCCTGGAGATCAGATGCCAGGACTTTGTCCTGGCCTCTGCATAGAACCATGATAAACCCACTGTTAGGAAAAATAATGGGAATGGACTGGGAAAAGGAGGGAGGCCACTTGATGTAGGCTCAGAGGTGCTGTGCATAAGGCTTCGGATGTCGCTAAGGTGGGGCATGTCCCAGGAGGATGCCTCTCCTCTTCCTAGTCCCTGTGGGACTTGAGGATCATCAAGGATAAATGACTCTTGTCCCTGGACCTTTGACATACTGCTGCAGTCTGGGTGTCCAAACAATGCAGGGTGGCCCTCCCAGGGCTGAGGGACAGTGTCCAGCTAGAGAGCCACTTACGCCTGGTGGTTGGTTGTTTGGTTGGGGGAGAGTAGACATCTCTCAAGAAATTGCTGCTGCAGGATTCCTTCTAGCAAGCGTGGCGAGGGCAGTTTCATCCTCCCACAGGAAATGTAAACACCAGTCTATTTATGCAAGGCCTCAAGATACCCAAGACTTCTTTAGCCTTTGGGAAACAAGCCTGTCATCTGACCTAATGTCGGTCTGATGGCTAGACTTTCTGGGGTGTATGTTTCATTTAACCTCCTTGCTTTGACACGGCAGACCCTGACTGCCTAGGCTTCTCAGTAAGCAGGGGATGCTGTCTCCATTGGAAGATTGGAAGAATTCTGAATCTCCCAGCCTGCTTAACTCCCCTCCTCTGAGACGGGGTCTCACTACATAGCTGAAGTTGACCTGGAGCTTACTATGTAGATCAGGCTGTCCTTGAACTCACAGAGATCCATCTGTTTCAGTTCCATCTTCAGGGACTGAAGGGGTGCACCACCATATCCCCTCTGGGTCTCTTAACACATTCCCTGACTACGCTGATTGACAGACACCTTTACCCTGACTGCAAAAGTTGTTAAAAATCCTTCTTTGGAATCTGTGCTCCTGGATTGTGTCAGTTGGGTTAAAAAGATATATATATATATATATATATATATATATATATATATATATATATTAAATATTTATTTATTTGTTTATTTATTATGTATACAATATTCTGTCTGTGTGTATGCCTGAAGGCCGGCACCAGACCCCATTACAGATGGTTGTGAGCCACCATGTAGTTGCTGGGAATTGAACTCAGGACCTTTGGAAGAGCAGGCAGTGCTCTTAACCTCTGAGCCATCTCTCCAGCCCAAAGATATATTTTTTAAAACCATGTGTGTGTATGCATGTGTACACACGCATGTGAGTGTGCATGTGCCATTTGGGTAAAAGGATAATTTGTGGCAGTCAGTTCTCACTTTCTGCCAGGTAGATTTCCAGATTGAAGTCTGTCAGGCTTGGTGGCGAGTGTCTTTACTCGCTGAGGCATCTTGTTGGCCCAGATTTTAAATTACTCTCTTTCCTGTGGAGAGCAGTAACATCAGGAGTCACTTCCATGGATCTGCTTAGCAGCTCTGTCCTTCCCCCATACCCCATCACACACTCTCCTATTCCTTCTCCTGGATATCACAGTTGGGTTCAGGATGGTGTTCAAGTGAGCTAGGCTATGCTATTGACTGGAGGGCAGTGTTTACTTGTTCTGCAGGTGATGCCCACAGCTGTCCACCCTGGCACGCCTGTTGTCAGACTCCTCGGTGGTGCCGCGGTATTTCCCATGTTCAGTAGAGTGGCCTGTGTGTGCATCCCAGAAGCACACATGGTTGGCCTCAGATGCCATTGAGGTGGCTGCTCATTCCCCAGGCACAGTGTTCCCTCTCTGTGTTTAGATGTGCTGAGGCCCCAGGTTCCTGCTGCAGGAAGAGGTCTGGAGAGCAGAGAGGTTCCTTGGTATTAGGCCAAAGTTTCCAGAAGGCGTCCAAGGCCTCCTAGCACAGCCACACCTAACGAACCAGGGAGTCAGGGAAAGGCACCCCTGGAATATGGTGGGATGTTTGTTGCTGGTATATGCATAAAGCACACAGACTTCCCTGAGTGTCAAGGAGGAGACTACATTACACTGGGCAGATAGTCAAAATATGGGATTTAGAAAGAGGGAGGCTCCTGGCACAGTCCACTCCACCACCCATGTCATCTGTGACAAAGACAGTACTTATGCTGTGTTCTTACCTTCCATTGCACATCTGTCTGTGTCTGGAATACATGAAGACACCAGTGTGGAGGCTCAAAAATGTGAGCCTAGTTCCACCTTGACTGAAGGTCAGAGAATTGGAACTTATTCTATTCCTTCAAGGCTATTGTCTGATTCGACCTCAAAGGTCCCACCTAGATTTATACCAGAGAATTCTGCTCTCTCAAGTTATTGTCTACAGGTGTGGCTAACATCCAGACCTTGTATTTCAGGAATAGAGAAGTAGATGTGTTTCTACTCCAAACAAAAGTCTAAGGATCCAACTAAGTTCTTCAAGGAGAAGGAGATAACAATAGACTCCACTCAGGGAGTGGTTTGCCTACAGAATGTTTTGGTCTAGGACGTGAGTGTGACTTGTCTTATTCTAGTAACAACGCTACTAGTAACAACTAAGAACGTAGCCTGGTAGCCTGCAATGTTTAGTCTGTCATTTCTTTGTATCATGTTAATGCAGTTTTTTTTTTTTAATTTTACTCCTACTATTAGGAAAAAATCCTAAGACGAACCACTCCGCTGACGGAAAGAAGCCCAATTAGGTCAAATCAGACCGAATTAAAATGACCATGTTTTATTAAATGCACCACTCTCAGGTGGTCAAGAGCATGGCAGGAGAGACAGAAAACAGGGGAGCACATGCAAAACCCGGGACCACGTGTTCATCCTCTGGGCCCCCACTCCCTGTGGAAGTGGTCCTAACCCCCTCCCCCCGAGGGTCATGCTGGGATTTAGAGTCCAGACCAATGCAACTCCCAGGCCAGGGTGGGCTGGTATAGATGCCAGGGACTGGGGTGATGCTCCCAACTTAACACCCACCTTTTGGGATCAGGGATATTTTAAGCAGTTGGAAATTAAATGCGGGTAATTTCAGTACTCACTGGAACTCCCTCCTGGTACCACCTCTGTTTATTGTTTTCCTATTTTCACTCGCGTCTTCACGCTATGCACTAACTTTTCTAATCCCAAGCTCCTACCCCGGTAAGTGGTGTTTTTGTCGAAGCTGGTCCCCGACACACCCGGGTCCTGCTTTATCACTCTCTACCCTGCTGCCTTGAAATACGGGCTCTCACTGAAGTTCTTCATTTAGGTTGGGCTGGGCGACTGGCTGTTCCAAGCAGTCAGCTGTCTCTGCCTCAGCACTGGGGTCCCAGACACACACAACCATGCTCAGTCCTTATAGATACTGGGGATTTGAGTTCAGGGCCTCACTCTTTTTGCATCTGTGGGTACAAAATGCACGTCTCATTGGTAGCAGCTGCCTAGCTGCAACCCCGTGTCATGTGTTGATGGCTTGCAGGCCCAGCCCAGTTCAGAAGCTGGCATTCCTGTGGCATGTTGCCTTCACTCGGAACTTCACTTGCCCGCCACCAACTGGCCTCACTTGGGCTCCCATCCAGATGGCCAACCTCTCCACACAGAAGGGCTCTGTGAGACAGTTTTCTGCATGTTGCAGGCAAGAACAAACTTAAACGGTTGAGAATTCATAAATATGCACCAGGCCTGGCATCACACACCTATCGGGGTCAATGCTGAAGATCAGAGAAGCAGAAGGCCAGACACCCGAGAGAGTTCTTACCTCTACCAATGCTCAGACCGAAGGGGCGGTCCTGTCCTCAGACTGCATCTCCCAACTGCGTCTGTCTCCACCAAACAGACTGCAGTGAGCTCCTGTCTCCTCCTGCCTTACATACCTCTCTCTACCCAGCCATGTCACTCCTGTCTCCACCTCCCAGTCCTGGGATTAAAGGCGTGTGACTCCCGAGTGCTGGGATCACCTTTGTGTGAGTTCTGTTTCTCCTTTCAGACGAGATCGGGCGCGTTCAGGGTGGTATGGCCGTAGACCAAACTGACAAATGAGATTGACCATGACAGCACTCATCACTGTCTACAGGTTTCCGCATGCCCCCAACGATGGGGTATTTTCAAACTATAAACACCGACTCTGCCATTCCACTTATGTACTGCATACACTCTTGGGTCCTTTAGGAGCCAGCCAGCTGTGCAGGTGTGGCTGGGTGCTTCAGCCCAGTTTCTCCACACCACTGTCCAGACATCCTGCAGGTCCTTTCATGAGTATAGACTGTACGTGGATGCTGTAGGTGAGTGTGCTCCTTTTTTGAGTGTATAGCGGACAATTTTAAGGTACATTTTACTCTAGCGCCCAACTCAGCATGCATGCTGGCACGAGATTCTCTGTGTGATCCCCTGACTTGTCCAGAGTCCCCATTCCTGGTCCCCAAGCCTGCTTCTAAACACCAATGACTTGCACCCAGCACAGGCTCCATGCTGTGGATTCAGGGAACCCAGATTAGAAGGGCCAGGCCCTCTAGAGAGCAGAAGGGCAGGGTTTCAGGAACAGCCTGCCATGTGCCTCTGCTGCGCTGTGAAGTCTACTTTGTTGGTGTTGAGGGAAGGCTATGAGGGTGAGCCTTGGTCTTCTATACAGGTGCAGTTGGCGTGCCAAGTGGATTAAGGCGGGTTTGCAGGGTGAAGCCTGTGTCTTTATGGTGGGGATTCCAGTTTCATCAATAAATGACCGCCGCAGCAATAGTAATAAGAGTGACCGAGGATGGTTGGCTTTTATCAGTAGTTTTTGAAGACCCACAAACAAGAAACCCTTAAGCCAGACACCTGCCAATTCAAGACATTCTATGGCCACATGCAAACCTTCCTGCTGCAGGAAGGGTCTTCCCTTCCTCCCACAGTATGCGGCAGCTACTGACGAAAATCAGCCCCGGTATCACCCATAACTTCAAGTGACGTGTTATCTCTTCAGTTCGCTCAGGTGACCACAAAACCCGTTAAAAAATGCTGCTCACACCATTCCCGACACCAAGCATGGGTGTTTCCACACCAACTCCTCACACACAGATGAGGCAAGAGCTGTTATTTAATTCTGACACTGGGCACTGAGATTGCTGAGCTCACAAACGGGACCCAGTCCCACACAGCATTGCCTCCAGTTCAGAACCAGCGGTCAACCGGAGCCTCCTACACATCCATAAATACACTCGCAAGGCTCATGTGACTCAGGGCTGCACTCCTCATGCAGTTACCTGCTTATCACAGAGGAGACAGATGAACAGATGGGGAGGTGCACAGGGTTACACCTGGGAGGGTCCTTAATGCAGGGGATTCAGTCCCATCTACCTTCCTACATCAGCCCAAAAGCTCTCCAAACCCCTTTGGATAAGATGTTTATGGATGTCCTATTACACAGCCTTAATTAATAAGTCAGTGGCCACTGACATGGCTCAGCCCCCAGCCCTCTGACCACCCTGAGCTGCAACATGGGGCTGGGATGCCCAACCTTCTGTTCATAGATTGTCCTTGAGCAACCAGCCCCTCTCCACTCAGGCAAGGCGGGAAGGCAAGCCGAAGTGTGGATGAAGGGGAGTGACGCTTTGAACACAGCCTTCTGGACCCTGCACTTAGCAGCTTCAAGGGCTTTGCCTCTCTTGGGAACCAGGAGAAGCTCAGCTATAAGTTCCTTTCACTTGTCTGTTTATGCACTTCAGCTACAGTTGGGTTTCAGGAACTCTGCCGTCTACCCCTTCCTTACAGGGCACTAACAACAAACTAAAGGATTCAAAGTTCAGCTTGGGGAACCAATGAGTTCCTTTGGTCCATTTACAGAGCCTAGGTGAGGGGCTACTTAGAGTGTGGGTGACCCTAAAGCCACCCCAGCATGGATGGCAGTTTCCCCATAGATGTGTACATGGAGTCCCCCTGCTTTCTGTTAACCTTCACACTATAGACTCAAGCACCTCCTAAGCCCACAGGTCATGAGCAGTTATACACATTCGGCTGAGTGGTGCGGGAGAGGGTGGCTGGAACCAGCAGGCTAGATCCTGGGACCTTGGTCAGTGGTCCCTGGGGCAGCTGAAGATGGTGGCTCTGATGCTCAGGGGTGGAAACTGGGGAACCTGTCTAGGAGCCCTTTTGGATGCTCCTTTGGTCATGGTGGTGAGCCCACAAATGTCGGTTCCTTGGAAAATGTGCTCAGTGCCTCCTAAACTCCAGCTTCCAGACCCCTCCGAGGCAAAGAGCCCCAGATAAGTATTCTTCTATCACGATATTATTCTTGTTAGCTTACATACTAAAACAAAACTTGGCTTTCACTCTATAGTGTTCCTGGTAGACTATTCCTCAAATTAGACTCCTGTAAATTCTTGTTACATTTTTTTATTTCTTAAGACAAAAACTGTCATTTTGTGCCGGATAATGCCAACATCACAGATTTGGGGTGATTGTGCCATCTGGGGTTTCTTTGCCTGTTTTGTGACATTTGAGGCTGTAAATTGCTCTGCGTTCCTTCAGAAGTTATCTGCAGGAAGCTAACGAACCTGGATGGAGCGCGAATGTCTCAGGGAATGTTTAGTTACTTATTTTTCGTGTTAGTTTCTACTTTTCCTATTTGCTGCCCCAGAATGCCTTGTAAGACCTCTCTTTTTTGGAAATCTCTGTATGTGGAGGATGTTCCCGCTCAGCGTATCGAAAAGCACGTTCCTCTGGCGGACCACTTCAATTTCCCCAGAGTGCAAGGCAGCCAAGGCAGCTGTGTTGCAGGAGGCAGAAGGGAGTTGAGTTCACTCAGGGAAACAATGCCAGAGCTGGGGCCCAGCCCTGTTCCTCAGCAGCCAGTGAGTGGCCAGAAGTGCAAGGGGTCTCAGAAGGTGAAGATAGGTTCTGCCTGGGGCTACCCAGGTTCTGCTTGCTGTTGGTGAATTCTCATTTCCCCAGAGTGACACACTTGTATGGATGCAAGTTACCGGGTCCCATCAGTCTTAGGGCTAGGCGAGGAGTCTCTACCAGGGGCTCAGTGGGCGAGGCTGTATGGTTTACAGTGTGCAGAGTTCAGGCAGAAGAGACCACGGTGAGCGATCACAACGCCCAAGAGGGAATTGAGAACCTCTCTGACAGGCTTCTCCTTCATCTGCCCTTGAGCACGGGGTCCTCCCAGGCTGGGGGGCCAGCGGTTGGGAGCGGCGTGACCTTGAGTGGGCACGTCTGCGTCTGGAATGCTGCGGAAATCCGTGTCTTTCTTGGGTTGGCCAGGAAGAGATCAGGTTACCTTCTGGTCTGTCAACGGAGGGGCTCCCCGTCGGGATAGCCAGCCTAGGGCTGACTGAGGGGCCCCAGCTGGTCTTCGGGCGGGGAGTGGGAGGGAAGCCGAGCAGGGCTGGGAAGCTCCGGGGGATCCACGGGAGAGAGGAGGCCCGGAGGAGGGGCTGGTGGGCCAGGCTGTAGCCGGGACAGCGAGCGGTGGTGGAGAGCGGAGCCGCGAGGCTGGGGCTGAGGCGAAGAGACACGCGGGACCGAGACCCGTGACACTCGGCTGCGGCGGGGCGGCGGGTGAGTCTCTCCTCTAGGGCGCCACGGGGACGTGCGCGCGCCCTCGGCCTCGCGCCCCGCCCTCTCGTCCTCCCCGCGCCGCCTCCCAGCGCCATTCTCGGAGTCCCCTCGTCCGGCCATGGAGGGTCTGGTGCTGCACCCGGCCAAGTGCTACCGGGTGGTGCTGCTCGGTAGCGTGGCGGTGGGCAAGACGGCGCTGGCCACGCAGTTCGCGTGCGGCCGCTTCCCTGAGCGCTGCGAGCCGTCGGTGGAGGAGCTGTTCAGCAAGGTGATCGAGGTGAACCGTGTTCCCGCGCTGCTGGAGATCGTGGACACGGTGGGTGCCGAGCACCTGGTCACCCTCAAGGACCTGTACATTAGGAACAGCGACGGCTTCGTGGTGCTCTACAGCGTGTGCAGCGAGGCCTCGTTCCAGGCTGTGCGGCCGCTGCGCGAGCGCATGGGCCGGCTGCGGGGCTCGCGCGCCGTCCCGCTGGTGCTGGTGGGCACCAAGGCCGACCTGGACGCCGAGCGCCAGGTGCTGACGGCGCAGGGCCGCGCGCTGGCCCGAGAGTGGCGATGTCCCTTCCTGGAGGTCACGGCCAAGAGCAAGATGATGGTGGACCGCGTGTTCACGCAGGTGGTACGCGAGATGGAGGCCCTGGCCCCGCCGGTGCAGGAGGCTCCCCGCATCCCTAACGTCCTGGAGATCTGGCCGGCGGAGAGGTTCATTGGCTAGCGCGTTGTGATCGGCCGGTTCAGAGCCTTTTCCAAGAAAGTTTCCGAAACCATAAACAAGTGGCTGCTTCTATATTTCATCCCAAAAGGTGCTTCAATCTGCCTACGTGTCTTTCTTCAATGTTTGGCAAAAAACTTTGCAACCCCCCTCCGTTGACCTCCGACTGTGCTATAAGAAGAAACCAAAAATTGCATTTTTCTGTAAAGAGAATTTAGAGCTCTGTTCTTCAATCAGCTTGTTTCTGAACTCCCCCTCCACCCCAGTCTAATTTTTGTAAATATCAACTTGTGAGCTTTGGATTGGCTGGGAGTCTGCACTAAAGACAGGTTTTCTTCAGTTGCAGGAGGGGTTTCACTCTCCTTTTTACAGCCTTGAATCCAACAGTAAGGTTTTCCTCAACATGAATTCCTAAATATAGTTATGACTTATGCCGGGTTGGCTTGAAAGGGGACACTGTATGGGGGACAACTGTGCCCACACACAAAGATCGCTCAGCCCTGCCTTGTAATTGACATTTAGTTGGTTTCCACATCCCTGCATTGGAAATAAAATTAGAAGTTGGTAATTTTTAACATGTGTCTTTCTAGCTTCTGTGTAAACCTATAATACAAAAAGCTGTAATTTTTAGCGTTTTATTTTTATTGTATGTGTGTGATGCTGGTACATATGTGTGTGGGCACATGTGTGGAAGGGGACAACCAGGTTTTGGTCCTCACGTTGCCCCTTGTTTGAAACAGGGTGTCTGTTTTTTGTTCTCTGTCTCCTGGGCACATCTTGTGAAAGGAGTACCGAGATTACAGTACAGGCTGGGATTTGAACTCAGGTCCTCAGGCTTGGACAACAAGTGATTTCCCTATTGAGCCATCGCCCCAGTCTTTAATTCCTAAAATGTTCACATACCTTGTCTTTGAGTTATTGTCCAGGAAACAAAAGTTTGCAAGGAGGAGGGAGCAGCGACCCTTCTGGTGTATTTCTGCGGAAGTGCTGCCAGGAGCCAAGGGCTTGTTTATGTGGGTTTTTTTTCTTGTTTTCTAGATTCATACTTTTTTGACTGCATACCTGAATAGCTGGACGTGGGTGGCCATGGGAGGGTCTTCCGGTGTCATTTTCCTGTGACAGGAGCTCTTTAACACATCAGTTTAGTAGTGTGGAGCAGTCAAAATCTGCCCTCTGGAATGTGTGTCTGCACAGGTGAAGGAGTTCCCCCTACTTGCAGCCTAGGTTCAGCTCTAGGGGCCCCACCCATTTGAATATGCTTCTAAAACAAACCAACAAGCTTTAGCCTTCCTGTGACCTGAAAGACTTAACCCTGTGGAAGAAAATAGGTGGACGAGTGATGTGACAGGATCGGTTCACTTCTGTTTATATGATATGTGATACTTAATAGAAGGTTAGAGTTCTTCCCTTTAATGTAAAGAGCATGTTTGGGAACCCAGCTACAGATTCGCCTAGAGAGAGCCAGCTGGCTAGGCTGTCCTGCCTTCTCTCTTCCTCCCCGTCCCAGACAGGTTGACTCAGGAGCCTCACTTTGCAACCCATCACACACACACACACACACACACACACACACACACACACACACAGACACACACAGACACACACCCTTGCTGGCCCTCCTGCCGTTTCAGGGATGAGGCGGAGTATGGAGGAACAATGGGGAGTGCTTTCCTGGCCTCAGCACAGGTCAAAGCCAGCCTCCTCCTGGAGCAGAAGGCATCTAAGATTCTCCATGCACTGAACAGGGGCTCTGCAGAGAACACAGTCCCCAGTCTGGGGGACTGGCCATAGGACTAGAAGCTGGGTGGCCCCTTCCAGCTCTCCATCAGCTTTTGCTGAGGCCTTCAAAATCGCCTGTATATCCCTGCATCCCAGTCTTTATAAATATCAGGCCTTGAGCCAATAAAACGTTCCCAGCCAGCCTTTTCTGCTGTTGGACTTCGGGGATGACCTCAGATACCCCCAGTCAGATCCAAGTTTCCAGTTGAGAGTCCAGGGCTCTTCCTGGCTGGCCGGTGGACCAAATGAAGGAGCAGGGTGTGAGGCCAACTCCTCCGCCCTCAGGAGTGTGTTCAGGAGTGCGGAGGAAGCAACTTTCTAGGACACACACACACACACACACACACACTTAAAGGCATATATACAAGATTATACACACACAGTTAAAGATACACACAGGATTTTACTTCATATATTTCTAACATCTGTATGTCAGGCATAAGTGGCCTCTGTCTCTTCAGTGGCAGGCAGCTAACTGACTAACCGACTCCAAAGTGAATTTGCAAGGGGTCATCAGGGTGCTTAGCTCTTGCAGGTGCAGTTCTCAGGCCAGGCATCTTGGGCTGGGATGAAATGACCTTCCCAGGGCTTGATCCTGTTGCTCTGCCATGTGCAACTAAAGAGTATGTCCCCTAAGTGGCAAGGCATCAATTGGAGGAGGAGTGGAAAGTGGGAAAGAGGAAGGCACTGAGTGCTGCTTCCCCTCTGGGATCAGGCGGAGCTGCTTCTGGCCAGCACACTGCAGCTTCTCTGTGTGCGATTAGGGCTGCTGTGGTGTAGGGAATTCATTTGGGGGTTTAAAATGACATTACTCTCCCCCTTTCCAGTGTGACAGTGCATATATAGTTGGCCTGGTAGCCACCTCATGGTAGCACTATGTCATCTTGCAGCGGCAGTCTGAGATACCCCAGTGACACCCTCTTCCTAGTATTTTTTTCCTGTGGTGACCTCGGTCTCAAGGCTGGGCTGCCCTGTTAGAGCTCTTTATTTCAGAAACAGAGAATGACCCGAGTGATGGGATGCCACTTTCAAAACCACATCACAAAAGGGTCAACCTGTGCCCTGCTTGCCCCCTTGAAAACACACACGTGCTATGACAGGCTCTGTGGACACAGCAAGGAGCTGATGTCTCAGGCCAGCAGCAACCTCCCAGACTGGACTGAAAATGGGCCCTTCCCAGTCACCATGAAGATGATGGTGTCCTGATGACACCCCCAGAGGCACAATCACATAAGACCCAGCTCAGTACTCCAGGCTTCCAATTCCCAGAACACTGAGAATCCACACTTAACTGTTCCCAACCCTGAGATCGAGACAGTTTTGTTTTGATGTTTGTATCAGTAGTTACCCCTGCATCAGTAGGTACGCAATATAGCTATGAGGCTAGATGGGGTTGTAACTGAAGGTTTCCCTCCTTTCCGCCAGTCCCTGAATAACCACTCTGAGGCTTAATATTAATTACAAACTGTTTGGCATATTATCTCAGGCTTATTATTAACTAGCTCTTACAACTTAACCCATTTCTATTATTCTATATATTTGCCACGAGGCTTGTGATTGTTACCGCACATCTTGCTTCCCCTGTGGCTACTGGCATCTTCCCGACTCTGCCCTTTTTTTCCCTGTATCTCTGTTTGGAGTTCCCATCTGTCTCTGCTCTGCCTGGCCATTGGTCAGATCAACTTCTTTATTAACCAATGATAATGAAACATATTCACAGCATGCAGAAAGAGCCATCAGGGGTTGCTGGTAGCAAACCTCTGAAAATGTAGACACTGTGCACTCTGAGGAGTGTGGTAGCCAAAGGTGAAAGCTCTCCAGACAGAGGCACTTTGAGAATGCCAGGTGTGGGAGAGGGCTCAGAAGGAAGTGAACGATTTGTTATTGAGAATTGCAGAATAACGTATAGTTTAGCTCTGTTGTGCCCAGTGGGAAGCTGAAAGGGGCCCACTGCAGCCCATGGCCTGGCGAGGTTTCCCAGCGGAAAGCTGAAGGTGTTGCTTGCTTTATTTATTTTGCTGTGAAGAAAGAGAGAAACAAGAAGACAGCTACACAAAGGGACAGGCTCTCCAAGGTGTCCTGCTGACCTCCCCATGGATAGCTCATGCACTTCTGTATGACCTCAGCAGCCCGAAGGCTCACTCAACGTGTCTCCTTCCTTTAGTCCACGCTGGTTACGTCCATGCTGATGATTCTTCAAGAACCTTCGCGGACCTCTGTGATTTGGGGTCAACCCATTAGAGAAAAGACACCCTTTAAAGTCTTTGAGAATAGCCCTTCTCTACTTTGGTATGTCAGGGACCAATGCCCCCGGTTTCCTACAGGTCCTATTGGTTGGGTATGCCAACTTCCTTAAGGACCTTTACATTTTAAAAAATATTCATTAAAATATTTTTAAGATTATTTTATTTTATGAGTACAGATGTTTTGCCTGCTTGTATGTCTGTTCTCTAAATAAGTGCATTACTCTTGGAGGCCAGAATGATGCATCCATTACCTAGGACTGTGAGCCACCATGTGGAGGCTGGGAATCAAACTTGGGTCCTCTGCAAGAGCAGCCAGCACTATTAACTCTGCCACACCTCTCCCCCCATTTTTAACATTTATTTGTTTTTTTTCGAGACAAGTTTCTCTGTAGCTTTGGAGCCTGTCATAACACTTGCTCTGTAGACCAGGCTGGCCTCAAACTCACAGAGATCTGCCTATCTTCTGCCTCCGAGCACTGGGATTAAAGGCGTGCGCCACCACCGCCAGGCCTAAACATTTATTCGTATATGTATCTGACATAGTACGCATGTGGAGGTTGGAGGACAGTTTACAGGAGTTGGTCCTCTCTTTCCACCATAAGAGCACCAGGGACTGAACTCAGGCTTGGCGGCAGACATAACCTTCTGTGTGACCGAGAACTGCTGAGGCCGGAGCTCCAGTCTGGCCACTGTGTGGAGCTGGATGTGGGGAGAACCAGGTAAGCTATCTCCGAGTTTCATGGAGCTGCAGACCACAGGATACTGCACGGGAGATCCTGCGTGCTTGGGGAACCATACTTCCGGTGTGCCTCTTGCCAATATTTCATATAATTACGTGGGCTAAAGCTTGGGGTTTTGTTTTCAGACCACAACTCATTCAGCTAGCACTGTCTTGGTTTATGGAATGATGAATATGGTCCAGAATTGATACCATAGCTCAGGAATGGCTGCAGAGAGAACCTAGCTTCTCTCTCTGCCATAGAAGAGAACAAGAACAAGAATAAGTTCAACTGAAGAAAAACTGGTTTCTCTGTGGAAGCAGCACACTCATTCAGTTATGTGAAGAAGCGGATTTACAGATGCTCAGTGCAAGGGTGGATGGTGCTTGCTCAATCCTCCACCGCACAGCTGCTCCTGGGGGTTGGATTAAAGGTAGAACCGCTGGATCCCATGGGCATGAAGATGGACTTCACTTCCTTTACCATGAAATCAACTTCCTGACCAGAGATGGAGAAGCCTGAGGTTAAACACACCTTCTCCAAAGCACTTCCCCAAGCCAGGAGGCTAAGTGAGCTTTTGATGAGAGTGAAATTCAGGTTTTTCGAGGAAGCAGGGTGGGCAGGCTGCAAAACGACAAAGAGCCAGCTGCATGGAGTCTTTGTCTATTGAGGCAGACATGAAAAATGCATTTTGTCCAGGGTAATGTGAGCTCTGGCATGAAAACCAAGCCCTGCTACCTCAGGCCAGCTGAAGAAGGCCTGGCCTTTCATCATTTTTTTGAAATACTATGTAGATCAGGCCTCCCATGTTCTGGGATTAAAGGTATGCACCACCATGCCCTGCCTCCAGTGTGCCACCATGCCCTGCCTCCAGTGTGCCACCATGCCCTGCCTCCAGTGTGCCACCATGCCCTGCCTCCAGTGTGCCACCATGCCCTGCCTCCAGTGTGCCACCATGCCCTGCCTCCAGTGTGCCACCTTGCCCAGTCTCCAGTATATCATCATGCCCAGCCTCCAGTGTGCCACCTTGCCCAGCCTCCACTGTACCACAGTGTCCAGTCTCCATCTTCTTCATTGAGTAAAGTGCTCACAATTAACTTTTCATATATGGCCTTTGTTATGTCAAAGTAGCTTTCTTATAGCCCCCATTTGTTGAATGTTGAATGTTTATTATGAGGTGGTGTTCAATTTTGTCTAGTGGTTCCTAATTTTCTTAAGATTTATGTGTGTGTGTGTACACACATATGTGTGTGCATGTGTGCATGCATGCACATGCAGGTGGTCTGTCATGTGTGTGCAGGTTCTGATGGAGATCAGTAGAGGGCATTAGATTTACTGGAGCTGGAGCTACAGTCACAACAATGTAGGTGCTTGGAACTAAATGTCCGTGCTCTAAGGAGCAGCAAGGACTCTTAACTGTTGAGTTATCTTTCAAGCCCTGTTTCTTCGGTATTTTTGTTTGTGTTTTTGTGATGTGGTTTCTCTATGTAGCCCTGGCTCTCATATGTGCACCAGGCTAGCCTCAGACTTACAGAGATCCACCTGCCTCTGCTTGCCAAGTCCTGAGGTAAAAGGCGTGTGATGCCATGCCCGGCCTTCAGCACCTGCTTCTGTTTCGGTTGAGATGAGTGTTCTTGTCCCCTTCATCCTGCCTTTTATTACCGTGCTTCAATTCAGCAGTCTGGTAAAGGCTGCCCTGTGTGGTCCCAGCTCAGGATGGATGTTTGAGATAGGATGGCAGCTAAATGAACATACGATGTCACGTCTAGCTTTTGTTAGCGTTGACCCAGGCACAGCTGACTATATTGACTGCCATCAGTTTACCCTTGAGCTCTGGGAGCAGTGTGGGGCCCAAGCTGCTCTTTTGGCTCACTTAATTACACAGCAACATGCACATGAGGTTGCTTGGCCAAAGCTGAGTGCGCTTAGAGAGTTCTCAGCTCTCTGCAATAGTTCATTGGGATTGTAAAAGAAACGTCTCGGACATTAGTGAAGCAGACATTTGGGAATGTCCACGAGAGGACTGACTGAGGGGAGAAGCCCCACTCTAAAGTGAGTGGTATCATTTCATGGGGCTGGAGCAGGCAGAATGAAACAGGGCCAACGAGTGCAAGAATCTACCTGTTTTCTAATCCGTGTGGATATGAGCATCCTCGGACTCCTGCGGTCATGCCTTCCCCGCCATGAAGAGCTCCCCTCCCTGTCTGTTAGTCCAAAGCTTCCCTCCTTCAAGTTGCTTTCTGTCAGGGGTTT
Source organism: Arvicola amphibius (assembly GCF_903992535.2). NCBI lineage: Eukaryota > Metazoa > Chordata > Mammalia > Rodentia > Cricetidae > Arvicola > Arvicola amphibius. The sequence continues at coordinate 69,666,640 of NC_052053.1, forward strand.
TGCCACGGATGAGGAAACAATCTAATACACAGCATCTTTGAGAATTTGCCTTCCTTTCACTTCCCTAATGGCTTATGTTTTGGAACAGCACCATGAAGGCTCCTGAGGTAGGGATGAGTCTGTGGATGCTGACAATGGCAGAAGCATCACAGGCAGGGAAGACAAATCTGTACACAGAATAAACACCACCCCACCCATGGGAACAATTAATGTTCTTGCCGTGACAAGAGGCAAAAGGGCCAGCTTCTCACCAAGGAGCTAGCTGGCTGTTACTTGAACCGTATAGGGGCTCAGCATTACTGACTGCTTTTGGCAGTAAACACTCAACAGTGCAGACAAACAGCCAGGCTTGGTGAGTCTAGGCTAAGCCCACTGCCTGTCTGACTGGCTCCTACACACAGGCCCTTGATGGCTGGGCACAGACAGATTGTACAGGAAGGACTGTCCTCTCCCACCCTGTTATTGACATCCTCCTTCTGCAGTAGATGCCCCTGGGATGGTCTTGTGACCAATGATGGTACTGGCTAAACAGTAACAAAGAATTTCAACCTCCAACTCACTTCTCTGGGATACCTCATCAATCTTCCAGTTTTGTTTCCAAGTCTTAGCAACTATTCACGAGCCTATAAAGTCCATTTTGAAGCTACTTTCGGCGTAGATAAAGTGTCTGATGTCCAGCTTTGGGTTATGGACTCATCCATCCCTTAGAGCTAACCTTCTAATCAAGACTGGTGGGCTTTTGGTCTCTATTTCTAGACTGTTTAGCATTGGCCTCAATGGCAGCTGGGCACAGAGGCCTCCCGTGAGGTCACAGGTTAGATTATGGGGGGGAGAGGTCACAGCAAGAGTGGGTGAGATAATCGTCAACTGGTTGTACCTGCTGCAACACCACCCCTAGGACAGCAGCCTTTCCAAGCCTTTGGACACAGTAGAATCACAATGCTCCCTAGTCTGAACACAGCCTGTCTGCCTGGACAGGAGCTGTTTGACATCCTGAGCTAGCCCGGCTTCCTCAGCAAGACTCTGGTGCTCTCCTGGTAAACACAGATGATATAGTTCACCACTCTAACCCACAGAGGAGGACAAGAGCCGGGTCCCACTGCAATATTTGTCTGCACAGAGATGAGCAGGAATAACCATTGCCCAGTCCCACAGAGGACCCACACCCAGTGGCGGCGGCAGCCTCCTCTCACCACCATCCCTGCCCCGCTCTTCTAGTGATGATTCATAATAACCATTGTCATTATCCTCCCTCAGCATCCTATCAAGTCCTGAAGGCACAGGGGACCCCCAGGATCTGAGAGCACCTTGGGGAGGGCCAGTTGGGCATAGAGGAAAGCACAGAGAAGGTCAGGGCTTCTGCTTCTGTCTCTCCCTAACCCCCACCAGAGTGACCATGGTGCCTACAGGCTCAAAGGATGCACCAGGGTCAGGTGGTGTGTTTTCTCAAATCAGGGTTACATGTTCTGAGAGGCTGGGGTCTTGGAACCTAGGGTGATATTATCCAGCTTTTATACGAAGTTCCCTGGTCAGCCCAAGGCCTCCAAGAGAACATTAGGGGTGGGGACAGCTCTGGAAAGAATTCTTATGTTAAAGGGGCAGGTGTGTCTCTCCCCAGGTCTGCTGATGACCAGCAGAGTCCTGTGTGCCCTGTGTGTCATATGTGCCCCGTGTGTCCTGTGTCTCCTGTGTGCCCCATGTGTCCTGTGTGCCCTGTGTACCATGTGTCCTGTGTGCCCTGTGTGACCTGTGTGCCTGTGTACCATGTGTCCTGTGTGCCATGTGTGTCCTGTGTGCCCTGTGTACCGTGTGTCCTGTGTGCCCTGTGTACCATGTGTCCTGTGTGCCCTGTGTGTCCTGTGTGTCCCGTGTGTCCTGTGTGCCCTGCGTATCCTGTGTGCCCTGTGTACCATGTTTCCTGTGTGCCCCGTGTGTCCCGTGTGCCCTGTGTGCCCTGTGTGCCCTGTGTGCCCTGTGTGTCCTGTGTGCCTTGTGTACCATGTGTCCTGTGTGTCCTGTGTGCCCCTTGTGCCCTGTGTGTCCCGTGTGTCCTGTGTGCCCTGCGTGTCCTGTGTGCCCTATGTACTATGTGTCCTGTGTGCCCCTTGTACCCTGTATGCCCCTTGTGTCCCGCGTGTCCTGTGTGCCCTGTGTGCCCTGTGTGTCCTGTGTGCCTTGTGTACCATGTGTCCTGTGTGTCCTGTGTGCCCCTTGTGCCCTGTGTGTCCCGTGTGTCCTGTGTGCCCTGCGTGTCCTGTGTGCCCTATGTACTATGTGTCCTGTGTGCCCCTTGTACCCTGTATGCCCCTTGTGTCCCGCGTGTCCTGTGTGCCCTGTGTGTCCTATGTGTCCCGCGTGCCCTGTGTGCCTTGTGAGCCCTGTGTATCCTGTGTGCTCCATGAGCCTCATGTGTCCTGTGTACCCTGTGTGTCCTGTGTGTCCCTTGTGCCCAGAGTGTCCCATGTGCCCTGTGTGCCCTGTGAGCTCTGTGTGCCCTGGGTGCAAAGGCCCTTAGGGACAGTAGAGTGGAGCAACACCACCTTCACTGTCCCTTCTGGTTGTTAGCTGGAAGTCCTTACACAAGGTATAGGGGCCCCGACCAGGGGGTGAAGGGAGTGGGAGGTGGGTGCTGGGCCTCCATTCCTGCCTGGTGCCAAGGATTCAGATCTTTGCTTTTGTTTGAGGAGTGGGGCGGCTGGCGCCATCCCCCTCTTGTCACCACGAGTTCATGTGTGCGCGTGTTTTCCCTGCATGTGTCTGAGCACCACACTGTGTCCCAGTGTCTGGGGAGGCTTAAGGGGTGTCCGATCCCCTGGAACTGGAGTTTCGGAAGGATGTTAGCCATCATGGGGGTCCTCTAGAGGAGCAGCTGGTGCTCTTGACTGCTGATCTGTCTCTCTCTAGAGATTGGGTGTGTCAGAATAGGATGGTGAGCTCGGGTGGGTGCTCCTCTATCCTGGGCCAAGTCCAGATGATTAAAGCTAGGTCTGGCTGAGGGGAAGACCAACACAAAGGAGCCTGTTTGATGTTTTGTTTTTTGAGACAGTCTCACTATGTAGCTCTGGCTGTCCTGGAACTCACTATGTAGACCAGGCCAGCCTAGAGTTAGCATAGATCTGCCTGTCTCTGCCTCCTCCTGAGTGCTGGGATTGAGGACATGTGCCACCACAACTGGCTGGGAAATCTTTTTGAAATGAGCCAAATATAACTGCTTTCCCAAGCTTACAGAAAGGGAGGTTTTCAGGAAAGGGTTCCCATAGACCCCAGGAAAAGACTGTAAAGGGTACTGTGTGTTGAACATTCTTTTTCTGACTAGATTCTGATCACTTTTCAAATATTCAAAAATTCAGACAAAATAGTTTGTGGATGAATGCTAAGCAATGACAAGAAGCTCTTAACTGCATTTGTAAGAATCAGGGTAGCCGGGCGGTGGTGGCGCACGCCTTTAATCCCAGCACTCGGGAGGCAGAGGCAGGCGGATCTCTGTGAGTTCGAGGCCAGCCTGGTCTACAAGAGCTAGTTCCAGGACAGGCTCTAAAAAAGCTGCAGAGAAACCCTGTCTCGAAAAACTAGAAAAAGAAAAAAGAAAAAAAAAAAAAAAAAGAATCAGGGTGTGATGCCTCAAGCCTGTAAATTAGCAAGCTCTCGGGAGGCTGAGGTAGGATTGCCTCAAGTTTGAGGCCAGCCTGGATAAGAGCCTATCTTAAAAAAAATACCAGTAGCAATAAAATACTATTTTAAAATACCAATAGCAATAAAATACTATGTAAAATAAAATACTACTTAAAAATACCAATAGCAAGGCCGGGCGGTGGTGGCGCACGCCTTTAATTCCAGCACTTGGGAGGCAGAGGCAGGCGGATCTCTGAGTTCGAGGCCAGCTTGGTCTACTAGAGCTAGTTCCAGGACAGGCTCTAGAAACTACAGGGAAACCCTGTCTTGAAAAACCAAAAAAAAAAAATACCAATAGCAATAAAATACTATTTTAAAATACCAATAGCAATAAAATACTATTTTAAAATATCAATACCAATCAAAATAAAATGCATTTGCAGGACTGAGTGCATTTTCCCCCTTTCTTTGTGGAGTTAGCCCCTATCCTGAACTGACTTGCTTTTTTTTGAGATCGGGTTTTTCTGTGTCACCCTGGAACTCCCTCTGTAGACCAGGTTAACCTCACACTCAGAGATTCTCTTGTTTCTGCCTCCCAAGTTTAAAGGCATGGGCCACCATTGCCTGGCTTGAACTGACTTTCTTTTTAACATTTTTTGGGGTTTATTTATTTTGTGCATGAGTGTTTTGCCTGTGTCTGTCTATGTGTATGCACCATCTGTGTACCTGGTGTCCCAGAAGTCAAAAGGGAGCTTCAGTCTGGTCCCTTGCAACCGCAGTTGCAGATGGTTGGAACTATCGTGTAGATGCTAGAAGTTAAACCCGAGGTCCTCTGGAAGAGCAGTCAGTGCTCGTAACCTGCTGAGCAGTCTCTCCAGCCCTGAACTGACTTCCAACGCCTGGGTTGTAGCTCAGTTGGTAGAGGGCTTGCCTAGCATGCTCAAAGCCCTAGGTTTGAGCCACAGCTCTGAACAACCTGGGCAGGGCAGTGCATGCTGCAAGCCTAACACTTGGGAGCTGGAAGCAGAAAGCTCAAAAGCTCAAGGTTATCCTTGGGTACACAGTAAGTTTGTGAGCTTGAAGCTAGCTTGGGATCCCAAGAAAGAAAAGCTGAAGAGTAGTTGCTGCGGCCTGAAATGACTCTAGCTAACACGCTTTATAACAGTGTGTGCGACAGTTGTAAAGTCACTTTGCGTGTGCTGGATTTTCTGATGCTGACATCTGTGGAAACTGAAAGCAGAAGACCAGCAGTACAGTTCCTGGATCAGGGCGGCAGGACTGGGGCCCCTTCTCCAGCATTCCCGGGCTGACCAGAACTATATTTAGAACTTTGTAGCACGCTGGCTGCAGCAGCTCAGGGTTGCAAGGAGGCTTTGCTGTGTGGGAAGCCTTGTAGAATTGCCTTGCAAGTTGGTTCTTCAGTGACGGTCCAGTGATAACCCTAAATGTTGCCCCCAGAACAAGCGCAGAGTCGTGTGAGTGTACACCAGCCAGGAGGCCAAATCCTTCCAGGATGATAGACCGCCCAAGGGGAAAGAATTTCTCTAAGTGTGAACACACCATAAAGTCTGCAAAGAAGTCACCGTGGGTGGAGGCTCAACGATTTTGCTTTCATATGGACACATTAAATAGGCAATTCTTAATACCTGAGCAATTATTTTATTGTTGTAAGTATAAAGCATGGTTAATAAAACCAGGAAAGCATCAAACATAACTTTTTAGTCCTGGTTGTCCTGGAATTTGCTATGTAGACCAGGCAGGCCTTGAACTCACAGAGATCCACCTGCCTCTGTCTCAAGGGCTGGTATTAAAGGCATGGCCCATCATACTTTCTAGTTTCTTAATGACTATAAGAAAAAGGTAGTTTCAAACACGTGGCCTCCTCATTTTAGGACGGTTATAACTTGAAAAATGAAACCTTACTTTATTCAGGTTTGCACTGATATCTGGTCACAGACATACTATGAAATGATTACAGTCACGCTAACAATCATAATCCTGTCACTGGGGAGCACAGAATCCTTTTACATGGTCCCTTTTATAGATTTTCAGTTCTTCTCCCAGATGAAAGAATTTAAGAACATACTCAGAAGAAAAGTCTAGGACGGATGCACGAGTTTGAGAGGAAAAGAAAGGAGGGGGACAAGCTGGAGATCTTGGGAGCTGCCAGGAGGAGGGAGATGGGTAGGAGAAAACCATGCTTCTCCAGTTAGAGGTCCGGAGAGCAGGCAGGACTCAGTAATGGAAGTCTGAGAGGTAAAGGGACAGACCAAAGATTGCCCGTGAGGTTGGGGACATAGCCTCTTCTGCTTCTGCTGTTTACCGCGCTCTAATCTCAAAGATTTTGAGGTTGGGCCTCCATCTTTTCCAGAGCAAAGGCTCCAGGAGGCCTTGGAACCTCCTGCTCCACCACCGCCCCAAAACTCCAGATTTGCTGAGTTCCAGGAGGTGATTGGGCAGGAGTGACTTTGCCTGAAGGGAGGCCTTTATGCTCCCCCCAGAGGTCTCCACTGTGGGAGGCTGGTTCCTCTAGGGGCCCACGGGGAATCCTTATTTCTGGTTTAAAAGTTACTACAGGCACAGGGCATGGAGACTCAGGGCAGCCTTGTGTGTCCTGGAAACTGGGGTATTATCTGGAGCTTGTGTGGTTTCACCAGGGAGGACAGCTGTCATTTATATGCCTGTGAAGCCAAGAGTAGAAGAAGAGAGTTTGGGGGGAGCAGTGAGATTAGCATATGAAAGAAACCAGTGACAAGAAAAAGACTGAGCAACACTGCCACCACAAGGGCTACTGCCACCAGACAGGCAGCTCCCAGAAAAAAGTGTGTGATATGCAAATGACTCATAAAAGGGTCACCCATTTTTAAGCTTGAGGTTACTGAGCTTCTGTACTGTAATCAGAGGTTTCCCTCCTACCCACCAGTTCTCGATTAACCTCTCCGAGGCTTATATTAAGTATAAATGGTTGGCCAATGGCTCAGGCTTATTATTAACTAGCTCATATTTAAATTAACTCATTTCTTTTAATCTATGTATCCCCACATGGCCCATGGCTTACCAGTGGTGCTCTGGTATGTTGCTCCTTGGGCAGCTGCTGGCTTTTCTCAGACTCCACCTTTCTGTATTGCTGCTTGGATTTCCTGCCTGGCTCTATTCTGCCTGACTATTGGCCAAATCAGCTTCTTTGTAAACCAATGGTAATAAAACATATTCACAGCATACAGAGGGACATCCCACATCACTGCCTTTCTCCCCAGTTCTGGTCCACCCCCCTCTTGGAGGTGCTCTTTCCCTTATTAATTATGCATGCCTTTACCACTGTCCTACATGTCCTTACCAATTCTTTTGCTCCAGGACACAGAACCTTTTTTTCCATGTTTAAGCCTCAGTTATCAGCTAACTTCTGCTGTCTAGGAACAGGCAGATACTTGAAGAACTGCCTATCTCTGTCCCAACCACTCAGCTCCATTCTTAGGGCGTGAGAGCTACTACGCACATAATACACATAGATGAACAGGCTGTGTTAGGAAACGCTTTGTTTATATAGCAGATAAGGGCTACGCTTGGCCCCAGGCTGTAGCTGCCTTAGTCCTGGCCTGGGCGTGAACATTATTACATGAAAACTTTAGAGAGCGTCTATTTAGACTCTTCTCGGTGCTTTTGTATATCTGTGCACACACATGGAGTAGTGATGAGTGCACATGCGTGTTGTTGAAAAAGAGCAATTTCAATTTCAGTATCAAAGGAACATGTGAACATGAAAGCAATCTAGCTGGACAATTTCCTTTTTATAAAAAAGAGTGCATGTGCCAGTCTAGCAGTATGCATGTGCCAGGATGGTCTCTGTCCCTTTATCCCAACATTGGTGAGAACGGTGTCATCATCCCATTGGTGGGAGCTCAACTTCGCAATCAGTTGGGTAATCAGTGGGGTAGGGTTTGGAGGGCAGTTCAGGGAATGTGGGCCCTTGTTGAGCTTAGATACCCTTAATAGAAAAAAATCATTCTCACATATGTGCTGATGCCGGTAAGAAGGCCAGAAAGACAGCATCAAAGTCACCGGAGCATGTGGGTCACCCGAACTGACTCTGGAGGAACAGCAAGTGCTGCTAACAACAGAGGCATCTCTCGAGCCCCTCCGCCTTACTTATGAGGCAGGACCTCTTCACTGAACCTAGTGCTCACCCTGTTAGCTAGCTTCTCCCAGCACTGCTTTTACTTTTCTTGGGTAAATACCTTAACGCTTCAATTGTACAGGCCAAGAATAAGTTCCTGGCAGGCCTCCCAAGTGCAGAGTTTACAGACATGAACCGCCGTACCAGACTGCAATATACTCCACCCCCAGCTAGGAGTCTTTAGTCATTCCTGTTACCAATTACTTCTACAAAGCCAAAGTACTTCAGCAAAATTATCTGCTGTGCACACACATTCTCAGACTGGCTCCAGCAAGGTGGCTTCCCTTAGCCTGTTCTGTGAACCCATGAGCCCGACTGTTCCCACGAATCAGACAGGAGCTGCCATTGGTCTTTGTCCCTCAGTTACCCAGGTGACATCTAGCTTCCATTTCTATTTCTTCTTTGAGTCTTTGTCCCTTTACAAAAGTGGGCGAGTTAATACGCTCTCACGGGAACGGGACTTAGCGAGAGCAGGAATGACGGGAGTTGAGCATGCTTTCTGTAACTTATACCAAGGAACAATGGGGAGTTGATTGCCAGGGCCCTCTCTCTCTCTCTCTCTCTCTCTCTCTCTCTCTCTCTCTCTCTCTCTCTCTCTCTCTCTCTCTCTGTGTGTGTGTGTGTGGTGTGTGTGTGTGTGTGTATGTGAAGCTGGAGGCCACTCCCACTAAGGGAATTCAGGGCTTGTGGGCAGCTTCTAGAAGAAGTCCAGGGGCTACTGCCATGAACATCACCAAGCATAGGACCCTTTCTGCTTGTAGGGCTCTCTTATCCTGGGCTCTGCTGTAGGAAACTGGAGTTCAGGCCACTGTTGAACCTGCTGCTGGCTCTCCTGACCTTAGACTCAGGAAGCATAGTTTTCTCTCTGTCCTTGCCTGCATCCCAGGACAGCCTGTGAGCAGAGATATTCCTGAAAATGGCCCAGCTTTTAACAGATGCTTCGCGCACAAGCAGAAATCCCTGTGTTTGACAGGAGACCTGGACAGACCGGGATGGGTCAAGTGGTTAGCTGTGCATCCTCAGATGAGACACCAGCTGGATCCGAGAACTTCTGTCTGCCCCAGTGGGCTGTGAGACTTCCCAGTGTTCTTGGAGCTCTACTGCATGTTCCCTCTTTCTGTCTAGATTTCAGAAGCTGTTAACTAAGCAAGCTGGTTCTGACTCCCTGTAACTGGCTTCTCCAGCTTACTGTCCCAGTGACCAGATGAGCAGAAGCCCAGGGCCCATTCTCCATGCTCTCCAAGGATCTCCAACAGTGTTGGAGTAGGATAGGAAGGCTAGGAACTCAAGAAGGAATTCACAGCAAAAGGCCCCCAGCCTATGGGGTCTAGTTTACCTTCTCTGCTAACAAGAATCAAGAAACTTCAAGGCATGGCTAGCAAGAGAGTAAAGTGGTCTGGCATCCATTTCCTCTGATTCATGTGAGACAGCTACTGTGTAGTGTGGACATGCAGTCCCCGCGGGAGGTGATGGGAGGCTGCTGCTGTGGAGTGTTGGCATGCAATCCCTGCAGGAGGTGATGGGGACTGCTGCTGTGGAGTGTGGGTATGCAGTCCCTGTGGGAGGTGATGGGAGGCTGCTGTGGGAGTGTGGACATGCAGTCCCCACGGGAGGTGATGAGAGGCTGCTGTGGGAATGTGAACATGCATGCAGTCCCCGCGGGAGGTGATGGGAGACCCGAGACACAGGAAGATCCTGGGGCTTGTGGGCAAGCCAGTCTGGCCTAATTGGTGAGCAACAGGCTAATGATAAACCTTGTCTTTAAAAGGAGGTAGACAGGGGTTGGAGAGGTTGCTCAGTGGTTAAGAGTGTATAATTCACTTGTAGAGCATCTTGGTTTGATTCTCGGCATCCACATCAGACAGCTCACAATTGCCTGGAACTCTAGCAACAGGGATCTGGTGTGTTCTTACGGTTTTGGCCACTGCACTCACACACAGTTTAAAAATTTTAAAAGAGGGTCTGGAGAGATGGCTCTTCCAAAGGTCCTGAATTCAATTCCCAGCAACCACATGGTGGCTCACAACCATCTGTAATGGGGTCTGGTGCCCTCTTCTGGCCTGCAGGCATCAACACAGACAGAATATTGTATACATAATAAATATTTTTTAAAAAATTTAAAAAGAAAAAAATTTAAGGAGGTAGATAACATTCCTGAGGATGACACCTGTCTTAGTTAGGAGTTGCTAATGCTGTGCTGAAACACCATGAACTAAAATCAGCTTGGGGAGGAAAGGGTTTGTTGGCTTATACTTTATCACTGTTCATCATCAAAGAAAGGCAAGAAAGGAACTCACACAGGGCAGGAACCTGGAGGCAAGCACCAGTGCAGAGGCCGTGAAGGGATGCAGCTTACTGATTTGCTCAGTCTGCTTTCTTTTTTTTTAATTGATTCTTATCGAGCTCTACATTTTTCTCTGCTCCCCTCCCTGCCTCTCCTCCCCCCTCTTCCACTCTCCCCCAAGGTCCTCATGATCCCAACTTACTCAGGGAATCTTGTCTTTTTCTACTTTCTACTTCCCATGTAGATTAAATCTATGTAAGTCTCTCTTAGTGTCCTCATTGTTGTCTAAGTTCTCTGGGATTGTGGTTTGTAGGCTGGCTTTCTTTGCTTTATGTTTAAAAACCACCTATGAGTGAGTACATGTGATAATTGTCTCTCTGTGTCTAGGTTACCTCACTCAAAATAATGTTTTCTAGCTCCATCCATTTTTCTGCAAAATTCAAGATGTCATTATTTTTTTTCTGCTGTGTAGTACCCCATTGTGTAAATGTACCACATTTTCCTTATCCATTCTTTGATCGAGGGGCATTTAGGTTGTTTCCAGGATCTGGCTATGACAAACAAAGCTGCTATGAACATAGTTGAGCACATGTCCTTGTGGCACGATTGAACATCCTTTGGATATATACCCAAAAGTGGTATTACTGGGTCTTGAGGAAGGTTGTTTCCTAATTTTCTGAGAATCGCCACACTGACATCCAAAGGGATTGTACCAGCTTGCATTCAGCAATGCAGAAGTGTTCCCTTTTCCCCATAACCTCTCCAGCATAAGTTGTCATCAGTGTTTTTGATCTTGGCCATTCTTACAGGTGTAAGATGGAATCTCAGAGTTGTTTTGCTTTGCATTTCTCTGATGACTAAGGATGTTGAACATTTCCTTAAGTGTCTTTCAGCCATTTTAGATTCCTCTGTTGAGAGTTCTTTGTTTAGGTCTGTACTCCATTTTTTTATTGGATTATATGATCTTTTTGTGTTCAATTTTTTTGAGTTCTTTGTATATTTTGGAGATCAGACCTCTGTCTGATATGGGATTAATAAAGATGTTTTCCATTCTGTAGGCTGTCGTTTTGTCTTGTTGACCGTGTCCTTTGTTTTACAGAAGCTTTTCAGTTTCAGGAGGTCCCATTTATTAATTGTTTCTCTCAGTGTCTGTGCTGCTAGGGTTATATTTAGGAAGTGGTTTCCTGTGCCAATGCGTTCAAGTGTACTTCCCACTTTTTCTTCTATGAGGTTCAGTGTGGCTGGCTTTATGTTGAGGTCTTTGATCCATTTGGACTTGAGTTTTATACATGGTGATAGATATGGGTCTATATTCATTTTTCTACATGTTGATATCCAGTTATGCCAACCACTTGTTAAATATACTTTCTTTTTTCTGCTTGATATTTTTTGCTTCTTTATCAAAGATCAGGTGTTCGAAGATGTGTGGATTGATGTTTGGGTCTTCTATTTAGTTCCATTGGTCCTCCTGTCTGTTCTTATGCCAGTGCCAGGCTGTTTTCAGTACTGTAGCTCTGTAGTAAAGTTTAAAGTCAGGGATTGTGATGCCTCCAGAAGTTCCTTTATTGTACAGGATGTTTCGGCTATCCTGAGTTTTTTGCTTTTCCATACGAAGTTGAGTACCGTTCTTTCAAGGTCTTTGAAGAATTTTGCTGGGATTCATTCTGCTTTCTTATAGAAGTTAGAACTGCCACTCGAGGGATGGCAACACCCACAATATTGGGTCATCCCCCATCAATCACTAATTAAGAAAACGCCCTACAGACTTGCAATCATTTTCTTAGTTGAGGTTCTCTCTCCTATAGCTTAAGCTTGTGTCAAGTGGTCATAAAGCTATCCAGCACAAGACTCTAGGTTGTCTTCTAGACTAGCCATACACACACACACACACACACACACACACTCAGAGAGAGAGAGAGAGAGAGAGAGAGAGAGAGAGAGAGAGAGAGAGAGAGAGAGAGAGAGAGAGAGAGAGAGAGAGAGAGAATAGACAGACAGAAACACATATAGAGAAAAACACACATACATACACACACAGTGGGGGAGTACACACACACAGAAACACAGAGAGAAGTGCACTTGTATGCATGTGTACACACACAGAGAGTGGGAAGGGAGGGAAAGAGAAACACACACAAAGAAAAACACACACAGAGAAAAGCACACAAAGAGAAAAGTACACACAGAAATGTACACACAGTGAAACACACACACACACACATAAAGAATAAAAGAAAAAGTTGGGACATGCAGAAAGCCAGCATTGCCCACAGCAACAACGCATGATCTTAAGACATCTCCAGCAAGGATATGAGAAACAAAGTGTGCTTCCTTAGGTCACGACAATAAGAACTTTGACTTTCACTGCCGATACCAGCACCCCACCCTCCCCTCAATCTAATAGTGCATCTTCAGACCAGGGTTTGACTCCCAGCATCCACACCAGGCAGCTTACCAGTCTGTAGCCCTGCTCCAGGGGGATCTGGGCTACAGAACCCACTTGAGACAGAAGGAGAGTAGTGATCTGACCTCCCCAGGAACAACAGGTCACACATGAGCCCACACTCACACACACACTGCAAAGCCAGCAGGAAAATTCCTTAAGAAAATAAGTAAACCAGTTCCTATATTTTTACTTAACTTTAAAACTTAAATGCAATTTAGTTTTTCTTAATCTTTATTGTTGTTTGTTTTGAGACAGACTGGCCTCGAATTTACTAGGTGTGGAGGTGACTTTGGACCTTTTATCCTCTTGCCTCTGTTTCTGCATGTTAAATTTATAGGCATGTGCCACTAAGCCACATCTTTAGCCTTGTAAATGATACCTTAGAGAGACACATTTTAGAGAGGATCGTAGTTGTAGTCAGTGTGAAGACGTCAGAGCTCAGGAGACACCCACAGGCTCTCTCACTATGTCGGGATTGTGCACTGCCTTTTCCTACAAACTGCCTGTCTAAAGATTTCATGAATTTGTTAATTTTGCTTCACCCTAGTGCATTCTAAAAGTCTTTTTCTGTGGTGTAGTTAAGGATAAAGCTTTAAGTATAGGTCCCCATGGATTATGGGAAATCCTCAGCTAGTGGCTACACTGGGCTGTGTTTCCCTGGCAACACTAACACTGTCAACCTGCACTAGTTGTCTTGCAACGTGGACATTGTATTAGTTGCTGTGATGAAGCACCACGACTAAAGGCAACACAAGGAAGAAAGAGTTTATTTTGGCATATGGTTCCAGAATGGAAAGAGCCCATTATGGTGGGACAGGCATGCTCTAGCCAGGGCAGGAGGAGTGGCGCGGAGGTGGAGTATGGCTATAACCTCCCAAAGCTCCATCCCCCATGACATACTTTCTCCAGTAATTCTATACCCCTAGAGGTTCCATAACCTCCCCAAAGAGCACAACCAACTGGGGACCACCTATTCAAACACACGAGCTACAAGGGACAGTTCTCATCCAGCCACAACAGATACAGATTCTGGTGTCCCAAGAGTAAGCAGAAGCTATTGCCAAGCCTAAGTAGATTACACCTAAGCCCTCTCTGCAGCCCTTTGCCTCCTGCTCTTTATCCCTTTCTCCTCTGGAAATGAGCCTTTTGAAGTTTACATGCAGTTGGTTTCCATTCAGCCCCCACCCCCGTTGGACTGACTTCCTCTCTATGCCCAGTGACTTTCTGCAAGGCGTGTTGATGTAGATGTGGAACTCCCTAACTGAAAAGTCATTTTTGAAGGACCCAGTGACCCAGGAAACCAATCAGTCCCACTTTCCTCTGAGCCAGAGTGGCACAGGGCAGGCTGTCACCAGAAATGGACATCCAGAGAGATGACTCTGTCCCTCAGCTCTGTCCCACAGAACCCTCAGAGCCAGCCTCCTCAGTGGCCTGTGCATTCACAAATCCCACAGTTTCATAACTTGAGTTGATCTCTTTCCAGGGCCTTGGAGCCTCCTTGCTTGTCATCCGTACAGCGGACTCGTTCCACTGCAATGGACAGACCTCTCTGGATCGCCGAATCCTACTGGATCTCTCCACCGACAGGTAGCAGACAGTCTCTGAGGTTTGGCAGTGAAAGACAGGCCCAGAGAAATGATCTTGCATGTATACCATTCTTCCTGTGGCGTGGGGCACGTGTGTGTGTGTGTGGGGGGGGGGGGGGGGGGGGGGGTTCTGGGCTCCATTAGCCTGTCAATCTGATACAAATGTGGCCCAACCAGAATTTTCCACAATTGCCTATTTAGCCTGGCCCTCACCTACAAGGCAGGGCTCTCTCATCTCTGGGAAATGAGAGGTCAGCATGTCACTGCTTTGAAGTTTCGGTCTGAAGCTCTCAGTGATGTGGGAGTCTCTGATCCTTGACCCCCCTCTCGCAGGGCCTGCCTTGCATGCCGATGGCTAGGGAGAACCTTCCCTGGTTCTCAGCACATCTCTCCCTCTGCATTCGTTCACACACGCCAAGAGGGGCGCAGCTGTAACGGGCACGTCTATTTAATCTGGTACAATGTCACTTTGACCCTTAAACATTTTCCTCTGGCTTGGGGGGGTGTAGTTTCAGGCTTGGGGCACCAGTGGAGTTAGTAAATACAAAGTCAGGCTCTGCTTTTGACAACGTGCTGGAGGGTTTCACTCCCCAGGAAGACTGAGCTGCCCTGCTCTAAAGCATCGTTCTAACTCAATCTTCTGATTTTCAAAAGCGCGTGTTTAAGCGGTTTCCTTTTTTCCTTCCGTGTCTGTCTTACCCTTTCGCAGTGTCCCAGAGACCACAAGCATTCTTGTTATGCGTGGTTTCTCTTGGCTCCAGGCCTTTGTCAGCCGTGATGTGCTCTGCATGCAAATTGCCAGACTGGCTCCATTATCCCACATCGGTGCCCAGTAACTCCCTGTGCTCTTGATTCCACGGGAGCTTTGATCATCCTGCTTGCTCAGACAGAGCTCTCAGGATGGCAGGCCAGGCCAGGCCCTCCGCGTGTCAGTTACCTGAACACAAACAGCTGCCTTCATCCATACTCACTCCGTCTTCAGACTGAGCCACTCACTGCCAGCTTCCAAAAGTAAGACAGGAAAACCCCAGAAACAAAGAGCCCCCATGTTTCAAGCTGCTCCAGCGTTCTGAACGTTGTGATGAAATCTCCCACTCTCTGGCTCCATCCCACCTGAAACGTGACAGGGCCCCTCTAGCTACACTGCGAGGGCCCCAGGTCCACTGAAGGAGAAAGGCAAGAATAAAGACAGTCCCAGGGGTGTAGGACATGCATAGCTCTATGAGACGTATGGTGGCTGACTTCGGTCATCCCAGCATGCAGTAGATTGAGGCAGGAGAGTTGCCAGGAGTGCAAATTTGACCTGGAAGAGTTTCAGCCTAGCCTGGGCTACAGAATGAGACCCTATCTCAAAAATCCAAAGGCTATAATCCCAGCATGTGGGAGATGAGTTTTTAAAGCCAGTATAGTCTACATGAGACCCTTTCTCAGAACACTAAGAAACAAAAGGCAACAAAAAGGCCAATGCTTCCAATAGTTTAGAAATTACGTTCTTTGCAGTGACTTAAACTTACACTTAGAATGCGTATATTCTCATTAAAAATTGGGGGTAGAGCTAGATAGATGTGGCTTCTCACTCTTATAATCCAAGTACTCAGGCGAGGCCCTTAGCAAAAAGTGCGTGAGGTCCAGGCTTCGCACAAGCCCCATATCCTAGTCTCTCCTTGAGCTGGGTCCCTGATGGGTACCCAGAGCCTGGGAGAGGACCGGAGTTTGCCACTAGGGGGCGAAACCAGCCCAGTGAATGAAAAGCTGAGCCTGCCTGTGGTTTTCTACTCAGGTGGCTGGGAGCCTTGGCTTCCTCTTCCTCAAAGGTTCCAGGAATCCTGGAGACTCTAGAGTTACTGCAGGTTCAGGGCCATTCCCGAGGCACCAAGGGTCCCCCACAGTAGTGCAGTCCCCTGGGCTTACAGAGGCTCTTGGATCCGAGAAACCTATCCCAGGTCCAGCAATCTGAGGCACAGTCTCTTAACAGAAGGAGCCTAGATACACGTTGTGAGGATAGCATCCAGAAGGGGCCCCACAGTCATAAGCAGGGGCTTGCGGGACCTGCCATTGGCCATCAAGGACTCTGCTGGGTCATCCTACTTCTGAAGCAGGCTTACAGATTTTCCTCTAACAGCGAAGGAAACAGGGATTGTACCGCCGTGGTGACTCCCCGGTGACTCAGCTTCTGCTCTGCGCTGTCCTGGGCGCAGTCCCTTCCTGCCAGAGCAGAATGGGAGTGGATGGTCCCCGACCCGCCACCTCGCTGCTCGCTGATATCCTGGGGCAGATGTGGCCCCAGGGTGTCAACCCCTCTTGCCATTAGGTTTTTCCTTTTGACTGATGCCCCATTTCTTCTGGAACCCAAGCGTTGGTTTAAAAACCAGCAACAACAAAAGAAGTTTGTAACTGGACGTTTCTCTCCTGCTCGCCTGTTTCCAAATACCTGGCAGCTGCTTCCCAAAATTACCACACAGAGGCTTATATTAATTATAAATGTATATTTATTTAGGTGTGTGTGTGTGTGTGTGTGTGTGTGTGTGTGTATGTGTGTGCATTCACACACTGTGAAGGGTAGAGGACAGCTTGCCAGACTTGAATCTCTCTCCTCCCACCATGTAGGTTCCTAGGATCAAACTCAGATTGTCAGTTTGGGCAACAAAGTGATTTTACACACTGAGCCTTTTAATTTTTTTAAAGTCAATCTAGAAATCCACAGGGCTGCACAGCCCTTACTAAAGGACTCTGGAACACTTCTTGGGTCACTCTGATGGTCCCTTAGATCCTGTTCTTCCAGGTGGGATGGCCTGAATGGAGTTTACAGTCTTTCCAGCAGACTTAGGGCCACAGGAAGCTGTTCAGTGGCCCTTTCCTCTCCAGTCCTCTAGGTTAGTGAGGAGGCAGAACCCTTGGCCCCTAAAACCTAGACTTGTGAAGACCCTGAGGGATCCCACATACCTTGGGGCTCTGGAGCACAGTTGGGCAGGGAGTGGAGCTGGAGTCACAGACACCAGAGGGCAGGGAGGACACACAAGCCAGTTCCGAGACCTTTCCCTCAAAGTCCTGGACACTGACTAAGGCTGTGAATTGGCTGCCCTCGGGCCTAGGAGCCTGTCTGCCGACCATCCCGTCCTTGGAGTCCTCCCTTCAGGCTGCTCTGCCCCGACCTCAGGCAAACTGCTGGGTCCCCAGAGTGTGACAGTGGAATTTTCCTGGTGGGTGGAGGCATGGGAAAGCAGAGTCAGATCAAGAGGACCTGAGGCAAGGGTGCCAGGTCTGACCAGAGGGGCCCTTGGGTGAGCTCTACCTCAGTCCCTTCGGCTTTCTGGGGTGCGGATTTGTTGTGAATGACCCATTGTATTCTGTGGTCTCATTGTTGGTCCTTCCCCTTTACTGGGTGTTTTGGGAGTTCCCAGTTTTCCCTACAATGGACATCTTTATGTGTGTGATGACACAGATGTTCTATTCTTCCTGCTAACACACATTTCCTGTAAGAAAAGCCTGTTCAAGGTGAGACCTTGTGATAGAAGATGTTTCACCGAGAGGAAGGCCATCTTGTCTGAGAAGCTCCTATCTTCATTCAGCTGCCTAGAATCTCAAAAGCCCTGGCAACAGCAGTCCCGTCAGGAAAGGCAGCCTGGCAGATCTCTCAGTCTGGTTGTTTTGGGAGCCATAGTAATGGATTCTTGAGTCTATTGAGTTAGCAGCTTTATTGCCAAGAAATTAGCAAATCCAGAGCGGCTATGGATTTCACGTGACTGAGTTTTCTTAGGGAGACAAGACTCATGATCTTGTAACGCCATGATGGGACAGCTCACCCAATCAGATGCTTCCACTGAGGTTTGGAACTCAGAATGATATCACTCTCAGATTAGTTCAGGGGGAAAAAAGGTACGTTAATGTTAAAGCCCTAGATTGCTTCTCTTCTCTTTTGAAACAGGGTCTCTCTGTGTAGCCGTGGCTGACCAGGAACTCACTGTGTAGACCAGACTGGTCTTGAATTCACAGAGATCCACCTGCATCTGCCTCCTGAAGGCTGAGATGAAAGTCACGCACTATAATTTTTAAGGCCAGACTCTGGAAAATCATAAGTTGACTTTTGAAGCAAAATAAAGCACCTGTGGACCTCGATTTTGCTGAGACAGAAAAGAGAAATCATGTTTTAACAACAGCTTAGTGGGCTGGAGAGATGGCTCAGTGGTTAAGAGCTTTGCCTGCTCTTTCAGAGGTCCTGAGTTCAAGTCCCAGCAACCACATGTGCTCACAACCATCTGTAATGAGATTTGGTGCCCTCTTCTGGCCTGCAGAAATACATGCAGACAGAACACTGAATGCATAATAAATTAAAAAAAAAGCGAACAACAGCTCAGTAAGGAATGTTTATAATTCTATAATTTTTATCCCATGAAGGATCAAAAAACTTTAAAAATTTCTCATTCTTTGTGTGTGTGTACGGATGCATGCATGCACATGTGTGCAGATGTGTGGAGGCTGACTACTTGTGGTGAAAGAGTAAATTAGCACAGACCTTTTGAAACAGAAATGTAGATGGAACGGCGGGGCTGTGTCCCACCACCCGGCTAGCTTTACCCAAAATAATTACACGGAAACTGTATTCATTTAAATACTGCCTGGCCCATTAATTTCAGCCTCTTACTCACATCTTGATTAACCCATATTTAGTAATCCGTGTAGCACCACGAGGTGGATCGCTTACCAGGAGAGATCTTAACCTGCGTCCATCTCGGAGAGGAGAAGCATGGCAACTGCCTATGGCGACTGCCTGAAGCATCTGCCCTTCTCTTTCCCAGAATTCTGTTCTGTTTACTCCGCCTACCTAATTTTCTGTTTCTTAAAGGGCCAAGGCAGTTTCTTTATTAATAATGAAAGTAACACATAGACACTCCTCCATCACAGAAATTTACATTATACATATGCATTTACTTGTGTGTGTGAGGATGCCTGTACCATGGTGGTCACGTGGAGACCACATCGACATCTCCAGGAGTCAGTTCTACCTTCCACTTTTGGAACAGGGATCTATTGCGTCTTCACACTTGTATGGGGAGAGATTTCACCAGTAAGTCTTCTTGCTGGCCAAAGAGTAGATTTTAAAATAATTTAAAAATGTATTTATTTAGCTAGACAATAGTGGCGCACACCTTTAATCCCAGCACTTGGGAGCCAGAGGCAGGAGGATTTCTGTGAGTTTGAGGCCAGCCTGGACTACAGAGTGAGTTTCAGGACAGATTCCAAAGCTACAGAGAAACCCTGTCTCGAAAAATCAAAAAACTAATGTAATTCATGTAATTTATATGGGTGTTATGCCTGCTTATGCCTCTGTTCACCAGAAGAGGGCATCATATCCCATTGTATTACAGCTATAGATGGTTGTCAGTTGCCATGTGCTGGGAATTGAACTCAGGACTTCTGGAAGAGCAGCCTGTGCTCTTAACCTCTGAGCCATCTCTCCAGGCTCTAAAAAGGACTTTTAAAAGACTTACTTTAGTTGTAATTATGTCTGTGGACGGGTGCGTGCAGGTGCTAGACACGGAAGAAGGCGTTGGACCCTCCGGAGCTGGTCCTAGCAGCTGTGAGCTGTCCGACATGGGTGCTGGGAACCAAACGCAGCCCCCCACCTTTGAGTCAGAGTCTTTCTATGTAATCCAGGCTGGCCTCAGACTCAGAGATCCACCTGCATCTGTCTTGATAGCACTGCGATTAAAGGTGTGTGCTCTCATGCCTGACCAGTCTGCACTCTTAACTGCTAAACCATCTTAAATCATCTCTCCAGCCCCTGAATGAATGTAATTATAAAAATTAGCTTCAAAATGTCTATGGCAATCACTCTTCTGTCATAGACACTTGGTTTCCTTACAACTTAGCCAGAACAGAAGCAATTAGATTTATTTTTTTCTGTGTTTCTTTAAATCACATTCATTCATTTATTCACTTTGTATGTATGTTTGAGGTGGAGGCCGCATGCTCATGCCACTGCACACATATGCATGTGTGTCTGAGATGGGGGCCATGTGCTCATGCCACTGCACACATATGTATGTGTGTTTGAGGTGGAGTCTTTGTATTTTACAGTGGGGAAACTGTCAGGCATAGGCTCCCTGTCTCGGTGCTTAGAGGATATCATTTTTTTATTACTATTTAATTGAAATGTTACATACCAATCCCAGTTCCCACTTCCTCTGACCTCCCGTTCCCTTCACCTTCTCCCCACCCCACTCCCATCCACTCCTCAGAGAGGGTAAGGCTTCCCATGGGGAGTCAACAGAGTCTAGCACATTGCTTTGAGGCAGGACCAAGGCCCTCCGCACTCTATCTAGGCTGAGCAAGGCTATCATTTTTTACAGCTCCCGAGGGCAGGGGTTTAGCTGGGAGCCACCAGCTATGTCTTTCTAAGACTTACTTCATCTGATCCATGCTCGAGTAATTAGGCAAATAACCCAGGCACCAGATCAGTCAGTTTCACTGTTGCAGCAAAACTCAGGAAATTCCCAAAGTGCCCTCCGTGGGCAGCAGGGGACTAGTCAGAGTGTGCCCAACAACAGAGGCTTATGAAGTTGTGAGGACAGGATGGATGATCCATTTTCCTAGGCAGGAACAATGCAAGAACTTTGACCTTATCCTTCATCTTCCATGGTGCCACAGCCTGCCCAGCAGGAGAGGCTTCCTTGATTGGCCATCAGTGAGGATGCTGAGCCCTTTTCTCTACTCTTTTAGTAAGAGTGTTCTAATGGTCCCCTTCTTCTGTTGCCAGGGCAGGCACCAGTGCAGATATGCAGGCAGGCATGACTATCCGGTGGGGGCCCAATGCCTGCCACGGAGGCAGTGTTCTTCACACTGTCTTCCTCAGTCATGATGGTCACGTTTTCATCCTTGCTGTCTGCACTTCGCCGGGTGTGTCTGTCTAGGTGGGCCATCTGCACCTCCCAACAAAGAGTGTGCTTCTACATTGACAGTTTCTGCACGTTTTATACGTGCTTTCTATTAGGTGTGTGTGTCACAGTGAATGTAGATTTGCTAAGGGAAAGTGAGAAAAAAAAGTCCAGGTCGGAGAGTCTTCCATGGAGGACACAGAGTGTTTTACACATGTTACATGATGCACATATGAATCCACCACTCACCTCCACGTGATAAGAGGGTTCACACAGAAAATCAGAGGGCAAACTAAACCGTTCTTGAAATAAGTAATCCAGTCTGATAATATCACCAGGTATAAGGCAAATGGACTAGATTTACTGCATTTAGCCCACAGCAGAAGGCCTGCTGAGGTGGTGGCGGGTGGAGGAGGATTTGGCACGGGGATGTGGGGGCCGAGAAGGACTTGGGCATACTTCTGAGGGCACTGTGCTGTGATCCAGTCAAAGGGGTGGTGTCATTCTACCAACACCACTTGCAGGCACTTGGTGTCAGTGGACTAGAAGTTGATGCGTACATCTGGCTCGTGAACCTTCATCCATCCGGGGAAGTGCTGGTGCCTTCACCTCTGCTCTTTGGCCCCAGGAAGCCATGAGCTCTCTGACAGGGATTAGCATTGGTCTTGTGCCTGGGAAGTCCCTCTCCCTTAGCCAGGATCTTCCACGCTCACCCATCTCTTCTGCTTCCAGAATAGGGACTTAGAGGCTACTCTTAGACCTGAAGATGCCCAGTGGGCGTAATGAAAGCTTGGCATCTCTGCCTTCATTTCGCCTCTGTCTCTTTTTCTGCTTTATGACAACTGAGGTCCAACTCCTGTTCAGCTCAGCTCTGCCTCATAGCTGTGGTCAGGCACCTGTTCAGCTTAGTTTGTGGCAAATCCATCTTTTAATGAAGGCTCATTTTAAACTGGCCATCTTTCCCTTCAGGGATGAACACACAAAGAAAAGAATAACTCAGCCATTTGCAAGGCTTGTCGGGACATCATAACCCACAGACAGTCAGCTGCCAGGTTTTAGAGTGCCAGACCTCCGTAGTGTGCCTGGAGTCCTCCAGTCACTGCCTGTACCTGCTAGGAGTAGCAGTCTCTCTGCCTACGAGCCCGCAGCCAGCCAGCACAGCCTGGGAGTGAGGGACCTGAGTGAAGAATGAGGTCCCTAGGTGACAATGCAGGTGTGAGCTCAGGTAGTCTTGGGAGAGCCTGTCTGAGCTTTGTGCCCTGGTGTCTCATTTTTCCATCCTTCCTCTGACCACATTCCTGGATCGTTAGGAGTCGATTTTCCCACAGCAAACAATACTGGAACCGAGAAGGGGCCGAGGATGTAGATAAGTATGGGGACACTTGTTTGGCTCATGCAAGACTGAGTTCAATGCCTGGCATTGGGGCAGGAATGGGGATGCCAGTCATTTCCAAGCAGCAGACTCGCCAGCTCAGTCTGCAGGAGTTGGACGTGAAAACCCCTGCAGCTGCCGTCTGGGGTAGCACATTTCCTTGACCTCGGCCCTCCTTTTGCAGCCGTGGCCTAAACTATTCACCATTTTTCTGTATTTGTTTCAAGGTTCTGTTTGCTTTTACCTGGCAGGGACAACAGTGCACTGCCCCATGCTGCCTCTGGACAATGTCTATCCCCCTACTCTCTGCTACAATATACAGAAATCTTCTCTTCCCTTTCTACTTTAATAACTTCATTGTTTATAGCTTAGGTTCCTTTTTTTTCAAAGGTGATATAAATTTCAGACATGAGCCATCCGGGAATTAAGTAAAGGCCCTGGTCCTGAGGTGTAACATCAGCCAATACCTGTGTATGTGTCAGTTGATGCACTGTGCTTCTAGAAGTCAAGACTCTGCTACACTGTTTTCCCAAAGTGGCCAAATAAAAATACAATTTGTTTTTGTTGTTGCTTTGAGATAGAGTTGCACTTTGTAGTTGTCAGGCTTTTTTTAAAAACCAGTTCTTTGTTATTCTTTTTCAAAATTATCTCTTATTTATGTTTTAAATTTATTTTTGGGTGTATTTGTGTCTGTGCGCCATGTGTGTGCCCGGTACGCACAGAGTCCAGAAAAGGGTGTTGCGTTCACCTGGGACTGCAGTTACAGGCAGTTGTGAGCAACCTAATGTGGAGACTGGGAAGCAAGCCCTGGTCTTCTAAAAGAAGCCACCTCTCCAGCTCCCAGTCAGCTCTTTCCTTGGAGAAATCCCCTTGCTTCCCACATGCTATGGGTGCATGTCTGACTAATTGTGCCAGGCACAGGAGATTTATTCTAATCTGTAATTTTGTTGCCAACCCAAAGTAGCAGTAGGGAGAGCAGCTGACTTGGGAATGGGCAGAGGATTGCAACCTGGGTGTGTATACTATGACAGATCATCAGAGTATCTGGGTGGGTTGAGGCAAGGGAGATGTTTAGAAGTATATGAAAATTATTTTGAAAGAGCTCATCAGTCACAGTGGTTTGTCACAGGCAGTGATGTGTGCTTGCTGCTGTTATATCTTCAGTACCCAAAACTGAATGCAAGGCAGTGGGCTCAAAGGCCCTTGCAAACTTGCGGTAGGTTGGGCTGCCTAGCACTGTCCTTGTAGAAGGGGCCTTTGCTATGAGATTGTGATTTCAGCAGTCTTATAAGACATTCTTGGTGTCAGGCATGAAGGTAACTTTGCAGCTATCTTGAAGGTTCTCCACTCATTACCTCTGCTCTACTTTATCAGGGTCAGATGCGTCTCCCATTTTGATTCAGGCAATTTAAAAATATTTTTCTTCTTTTTTAAAATATAATATTTTAGTGCTTTTTGAGAATTCCATGTATGCACGAGTGTATTTTTAAGATATTCATTCCCTCTTTCCCCTAACTCTTTCCAAATCCACCCCTTCCAGCCTCCTCCTTTTTTGTCTTCTTGGTTTGAGTCTAGTCTTTAATGGCTGAGCCACATCTCCAGCCATCCCCTCCTTTTTTAAATTTGAGACAAGGTCTCATTTTACAGCCAAAGATGACCTTGAAGTCCCAACAATCCTCCTGCCTCAGTTTCATGGAACAATGGGATTACAGATATGAAAGTTCATACCAACTTTTTTCTGTCTTTCCTTTCTTTTTGAGACAGTTTCACATGTAGCTCTGCCTAGCCCAGAATGCACTATGTAGACTAGACTGGCTTCAAACTCAGCAGAGATCATCTACCTCTGCCTCTTGAGAGATGGGATTAAAGGTGAACAACACCACACCTAGATCTTTCTCTCCTCCCCGCCCCCATTTTTAAGACAGGGTTTCTCCATATAGTCCTGGCTGTCCTGGCACTCACTCTGTAGACCAGGCTGGCCTCAAACTTCTTAGAGATCCACCTGCCTCTGCCTCCCCAGTTTCGGGATTAAAGATCAGCAACATTACCACTGGGTTTCGTTTTTGATTTTAATTTACAATAAAACACACATACAGCTTCCCATTTTTACCCTTTTTCAGTGTGTCTATTTGTTTGTTTTTGTTTGTTTGTGTGTGTGTGTGTGTGTGTGTGTGTGTGTGTGTGAGTGAGTGCTTTGTGTGCATGTATATCTGTGAACCACATGCATGCCTGGTGCCAGTGAAAGCCAGAAGAAGTATATTCCCTGAGACTAGAGTAACAGATGATTGTGAGCTGATATGTGGGTGCTGGGAACCAAGGTGGTATCCTCTGCGAAAGCAGTGTGTGTTCTCAACCACTGAACCATCACTCCAGCCCACCCTGGCCCTGTTCGTTATGTGCACAGTGCAGGGGAGTTCAGTCCATTTGCAGTGCTTTAGAAACCAAAGTCACCATCTGCTTCCAGAACCTTTATCCTCTGATTCCAAATTCTGTATCCCTTAACTTGCGAGTTGGTATTAATCCAAATTCTATATCCAATAACCTGCTAGTAGGGATTAATCCACTCTTCACCCACTTCTTTCTTTTGCTTGTGCCTCTAAGAACTGACCTTATCTGAGCATTCCAAGGACACCACAGGAGCTCGCCACATTGATGCCGCTTCCTGATTGGATCTGATTAGCCGGAAGTGTTGTGACAGCCTGTTGCCATCTGTGGCTCCATCTTGCTTTGTGCCTGTTCCTTTTTCCCTTCCAGGATATGGCTTTGGTCCGCATTCCTGAGTCTCTTACTGTCAAGATAAGACTAGGAGGTCACTAGGCAAGCATCACTTCCGGCCAGTGTCAAAACACCAGACATTCCCGTTCAAACTCCAGGGAAAACCACCTTCTGCACTCAGCCCCAACCTGATCCTCTCAGGTCATTAGTGATTCCTCAGTCAGTATTGGGAGCAGTGGGTGTGGGCATTAGTCTACCTCCTTTCTAGATGACTGGCATCCTTAATAAAATCTGTCCTTCTCCTCTGGTTTCTGGAACATTGATTTTTACAGATGACAACACTCTTATCCATCGATCTAAAGGACAAAGTTCCATGGGGCTCAGTGCAAAAGGCCTGGGCTTGCTGTAACAGAGCACCACGAATGTGCGGCTTCAGTGACAGGGTTTATCGTCTCATAGTTCTGGAGGCTAGAAGCCTAGGATAATGCATGCATGCATGCACATGAACACACATGTGCGTGCACACACATGTCTGACATTGTGAAGGAGATACATTCCACACTCCTCTTGGCTTTGGGTGGGTTACCAATAGTCTTTGAACTTCGTGGGACTGTAGAGACCTCCTCCTGTCTGCCGCCAGCTTCCTGTGCTGTTGTCTTTCTGTCCACACCTCTCCTTTTTCTCAGGGCACTGGTCACTGAAAGAGGGCTCACCCTACTGAGCTCATCCTAGGCAACTGCTATGTCCAAATAAGGTCACATTCTGAAGGGCCAAGAGTCAGACCATCAAAGTGAATGTGGAAACACAATTCCCCAGATAGTCCAGTGTTTCCGCAGAACCACGTTTGCTTTGGTGATCTGATGAAACCTATGCCTTGGCTCAGTGCCGTGGGATGAGTATCCCAGACTGATCTGGTTTGGCAGGAACTAGTACATGGCCCCTGATGGCACCATTTCCATAAGGCAGCTAGTTACATATGTCAGACCACGCCCATTGGAAGAGCAACCATATCCTCTCCTTGAGCAGACACATGTTGGGAATGGATTGGCCTTCCCTGCGCATAATGCTTTTGCTGACCCCTGGGTTTGCAGATTCACCAAATAGCAAGTTACTCTCTTGCTGTTCCATGGACCATTGCTTTTGACTAAGGAATTCATTCCACTGTGAAGCAGGTACAGCAGGGGCTGCTGACCTGCGGTTCACTGTCTCACTACCTGCCCCTCACCCAGGAGCACATGGACTCACTGGAAGGTTGAGTGACTCTGAGGATGGGGCCACTCAGGCAGCACACCCAGGAAGGGTGGGGCCCCACTTTATAGGATTTCACACATGCCTTGGAGCAGCGATCATTGCAGTTGAATTTCCACACCCAAAAATGCAGTAGGCAAGGGATAGGGGTGAGGTGGGACCACAACCCCCACACCAAACCCTCATGCCTCCCTGCCCTCACTGTTCCTACACCCTCAATATCCCCATACCCGCCACCGCCCCCACACCCCCACCGCCCCATACTCCCTACCGCCCCCACACCCTCACCATCCCCACACCCCCTACCGCCCTCACACCTTCACCATCCCCACACCCCCTACTGCCCCCACACCCTCACCATCCCCACACCCCCTACTGCCCCCACACCTTCACAGCGCCAACACCCCCACCGCCCCCACACCCCTCGTCCCACCCCCTGCCCTCATACCCCCCATCTCCTTGTGCCCCCCCACATCCCCATGCCCCCCATACCTGTGGGCAGGATGTTGACTTCTTGTCAGAGAGCCTTGAATTTTGCCACTTTGAAGGGGTACACTTCAACTATGAGCACAAGTCAGCCCCATTCAGTTGAGGGATGACATTACCACACGGCTGTTGAGGGCTCATGATGCCACTGAACCAAGAATCTAGAATGAGATGGCCCTACTGGCTTGAAATGTTTCTGCGAAAACTGCCAGTCAAGATGAATTTGCTATCAACCCTAACAAAATCCAAGAGGTGACAAGGGAAGGGTTCCCACAGGCATTTGCCGGGGTAAGATCCTAAAAGTCTCAAACGAAGGTCACCAAATCCTGAGACAAGGACACTTCTGCAAGAACATCTGCCCAGTGACCCCGGCTGATGTCACTTTCATGCTAATCCTTGTGCTAAAGATAATTATTTCAAAATATCTTGTTTTGCCTTCTTTTAACACTTCGTGTTGGAGCCGGCAAGATGATTTAGTAGGTTAAGGGGCTTGCACCAAGCCTCATGACCTTCCTGAGTTTGAACTCTGGAACCTACATGTCAGATGTAGAGAAAAGTCATGCTTAGTGGCCCACCCTGAGAGAGAGAGAGGGAGAGGGGGGGAGAGGGGAAGAGAGAGAGAGAGAGAGAGAGAGAGAGAGAGAGAGAGGGAGGGAGGGAGGGAGGAAGGGAGGGGGGGAGGGAGGGAGGGAGGGAGGGAGGAAGAGAGGGAGGGAGGAGACTAACCCTAGTTTGTCCTGGACCTCCATACATGCACATGCCATGCTACACACACACACGTGCATGTGCACGCACACACACACACACACACACACACACACACACACACACAGAAATAAAGCATTTTTTTAAATACTCCACAGTTCTTGACTGCCCCAAACAGTTCCTTTGCCTCAGGCTTCTGAAAATGCCTGTAGTTTACTAGGATTCATGAAATTGTGGTGTTGCCACTAAATAAGACTTGATTGTTTCCATTTTACTTCCTTGCGTCTTACTCCACGAACCAGTTTTGGGGAGCCAGGCACGAGACATCACTAAGGAAAAGTGAGGTGCCTCTTCCTAATCTGGCTACATTTGGAGGAAGGATGTACAGCTTGTGTCGCGATACTAAGACAGGTCACAGCTGGGTTGCAAGGGTGCTCGCCCCTGAGCTGATCCCCAGCACCACACAAACGGGGAGTGGCGGTCACACCTGTGATCCCAGCACTTAGGAGGCTGACAGGAAGATAGGGAGTTCAAGGTCATCCTGGGCTACACAGAGGGCTTGGTGCCATCTGGGGCATTAGAAGATACGATAATAAAAAACGAAATGTTGGCTGAGAGCGAAAGGACGCAGAGGGAGCCCGCTGCCTCTCAGCTCTGCTCCCTCAAGGTTCTGGGACTCGGCCCTTGCTAATTGGTGGTATTCAGCTGCAGTAGAGGGCGCTGGAAGGACTATGAAGAAGAAAGAGGGTTTTTGTTGTTTTTTTGTTGTTTTGTTGTAACTGGGATGCGGACTATTCAGGGCATGGCTTACCTCTGCTTCTGTCAGGACTTTGCAACAAGCTTCTGAGCCCAGCCACCGCCTGTGCGGGACTCAAGCAGGAGCCGGAGGAGTGCAACAGGCTTGACGGAGTTGAAGGACTAACTTCTTCCCTGGGGCTGCAGCTCAGCCTCCCTGTGGTTGGTGGTCATTGCCTAACTCTGCTATTCCTGGGGTTTATTTATTTATTTTGGTAGCTCTCTCTTAAATTTAATTAATTTATATATTTATTTTTGAGACAGAGTCTCATCACATAGCCCTGGCTGACCTGGAAATCACTATGTATACCAGAATTGCCTTGAACTCA
Organism: Arvicola amphibius; assembly: GCF_903992535.2. Lineage (NCBI taxonomy): Eukaryota > Metazoa > Chordata > Mammalia > Rodentia > Cricetidae > Arvicola > Arvicola amphibius. The sequence goes on from NC_052053.1 coordinate 69,695,267, forward strand.
CAGAGCTCTGCCTGTCCCTGACTCTCGAGTGTAAGCACTAAAGGTGTGTGCCACAGTACCCACATATTTAGAGATACCTTTATTCTTCAGTAGCCAACGCCTTGTTTCTAACCCGTGTCAGAACCTTATGTTAGATGTCCCCTGTCAGACCACTGTCCTCTCTGTGAGTTCGAGGCCAACCTGGTCTACAAAGGGAGTTCCAGGACAGTCAGTACTGTTACATAGAGAAACCCTGCCTCCAAAAAACCAAAAATCCAAAGAGGGGGATGCAGAAGAGTATCTTGAGTTCCAGGCCAGCCAGGGCAGGCAGTGAATCTCGGTGTTAAAATACTGTCTTCAAAAGGGTGTAGGAGCATAGCTCAGTGATATAACGGGTGTAGGTGTGTCTTTAAAAGGGGTGATAGTGGCACAGAGGACTGAGGCCCTGCTCTCCAACCCAGCAACGAGCAGATGGAAGGGCTACCTCACTAATGGAGCCGTACTGAGACTCAGCACTCAGTCCCAAGGAGAACACAGGGTTGTTGATGGCAGCCGTGATCCCTACTGCAGGGAACTTTGGGGAACTAGGCAGGGGGAGACATTTTGTTCCTGAAAGGAATGTGCACAGCTGTAGTCAAGATGGACTGTGATAAGCCAGCAGAGGGACATCTGTGAGCACTCCGACGCCTCCCCTCAGATACCAGTCCATTTCTCCAGCTCCTGCGTATGGGCTTGACGTCAACTAATGTGGCTCAGGCAGGAAGTAGAAGCGTGCAATAAGCTTGCTCTTTCTTGCCGTGAATAAAACTGGCCTGCTGTCACGTGACCAGGCTAGGCCAGAACATATGGTCAGCTCTAGGACCCTCGGAGGCACCCGACGACAGGAGGCTGTGAGCCCAGCCTCTGGTCCTCTAGTGGGGGTCCTGACTGCCAAGGCCCCTCCTCCTCCTGAGACTAGACTCTACAGTCACAGCTGCTGGCATCTAGAACTATGGCCCCGACTCATCTAGTCTTTGGCACAGGTTTAGTGTCTGCACCCCATCCCAAGCTCAGACTCAGGGAACCGGGACCTCCGATATTCATCATTCTCAGGGGAGACTCCAGAGTAGACCAAGACTAGTCTTGCTGATAAACTGAGAACTAGCCCCTTGCCTCAGGTCAGAGAAGGCCTTCTTGAGGTCCGCGCCCACCCACTCACTCTGTGATGTCGCTCTGAATTTGGGCTGCTGTCATCCATTCCTGTCTCTCTGGGCCTCAACCTGGGTTCTCCAAGGGCAGCATCTGATGCCCCCATCAGCACCCATGTGATGCTGACCAGTTCCTTGAGTTCTCAGCTCCCAGTGACGTCAGCCACACTGCTGGGTGACACCCCAGCCCTGTCCTCGTCTGTACCTATAACAGTTCCAGCCTCCACCACGAGGGCCCTCTGTGACACAGGAGTCCCATCTCTGCCCCTCCTTACTCCCATGACCGACTCCTCCACCTTCTGGGACTCTTTCCTTCCACAGGGCAGTGTGTCAGAGCTCCTTACCCCTTCATGTATGCCCCATTCCCCCTGCCAGCTGAGAACCTGCGGTTTCTCGGCGAGATCTTCTACCCAACAAGCCCCTCGTGCCTCCCCTGCATTCGCTCTCTGCTAGGAGCCCAAATGTCACTCCTGGTCTGCACTTGAGTGCTGAGGAACTATGAGGAACTCACACTGTGCTGTGCCTGCTCCCACCAGAAGCTGCATCTAGACCATCCTACACTGGGAAGGTCGCGGCTCCTTTCCATTCCTGAGTCTCCAGCAATACCTGCCTTCTGTCCCTCAGCTGAGTGTGTAAGTATAAAACACTAATATCTACACGTGGCTCCGTCATGAAATCACCACAGCTACGCTCAGAAGCAGATTCAAATGTTCATTCACGTTCCATTTGCATTTATTTAAAGGGAGGATATGATGCGTTGTATATACTGTGCTCTCCTGTAACATTATATGATCTGAATTTTCTAGTCAGCACAGAGAGACCTTTCTGTCTTTCTTTACAGCCTCACAGGCATCCATTGTTGGGTGTGCTGAGATTATTCCCAGCTGCCCACTGATGGGCACTTTGGGAGTTTCCAGTATTTTGCTGGGACAATGGAAGTGACTGGCTCAATATCCCCATCACTTTGCATAATTGCTGAATTACAGATCAGATAAAGTACCGGAAAGGGCATAACTGGCTCCCAGTTATGAGATCTGCTAGTCTCACAGCCGCCTCCCCAGGGCTGTGCACAGATGTCCTCAGAATGGGTGCCTGACCACCTTACCCAGGATGCTGTCATTTCTCTACAGACCTTTCAAACTGAGCTTAGCTCAGTTCCTCCCCAAGTCCCCCAGACTCCCAGCCCTCCAGTTCCACCACGCCTTCCTCACCTCTGGGAGTAGTGTATCTGACCACAGGATGATGAATTGCTTTTTAGCACAGAGCTAACCCATCCCTGTCTACTGTCAGTGCCCTCCCTACCCCACTTCTCTCCCCTGGGAAACTCAATGGGTCTTCTCTGTCTCCCATTCTCAAAACAGCAGCCTTTGAAACTCTCTACCAGCTGGAATGAACTCGGCCTGGCCTGTCTCTCATTGCTTTCTGGCCTCTTCTGACCTCCTCCTGGGCCTGCTTTTACCCCCCACCTTCTCCCTACAGCCCGACTCGCCCCAGCTCCCGTCTGCCGGCTTTTGTCCAAGTGTGCTTAGTCTAGGTCTGTGCTGGGGCGCCTCAAATCTGGGACCTCAGCCAGCTGTCTTCTCTTTTAGCCAGTTCCCCATAAAACCACAGCTAGAGTGGCCCCCTTGGTCCCTCCTGCGTCACCTCCACGGCACCCTGCTGCATTTAGCTCTCATCTACTTTCATACCTGGTGTTTGTGGGGCCTCTGAAAACAGTGGGCATCAAGGAAATGAGCCCTCCGGTGCAAACCCTGGTGGATGAGTAACTCTGCTTGCAGTGGCAGAGATGACATCAGGTAGTGACCTCTCCCCTGTGTCAGAGTTCTGGAGCCTGTTGGCCTACTGGCCTGCTGTACAGAGCTTCTGCCCCCAAGCCCAGTGACTCACTTCCCCTCTCTGGGACAAATCCTGCTTTTTGTGAGATTTTCCTGGAGCAGTGACTGGGGTAGGACTCAGGTGGCAGTTAGGTTGGTAACAAGGTAGGTCTTATCCTCACCAAGCGCCAGGGACCACTGTGGTCATGCAGGCGCTGTTATCCTCCACTCGGCACCCTGGCACTTCAGGGCTTAGTGTCCTCTGTGGGACCCTCTGACCCAGTTAATGTCCCCTTATCTTCGTCCTAGCGGAGAAGTCCCAGGTAAGATAGCAATGTCCTGAACCCAATTCCCTGGGCTCTGTGAAGGAGACTCAAACCAGCACAAGATGGCAGCCAGTGGCAAGCAGTGAGGGGTCCTGCCCCAGCTTTCCTGTCCTTTGGGTCTCCTGCCAGCCTGTGTGCCCACTTTATGGTGGGATTCATCCCATCCTCATCCCATGAAATTCTGCAGCAACACATGTGCATGCATGCACGCACGCACGCACGCACGCACGCACGCACGCCCCTCTAAGGGGGGCACCAACTCATCACTACCCTCTAAATAGTTCCTGAACTTTGTGGAGTGGATTTGTTATGCCCTCTTTTTTTCCCCCTAGAGACTCAGCTCTGCCCCAAATCCTAGATCAGAACTGGGGTGCAGAGGAGGGGGACATCATGCCCTTCCGGCTGTGCACAAACCAGGACCTTCTTGTTCACTCGGATCCAAGCATGGAGCTAACAGGATGGCAGCTCACACCTCACCTTCCCAATGACCCTCCATACCTCCCATCCTCAAGGTGACCAGTTCCAACTTATCGGCGAAGAGACAGGGAGTGGTGAAGGGCTAGGCCTGGCTTCATGCAAGGGTGCAGGCATTCTCCAGGTTGGACACGAGAGCTGGGAAGCCAGGATTGTAACTATGAACCAGAACTAGAGAAGAGAGGGTTTGCAGCTAACAGGAGGGTGAAGAAGCTACTAGAGCCACCCCAACCCCTCCCCCAACTTTGCAATTCTCCAAATAAACCACTCTACAGTCACTTTTGAAAACAGTTTTATATCAAGCTATATAAAAAACAACCACCCTAAATTCTGTCCTGAGTACATGCATACAAAACCAATACTATAAATATAATATTAAAAATAGTAATGTCATCAAACAAGCTAACATCTACAAAAATATGAAGGCCTTTGTGCATTGCTTATACCAGCCAGTTTCTGGCCAGTTTCATAAGGCAAGTACCTGGGAAAGGGGACTTCAAATCCTAGCCTTAAACCATGAGGGATAATCAAGGCTGGCTCAGTGCTGAGAAGGGCTTTCATGGCCAGAGAGGAGAAGGGTCTATGGAGTAACAGGTGCTTGATGGGAAACGGAGTTTCTGGTTTCCAGGAGTCAACCCTGTAGGACCCACAGGTCCCCAAAGCCAATGACTATTGGATGAAATGGCAAACAGGAATTAAATTTGCAGCTGGACCCAAGGCTGCTATAAGTCTCCAGGCAGATTCAGTGCAATCACGGGGTCCTAAAAACAGCAGGATTGGAAGCAGGAGACACCACAGTGGCATGAAGGACATAGTAACTGCTCCTGGCTCTGAGGGTACAGGGTCTCAGATAAGAGATGTGGGTAGCCTCTAAAACCTGGGAAAGCCCAGGAAATGATTCTTCTCTGGATCCTCTAGAAGCAATGGGCCCTTACCACACTTAGATTACAATCCGGTGTCACACCTCATTGTTTGCAGAATTGGTTCAAACCCACTCTATGTGTGAAAATGTGGCACAGCATCAACAGGAAGCTAATCAAGCACTTGTAGACCCCGTGTTCCTGTCCAGACTTTAGAGGGCGGGCCTACAGAGGTACTTGTTACTACGTGGGGGACGGCACAACCTGAGAGAACTCCGGAGGTCCTGGGCTCTACCAAGACCATCTGGGTCACTCCCCAAACATATACACACACACAAGGGCAGCCTATGCGGAGTGAAGAAGGGGGTCCTCCCGGCTGAGTGGCACCAGGAACTACTTGCAGGGTCAGGGGCCACTATGGAAGTGGTTCTGATGCTGGCTCTGCCATGGCATTTCACGCGTCTCCTTCCAGGCCCCCGATGCAGAGATTATCTTTTCCTTTTTCCTGTGTTTTCAGCTCTATATCATTGCAGCCCACGGGCTGAAGGAAGCAGGATGAGGCTTTATCACTGGTCCTAGGGAGCTGGAGGGGGCTACTCGAAGCCACCCGAGGGGGAGCATTAGGAGACAGACTGTAATATAGAAGGCAAGGGGCACTCTGCCCAAGATGAACCATCATTTACGAGAAATTTCTTGTGTGCTCACAGGTCAATTTCCCACAGCGGGTTCTGGGCCCCACTGGACAGGGGTCTGCTCAATCCTGGCTGCCAGGTCTTGTTCCAGAGTCAGGGATAGGCAGGAGCAGCAGAAGAACATGGGAGGTCAGTGGTGGGTCACAGTGCCGGTGCCGTGGATCATCCCCAACTGGGGTGGTGCCAGATGTTCGCTGTGTGCTCGTTAGCACATCAGACATTTGGGAAAACTAACCAACTTTTATAAGTGAAAACAGGGGCCTAGAAGGCTCCTGCACCTCTGTGTTGATATCCAGTATATTCCGGATGCTCTTGACTTCGCTGCTTAGTAGATTTCCTTTGATGGCCAGGATGGCATTCAGGTGGCCTTTGCTGGCAAAGAGAGTACCCTGTCAGCCCCACAGGTCATAACCGACCCTGCTCACAGTCCATGCTGGCCCTCCAACTCCAGGCCCTGAGACAGAACCTGCAGTCAGTCACTCTGCCCAGTAGGTGATCTGTCCTCTCTATCTCCTCCACTCTCCAGCCCATCAGACCTTTGTATCTCTCCGCACACCCTTCAGGTGGCTGACTTCTTCCCATCTAAAGTTTCAACTAAACGTTACCTCTCTAGATGGCTTTGTCCTCTCTGATCAGCACCCCCCTGTAATTCAAGACAATTCAACTCTACAACCTGGAATTTTCTCTTCTTGCCTCATTACCATACCATGGTTAACCCTCGCCAGACTGTAAGCTATAGGAAGAGGACTGAGACCCAGCTCGCCTTGTGCTTCGCTGTGTTCCAGAGCAAGGCACAACATAGAGTCCAGTGTCTGGAATAGTGATAAATGACTGTAGTTGGGATCCCGGGAGAGAAAGATGGGTGATGGGGTCAGTGCACAGCTGGGTTGGTGAGGAAGTAGAAGGATGAAGGTTGGATGTATGACAGGTGGATGGGTCGGTGAACAAACAGACAGATGGGTCAACAAAAGAGTGGAGAGGCAGGTTAGCATAAGCACAGAAAATGACTACACGGGGAAGGTGGGTAGACAGATGAATAGATATGTGACGGACAGAAGAGTGAGTAAATACAAAGAGTAGGTGGGTCAGTAGAGGTGGATGGGGTTCATATGTATATAGGTCAAAATATGTAGATAGATGATTGAATAGGTGGAGTGGATCAGCCACAGACTAGACTAGGCTAAGCTACGTCAACCCCAGTCAAGACCAATTCAAACTTTCCCCTTAGAGGACACAGCCTAGGAAGGAACACTGTCCACGGTTGACTGCGTTCTCAGATAAGTCCTTAACAGGAACAAGAGGGTGCAAGACACAAGCTCATGCTCCTAAGTCATCCCCAGACCGAGCGTCAGACATTACGATCCCACCTTGGTGGAACCTTAGCAGTTGAGGGGGTCATGAGGGGGACCCTCATCCCAGCATGCTCAGAGCATAGTGGGACCTGGCAGGGACAAACCAGCTACTCAGTTCCCGAAGCCTAGGGCTCACCTGAAGTCAGGGTACAAGGTGGCATACGTGGCCACCTCAATCTTAATGGCGTTGGGATCTTGCAGGTGAATAATCTCAGCGATCTTAGGGAGGGCCTGGTGCAGCCAGGTTGCGGTGGAGCCCTGGAGGCAGAGGAATGGGTGGAGGATGATAGCTGTCCCTTTCCCCCAGGGCTACTAAGAAAGCAGTAGCTGGCCAGGCTTGGGGAGGCTGCGGGGCCATTCGGGGACCTCAGGGTGGGGGTGAGATGTGCTCACATTCTGAGTGCAGAAATGCTGGATGGCGTCAGCGTTGGCCAGGATGTGCCTTGCCAGCTGCTGCTGCTGCTCCTCAGTCTTGAGGACCAGGCGCCGTTTGCTGAGCCGGATGATGTACTCCTTCACCAGGTGCAGGTGCACGGCCTCCATGAGCTCCTGCGCAGGCAGAAGCCAGGGGAGATGAGCCGTCCCCTGGCACCCACCCATAGGGCCAAAGCTTCCAAGGCAAAACCACCCAGGAATGCATAGAGACAAAAGTGTGAGCATGGGTGCCTGCCTTTCCCATGTGCATGTGTAAACACAAGTGTGTGTGGGGTGTAAACACTGCTAGTTGGTGTGGTGTCCAGACCTGCACCAATCCCCAGGTCCATTCCTGAGGATTTCCTCACCTCCCGGAAACAGTCCTTCAGTTCTGAGAACTCAGGCAGCCTGACGCCCACAGCAGTGATGATTTCCTCCAGGGTCTCAACCGGCGTTGCCCAGCGGGTCTGTGTGAACTTCTTGAACAGTGGCTGGGGCAGGCAAGGGGCAGGATGTCTGGTCACGCACAGAAAGGAAGGGCGGCCAGGCACAGACACCCTCACATAGACACTCATGACCACAGGGTCCCAAGGGCTTTCCAGGAGCTGGCTAACTTTGAGGTTCCTGCTCCAGATCGGAAGTAGAGGTAGTCTGTGTGTACCTTCCTTCCAAGGTCATGCAGCTGTGACTAGGGAGAGCCAGGACAGCCTGTCTGCAGCCCTGCGCTCTTTTCCACTGCCTCTCTCTTAAACAAATTCCTGCATAAACAAGGCTTTGTGCTTCGCAGAGCTGACCTCTGTGCCAGGTCATCCAGGGTCACCACATGGACTTTCCATACCCACTGGCTGCCCTTTATACCTTCAGTCCTGAAGTTGAGCAGGGAACCTCTCCCCTGCTTTCTGAGGGGCACCCAGGGCATGGAGTTTAGTTATCAAGGGTCCTGAGCCCCAGGAACTGGGAGCCAGGAATGGTGGGGGTGGGAGTAGAAGATGAATCTTCTCTAGATGTTCTTAGCTCTGTGGCCCTTCCAGGCCAAGGCAAAGCCAGGATGCGTGGTGGGCCAGCTGGAGAGCATGTTAGGGCCCCACCACTTGGACATCTCCAGAAACACTGAACATACCCATCTGTACCGCCCACAGGGCTGAGGTGGGGTCTTCTACTACCTCTTCCCTGATTTCCCTCCTGTCCCGGGCTTCAGGATGTGCCCCAGATTGAACCTCCTGATACCTTCAGGTCTAAAAACAGGCTCTGGAGCAGGGTGTCGAAGCCATGAGCCTTAAGATCTTTCAAGGGCTCCATCAGGTACCTCAGGGAATCTTGAGGTATCTGCCACGTCTGCTCCATAGATGTCCTGGAGAGTGAACGGAAGGGGGTCATGACAGCCTGCCCAGCCTCCAATACCGTGATCCTTGGCCTCGTTTTCCCGAATTAGGTCCTTGCTCTAGAGCCCTCAGTAGCTCTCCACTCCCTGTGGGATCTAGCTCAAGCTTTCCCATGTGTGCCTCATGCCCCAGGCACATCACTTCCACCTTTGGCAAGTCTCTAGCTCTCCAGCCTTAGTCTGTCCTCTGCTGCATCCTGCTGACTCCACCCCTCAGCTGTGGCTGTTCCAGGCCCTGTCATTTCCTCACAGCCTTGTGACCCTTAATTCCCCTTCTGGGCTCCACCTCCCATCTGCCCTCTTTCCATCAGGCATATCTGCCCAATACTCTCACCAGAAGGACGGGCAGTTGTTGATGTTGGCGATGATGTTGGCCCTATAATTTCTCAATAGTTTGCTTTTCTCTAAAAATTCATCAAAGGTGCGCTGGTAGCTGACAAAACCAGAAGGGGTACATTTAGGACCAGTTCAAACACTGGGACAATAGAAGCCACTCCTCTCAGTCTGTGGGTTGCTGATATCCCCAGGATCAAGGGAGGGACCATAAGCTCCTAAACATCATATTATAAGCTGTAAAAACTGAGGCTAGAGGGGCAGAGCCCCATTTGGGCTCCAGAGAAAATGCTGCCTGTCTCTGGGGTCCCCATTCTTTCCCCAGATCCCTCCTCTTTCCCAGCTCCCTCTGTAATTGGGACACCTAAGGGTGGGGAAGAAATGAAGTTAATTCAGAGGATGTCATGGGAAGGAGCAGCAGGCTCTCCATGCCTCATGGCGTATCTTCTTCTAAGCCACAAACTGCTCTGTTAGGGAGCTCTGTTGATGACAAAGTCAGGGAGCCCACCCGAGGTTCTCGGTGCTCTGGATAGGGGCAGGGCAGAAGACCTGGGCTATAGCTGACATCCTAAGCACACAGAGAGCCGTGGCTTCCAGCAGTGCTGGGGTCCTGTGTGCTGCACACACACACACACACACACACACACACACACACACACACACGCACGCACACACACACATGTACCTCCTCAGCAGGGCAGCCAGCTCCACCAGTAGCAACTGCTTTATCTGTAGACCCACATCGGAGGTGATGTTCTCAGCCTTGACCTGGCTTTGTGAGATGATCTGCAGGGAGCAGCGGGTAGGTAGGTATAGAGGTGCCCTCTGGACTGGGATGGGGGCAGAGCACGGGAGGGGCCCATCAGAGGTGAGCTGTGGCTGTTCAGTGGGTCTGAGGGGCAGTTAGGGGTACCTGGATGATGTCAATTGCCAGCTCACTGTGGTAGTGGCCATCCAGGCTCTGGGGAGCCACATCCCGGGCCCAGCGATGAGACTCTAGCTCTAGAGCTCGGGTCATCAGTAACTTCACATTGGTCTAGGAGAAAAGACGCAGGTCACAGTGGCACTAAAACTGCCACTAAGCTGCCCTCTCAGGCCCCGCCTCCAGCATTTGAACTCACCACCTCATTGGACAGGAACATAGCCTCCAACAACCTGATCTGCTTAGGGGGCAGGAGGCTCCCAAGCCTGATATCTTGTAGCTCCTTTGCCAACTTAGGGCTGTTCAGAATATCACTGTAGGCAGAGAGACACCGGCATGAGGAGTGGGACAGTGGCAGCCTCGCAGCTTAGTCCACCGACTCTGCAGCCACAGACATTGTTGCATCTTCTGCCCCTCCCCCTCCCCATGTCAGACCACACTCACTTGAGTTCAGGCTGGAGTCATCCTGCCTCTCCTTACCACCCCCAGCCACTCCTCCTGCCCCAAACCAGTTCCCCAGTCCTCCTGCCCTGAACCCCGCCTCCTCTCTTGCCCAGCTCACTGAAGATCTTCCTTTCCCCTGCTTCTGCCCTGGTCACCAAAAGTGTCTTCACCCCCAGAGCCAGCTCTCAAGTCTGGTGTGTCTCCCTGGCTTCCCCGCTTGCACAGATTCCACACAGCTTCTGGCCCCCTTGCCTGTCAAGCCAGCCCAGCACTCCCATCAGGTCAGCCTTGTGGCTGAACAGGAAGGGCTGCCCTGGAACTACTCTATAGAACTCTCTTGATGCCTCAAGTGGCTGCAGAGTTTCCAGGGGACCTGCTCAGCCCTGGCATCGCCTAAGGCCCTTTGCTTGCCTGGAACATTAAGAATGACCCTCTGTGTGCTTCACCTAGTTTGCATGCACGTGAGTCGCACTTTGGTTAGGGTTAGGCCTCAACATGCCTCCCTTGGGCTCCATGTTCAGGCTAGCCTTAGCTTCCTGCCTTGTGGCTAGCTGTGCCCAAGTCAGGAGACCCCAAAGTATCACAGGGCAGGAAGGTGACCAGGCAGGGGGTGTGAGGGCCTGGCATTTCCTGGTGAGTCAGGACAAACCAGCAGGAACTAGATCAGGGCCCAGCTGTCTGTGGAAGTCTCTGCCTGTTTTCCCCATATCCTGCTGGCTCTTCACCTACCACCCTGCTGTGCCCTTTCTCTGGCCCTCCCACAGGAGGCTGGCTCAGCACCTGGCAAGCTGTTCACACAATGCTCACACTGTCAGAACCCCCAGTCTACCCTCTGGTAGACTTTACACTCAGGTCTGAGGAGACAGTACAAATCCCTGGTCTCTAGTTCTACGGACATTTCCACCCTATAACACAAGTCTCTGCCGTAGCTGGTGTGATTGACAGGCACATTCCGGGCCAATGAAAGGATGCTGAGGCTGGCCCAGCTGAGTACCAATTGCCTGCCTTGGCACAGTCAGCCTCTCATCTGAGGTGCTCCAGATCTCAATGGCCTCCCATTGAGATCTCTCTTTATCTGACAGAGAGTCCCCAAGAGGGACACCTAGTGCCACTCCACTGAAGCTAGCTCTCTTGCTTGGGGTTGTTAAGACACAACAGCTCGGTTCCCAGAATGTCACTTCTCTTGCCTGGAAAACCACCCTCCCTACCACTTCTTCTTTGTATGTTCTGTCCCCACCCTGCCTGACAGTACATCCATTAAAGTGTGAACTGACTCAATACATAAGACTCCTCGACTCCCCCAGGTCTGGTCTCCTCTCAAGCCTTGTGCTCTGGCCTCCTTCGTGTCCAGCTGCATCTGCCACAGCCCCTCCCTGTTTCATTCCTGTTCAGATCGGGAACCTCCTTGAGAACGAATGGCCAAGTCCCCTTTTCTGTGCTTCCCTTTCCCTGATTGCAGAAGTGGCAAAGGTCCAGGAAACTGAAGTGCAAAGCCGCTGGGTACAAGTCCCAACTCTCTCCCTTCACTCCAACACTGGCTTTCCCATCAACAGTGTCTTTCTCTGGTGTCTCAGCACCCCTTCCACAGAGGAGACCCATCCCATCCACTGGCAAAGCTCACTTGGGGTATAAGTTCTGCACCCAGAGCAGCAGCAAGTAGGTGTCCCTGTCACACAGCTCGAATTGCGCCAAGGTGCACAGGTGGGCCGCGAAATGCTCGTGGTAGCTCTTGGCATAGGTGTGCACAACGTTGAACTCAGCGGGGAACAGCGGTTTCAGACGCTCCACCACCACCTCTAGGTCCTCCTTCATGGTGCGGCCCATGTGCAGGAACCTATTCTCGGCCTCCGAGCGGCCCTCGGGCACCACGGCTGGCTGCGCGTCCAAACGCTCCGCCGCTACCTCCGCCACGCCACCCCTCCACAGTTGCAGCCAGCGCCGTGGGCGCGTAGCCGCCAGCACCGCCACCGCGGGTGCCGTGGCCGCCCGAAGGTCCTCCAGCTCCTGCTGTGATACCACCTCCAGTGCCTGGTGCAGCCGCTCGGGTGGCGCCTCCAGTGGCCGCCGCAGCACCCCGAGCACCTGGTCACGCAACAGCAAGTACAGCGCCTCCACCTTGCTCTGCTGGCGCACCAGCTCCTCGTCGCTTGTGCCACCGGCAGTTGCCTCAGCCTCCAGCTCCCGCTCCAATGCCAGCACCCGCCACGCGGTCTCCAGCCGCCCACTCTCCAGGGCCTCCTTGACCTCCTCCACTGCAGTGTAAAAACCCGCGTTTAGGACGACAAACCCACCGGAGACAAGAGGAGGCTGAGATCCCAGGGAGGAGGTCAAGGTACCCCACAAAACCGGGTCAGAGAACCCAAACTCCTAGACTGGTGACTCACTGGCCGAGTGGCTTATGACCCCCTCCCCTCCCAAATCTGCACCAGCTCTTTCGTGCTACTGCAGCCCCAGCTACCCCCACAGCCTACCTGTCGGCGGTGGACCATCTAGCTCGGGCCTGGACTTGGGCTGGACTTCAGGATCCGATAATCTGGGCTGGCTCTTTTTCTTCTTCTTCCCTTTGGTGAAGACACTGAACATGTTGGCCAGCCCTTTGGACTTCTTCTCCTTCTTTGCAGACTCTTCTTCCTCCCCATCCGGAGCCATCCCAGTATTCTGGGATGGCATCAGGTCCTCAGAGGAAGCTTCTGACATGGAGGCCTCTGATTCTGCCTCAGATGTGGAGCGTGACTTTTGGGGGCTTCCAGGGAAGTCCAGGGTCCCAGGCACAGACTTTTGGCCAGGAAGCCCTTGGAAGAAAGTCACCATCTTCAGCATTGCCCTGGCTCAGGCCTGCAGATTGGAAAACAAAGCCTTCAGTGACGACGGTGAATGATCCCCGGGCCCGAATGCACGGCCAGTTCACAGCCTGGACAATGCTCCATCCATTTCACCTGTACAGCCACCAGGAGTCCTGCTTCCTCCTTGGCTGTGGTGCTATAGTGCCCACAGCTTGTCTCCCCAGGCAAGGAGAATGCTAGAGGCCCCAGACCTCCCAGACTGAGGGGGCAGTCTCTGTACTGGGGAAAATCCTTCCTTGACAGTGCTGCTGCTTGGAGGGAAAGGGGACATGAGAAGTGAGTACCTTTCTGACTCCACCAGACTCTGGTGAGGAGCCAGGGCACAGGTTGCTATTCCTTGGGACAGCAAGAATGGGTCTAAAAATTTCACAGCCACACCGCGGGCACCCTTCCTACTGAGACCAGCCTCCACCTCCTCCCTGTGTCTCCTTGCACAGTTCTTATCTAGCTTTGGGGTCACAGATACATACCGCAAGCAAAATCACAGCTGTTGTACTGGGACCACAAGAATAGAGCCTGTCCCCTATCCTTGCTTAGGATTGGAGACTTCAGACCCTAGGCAGCCTTTTACATGTCAGTAAGGCACAGGGATGCCAGGGGAGGGGAATGTCACAGCAACTTGAGTTTGGGACCCACACAGCCGGTTTCCACCTTACATTGCTTGTTTCTAAGTGTGTTGACACAGTCTTCACAAAGGCTTGTTTCTATGCCCGCCCTTCCTGGGTGCCCATCCTGTCTCTTCTCTCCTCAGCAAGGGTGTAATTTAGCTTAGAATAACCTTGTGGTCGATAGCTTGAGCTTGCAAGCCGCAGCATCTGGCTCAATGACCGGCTTTTCCCAGGTCTCCACATCCCCTACTGTATCTGGGTTGTCGGAGCAAGGAAGACCACCAGAAGAAGCATGGCTAGCTCAGAGAGAGAAGCAGACAGGAGCAGGGCCTCTGTGGTAATGGTGTGGCCCATTACCAGAGGTGGCCTGCCTGCCCCATCCCCAAGAATACACAACCCAAGCTGTAGCTTCAATTCACCAAAATGACCTGGAGTGGCCCTGAAACAGCCACAAACAGCAAATGGGAAGATCCACCATCACAAAGAAGCGGCAGAAGTTGTCAATAGGAGGTGCTTGCCCCAAGCACCGCCAGGTCTACAGGCTCAGATAAGGCCACTTTCCCAGTCTCTCTGCCTCCACCAGCTCAACTGCCCGGCCCATTTCCTGAGGGGCTTGTCCCATAACTGGGGCATGGGTAGAAGCACCCTGATTAGACAGGAAGCCTGGGCTCCTCCACCCCAGATCTTGCCATCCTTCACTAGGTGGCCTAAACAGAGAGACCCCACTTTTTTAAACCTCATAAGGCCTGACAGTTCCACTTAGGACCACGCAGTGTTTAAGGCCTGTGCCACCCTATTTGCCTATCTGCATGGCAAACACCCCCCCACAAAAAAAAGCTGGTTTAGGTGGTGGAGCTACCCAGCAGCAACCTAAGTATCTGGATGCACTTGCCCTTCAGTGCAGGGTTAGTCTGTGGGTACAGGAAGAAGGACCAGCTGTGGGCTCAGCCATACCGTATCTCGCCAGTGTTAGGGCTGAACAACCCCCTTCCTCAGTCGGCCTCGGCGTTGCCATTTGTGAAATGGGGATGAGCCCGGCTACTCACAGTACTGCTCAGAAGATGTGGCAAAATCTCAGGCCAGGAATTTGGCACCAGATGGACCTCATAGAGTGAGAGTGCCCTGTGTCCCTGTGACCTCAGGCTCCCCAGGGAGCAGGAGGAGTAATGAGGTGATGGCTCCAGCTAGACCCACTGAGACAGGAAGGGGCCTGCTCAGAGGAACGTGGAATGGCTGCAGCTGGTCTCACCTACCTTCATTCTAGATGCCCTGATCCACAGAGAGCCTCACATGCAACCTACTGTCTCTTTCACCGGGTGACAGGAGAGCGTGCCCATGTCTCACTAGAGACTACCCAGGCAGAGAATCCCGCGGGTGCTGGAATCTTCTCATTATGAACCTGAGACTCCCTAGCTTTTGTCCCCGTCCCTGCACCCTGCCTCTCTCTGGAGAGAGTCCTGTGCTGCATGCTGGGGAACCCGGTCCCTGGCTCAAGAGGTTCAGAGTAAAAACTTCTAAGGCCCTACCAGTGAGTATGCTGGAGGTCACGGGACCTCGGAATATCCCGCGTCTTCTTGGCCACTCAAGGCCATTCCCTCGGGGGAGTCCTGCCGGAGATTCTGGGTCAGAACCCGAGAGGAAGCTACACAGAGCAGTAGGGACAGGGGCACGCCGGTGGAGGTCACTTACTGTGTCCGGGACAGGACGCCTTAGTCCTGGCCCTTGCCAGAGCACAGCCTGAAATAATCTCAGACTCCGCCCGGGCTCCGCCTGCCCTATGAACCGCAACCGCGGAAAATCCGCGGGCGGAGGCCAAGGACCCCAGCAAGTCCAGAGCTGGGGGCGGGGCCAGGACGGCAGAGAGAGGGGCGGGGTCGCTTCGTTGTTCCCAACAGCCTTGAAAAGCGTGGCAGAGCTGGCTGAGCGTTGCCCGAGTGTGTGCGCGCAGGGAAGGGCATCAGGGGGACCCCAAGTTCCGTCAAGCGCGGGGCCATTGTCCCACGACGGTCTCTGATTGGCTGCCGAGCAGAGGCGCACGCCCAGAGTCGCTGTTCCGCGTCACACAGTCAGCACCTACTTAGGTCTGGGGAGCGCCCTGTATCACTCAACACCTCGGCCACGTGCTGTTACCCCTATGAGCATCACTGAGTCCATGGAAGCCTGGAAGACAAGCTTCCTGAAGGAGGCGTCCTAAAGCAGCGGGGCACACCGATCGTACTGGGACCTCTCAAGACATCTCCTTACCAAACCTTGAGTATTAGGGGAGGCTTCATCTTTACCAAGAGGTCACACAGGCAGAGATGACAGACACCCCTCACTGAGCCTCCTGCGGGGCTCCCACTGGCAAGCTTTCTCAGGCTGGGTTTGGGCCAGATCCTTAGAATTCCCTCCTGCAGGCTTTTTCTCAGGATCTGCCTGGGGAGGGTGGGGTTGTAGGCCAGTGTAGGAAGGGGGGGTGCTTCACCCCTTAGGAATTTCTGCCCCCTGGAAGATGGGCTCACTCAGGAATTTCCCCCTGCTAGACACCAGTTTCTTTTTTTGCCTCTACTTAAGAGTTCGGCTCCTCCCCGACTTTTGTTTGGGCCCTCTCTTCCCCCCCCCCCACCCCGACAGCCTAAGCTGGACTTTGAAGGGAGAAGAAGGGCAGCTGAGTAGGGGTTATGTTTAGGGGTTGTCCCTGGACACTCAGAACTTCCTCTTCCTCCTAGGAGCAGTGGCCAAGTGCCAGGTTTAAGTCTCTCATCCATCCTATCCCTGTGCAGATTGTAGAAGGCAAGTAGAGAAAGTTGCTGGGCATGGTGGTGCACACCTTTAATCACGGCCCTAGGGAGGCAGAGCAAACAGACTATGAGTTTGAGGTCAGCCAGGTCTACATAGCAAGTTCCAGGTAGGCAAGACTACACAGTGAGACCCTGTCTCAAAAAACAAACATAAGGG
Organism: Arvicola amphibius; assembly: GCF_903992535.2. NCBI lineage: Eukaryota > Metazoa > Chordata > Mammalia > Rodentia > Cricetidae > Arvicola > Arvicola amphibius. The sequence goes on from NC_052053.1 coordinate 69,711,833, forward strand.
GCTGGAGAGATCCCTCAGTGGTTGAGAGCATTGGCTGTTCTTCCAGAGGTCCTGAGTTCAACTCCCAGCACCCACATGGTGGCTCACAGCCATCTGTAATGAGATCTTGTACCCTCTTCTGGTCTGTAGCTATATATGCAGACAGAACACTGTATACATAATAAATAAATAAATCTTTTTTAAAAAAAATATAAAAGTCAGGTGCCACCTCTTCTCCCAAGGTCCTAATGGGTGACATTTTCAAATTAGCTCACAGAGCTCAAACTGGGGTTTATTGCCTCTGCTCCACAGGGCACCCAAAGGAGACCAAGAACTTGGGGTTTCACCACACTTATCCAAAGACAAAAGAGGACAGAAAACCAGGTGTCCTAGGTGCAACCTCACGAGAGTCTCCCCAGCCTCTGCTGTATCCATCCAATTCCTAATTTCAAACAGGTTAGGGAATGGCTGGGAAACTCCACAGGTAGGGTTGAGAGAGGGAAGCCAGGCCTTCAAACACCGGCATCTGCTCGGAGCCTCTGGGCTCTGTGGGATGGATGTTGGACTGACAGTTTTGTCCCAAGATTGCCTGCAGTAACTTCCTCAGAGCACAGCCAAGGTTGGCAGGAGACAGTGCCACCCATCTTGTGTGGGCACACTTCGCGCTTCTCTGTCTGAGTTCAGGGTGAGGGCCAAAGGTCCTATGTGGAATTTTCAACAGAAAAGAAATGTGGAAATTGGGCTATGTGGGTAGCCAAGGGCCACAAATCATGTGGTCCTCAGGGACCTAGATAGTTTAACATCTCTCCATAGTCCACCAAAGGTCAGCCGAGATGGATCCCACAGGAGAGAAGCAGCTGGAACAATTTGCTTGAAAATCTGCTGTCCCAGCTCCAATTCCTGGCAGCTTGAGAGTCAGAGCAACGAAGTCTCCTAGTCCTGCACAGAAGTCCTGCAGGCCAGTGCCTGGCTGGGAGCTGTGGCAAACTACCTGCACACAGCCTAGGTTTCCTTCTCATTGTTTGCTTGTTTATTTGAGGCAAGAGCTTTATAGCCCAGGCTGGCCTGGAGCTCAGAATCTCTCTATTCTATATCCTAGGCACTGGGATAACAGGCTAGCACCATCATGGACTCTCCCTTTTATGTGTTTAATTATAATATATATATATAACACAAAATGTACCATTTTAACAGTGCTGGGCATTCTATCTATCAGCATTCATTCAGTGCAGTGTGTGTGCGTTTCTAACTCAGCATTGAGTGCAGTGTGTGTGCTTTTCTAACTATCAGCATTCAGTGCAGTGTGTGTGTGTTTCTGTGAGTAAGTACACGTGTGAGTGCAGATGCTCAGTGGTACAGAGAGGGCATCAGGTCCCCGGAGCTGGAGTTACAGGCAGTTGTGCGGCTGCTTACTATGGGTGCTGGGAACTAAACCTGGGTGCTCCTCAAGAGCAGCAGGTGCTCTTAACAACTGAACCATGGTCCCCATTATACAACAACTGCCCATTCCCTTCTATCCCCTCAGGTCCTGGCAACTCCATTCTATGGCTGTGTGTGCCGCATGGATCCCATGAGTGGATGAATACGGCCCTTGTCCTTTTGAGATTGTGTGGTGAACTGCATGAAGGGAAAAAGACTAACTCTTGCCTTTACCCAAGAGTGGACCTGATGTATCCAGGAGTCTGGGTATCTCCTATTCTAGGAGTCCAATCTAGAACAGGTCCAGTCTAAAAGAAGTCCAAATTACAAGTCCTAATCTAAAAAGAGAGTCCTGAATCGATGTTGTTCTTGCTATATACTGAACAACACAGCAAATGTAACAAACAGGAATGAGCAAGCTTGGTCCTAATCTTTTGCAGGAATATTATAAAGGAGAAAAGAAATTTTTCCTGGCCCTACCTACTCAGACTAGCATACAAAACCACAACGAGGTATTATTAAACTGTAACCACAAGTTGCTTCCAACATATTTTGTAGGGGGTGGGTAGGCTTGGTGGAGGGGTAGGGCATTGTTTACAATGCCTTGCTGCTTCTGGCACGTGATCCTAGACCTGGTCACCATAACCGGTGCACACACGTCTTGAGTCAAGGGCATGCATGGATTTGTTGTGCAGCAGTTTCCTCAATATTAAAAACTTCAGCTGTGGAGTGAAGCCCCAAGGACAGCCATACTGCGTTTCCAGGGAGGTAAACAACAAGGTGGTCTACGAGGAGATGAAACACCCCACTTAGCAGCAAAGTTGATTAAGATGGGAAGTAAAATAGCTCAGAATAGTTTCAGGAAGTCCCAGAAACTGACCAGATTCACTAGGTCTCTCTTTTTTGTTTGTTGTTTGTTTTTTGAGACAAGGTTTCTCCATGTAACAGCCCTGACTGTCCTGGATCTAGCTCTTGTAGACCAGAATGACCTCAAACCCACAGAGATCCACCTGCCTCTGCCTCCCAAGTGCTGAGATTAAAGGCGTGCGCCGACACCACCACCCGGCTGGCTTCTCCTTCTTTAAGCATGTATATTAGCTGTGAGAACTGCTAATTGAGGCTCTCAGATAAGGTGAGCAACCTAGAAGATGCCTACAGCTGGGCCTCTTGGGGAAATCAGACCAGTCAAACGGCCTGGAAGAAACACATCAGCCAGACCTGCTTCAAAGCGTCTCAGACCACCCGAGCTCTCTGTAAATGACCCTCTCCAGCCTTTAGTGACCTGCCTGTAAGATGCTCAGTAAGAGCTCCAGGTTCCACTGTTATGAACCATCAGCCATGCTGGTGATGGCTTCTGGTGATAAGGGCTACCTGAGTCATTTTTCCTCCTCCAAGTAACCCTTCACCCATACACCTGTATGTAACCCCAATAAAACTCATTGGTTCACCAAGTTGGACTTAACGTGTACTTTGGTCTGTTCACTGGTAGAGCGGGTGGACATCTGTCCCCAGGAATCGTGTCCTGCAGCAGTCACAAAGGAGAAGTAGGATAGGAAAGATAGTACAGCTAAAGCTGCACATTCAGCTGAGCTTGCAAGACTTAGTTACATTGGCAGTCCAAAGTATAGTAAGATAGACTGTAGGATTTTTCCTAGAGGCCTGTGAATCCTGAGCAGGTTGGATGTGCAGTGTGGAAGCAGGAAGGGTACAATGTAGCAACGGTCTCCAAGCACAGCGTAACTTGGTTACGGGTTGGGTGAGACTCTGACCTGTAAAGGCGAACTCCAAACTGCATTTCTCCAAGAAGCCGCTCACAGAATTGTATTAGTAAACATGATGTACTAGAGGCCTAGCAACGTGCTGAGAGGGTTGGGATTTCCTGCCTGTTCAGGTCCTAATTACATTCGGTCCTATGGATGGACCATATTTTGTTGTCCTCAATGGCACATTGGCCGCTGTGTATAGTGATGCAGGGACGCTGAACTCAAAGGCTCCATCTGGGTCCCAGCTTCTGGTTCATGTGGCTGAACGGTTGACTTTCTGACCTCTAGAGCTGCTAGGCCAGGCTCTGAGTGTTTTGTGGTCGATAAATTTCATCACAACCATACGAATTAGGTGCTGTCTAACATTCCTTTGCACGGGGAAACTGAGGCACAGATGTGTGCCCTGCCATCTGTCAGGATGGAGCGGCCCTCTGCTGTCCTGCTCCTCCAGGGCTACTCCGTATTTGAAATACAGCACAGGAAAGCCAAGAGTTTCCATGGGGAAACAGGAGGCACTGCCGTTCATTCTGTCACGGGGTGGGGGGGACACCCCTCAATTCCCTTATTCAGTCAACTGATTAAACTATCATGGGTGGCACAAGGGGCCAGGCCAGCTCTGGACAGAGGATAATAAAGGTGGTACATTGTTGACTTTCTCTCTATTCATTCCCTGGTTGGCTGAGAAAGTAGCTGGAGGAAGCTCTCAAAAGGAGAAGCTAAAAGCAGAAGGGCCAGTATTGTGGGGCAGAGTTCAGCAGGTACAAATGCCAGGTAGGGGGGTCAGGTAGGTGTAGAAAACCTGGCCAAGGGGAGAGGCTGCACCAGCTGGTGTGGCTGGCCACCTTGATCACAAGGGCCGTGCTGGTGTGGAGTGCACTCTCTGGGAGGAAGACTAAGGCATTCCAGGGTGTCTTCCTGTCCTCCCCTGTCACTGGACCCACTTCCTCCTCCGTGATGACTTGCATTTCCCACTGGCCTGACCTTGGCTGTCAGGACAATGGTTTCTCCTTTCACTAGCCAGGCCTTCAACCGACCTAGGACCTTGGTTGTACTCTCTTGTTTCCTAGAGATACCCCGTGCATTCATGACACTGACCACCACATTTCTTGTGGACAGATGAGGAAAGTTAAGTCTCAGAGAAGAGCACCAAGATGGGGGTCACTATTGCCACCTCTCTTCTCCTGGCCTTCTCAGGAGAGGAAGTGACTTGCTCAGGACATCAGCTGCAAGGGACTGGGGTCTGCTGACATCCTCGGGATTATAGGGTGACCAGAACAGGCCATTCAAGAAGCCACCATAATGACATGCCCAATCACCAAAGGCCACTCATCAGCTGGCAGCGCCCCACCCTAATTCTGCTAGAAATCGCTCACAGTTGCTGCGTCCCCCTCCCCTTCCCAAGACATGATGGTGGTGGTGGTCTTGTGAGAAAGCAGGGCTTATGGCTAGGAGGTCTCCAGAGCAGTGCGGAGCCACCTCCTGGAAGCACTAGCCCTGCCTGTAGGCAAGGATGCTCCCTTCCCAAGCCCAGCTGTTGCATTGAAGACTGGCCAGCCTTTCTCAACAGCTCTCAGGCAGTGATGTAAGCAAAGTTTCCATCCCTTCGAGTCCTCCCTGCCATGGGCCTTCTCTGAAGCGGCATGACTTACAGGAATTAGCTAGGGGTGTGCTCCACTCAAGTTTCTCTCAGAAGCACAGGCGGGCCACATGGCAGGAGCTCTCCTGGCAATCCCAGGCTTTACAAAGATGGCTAGGATGCTGAAGTCTGTGAATAATCTGGGCCCTAGGGAGCTCCATCACCCACATCTGTGGCTTATTAGTGACCTTTAGTGGTCCTGGGAATGGAGCTACTCTGCTCAGAAAACTGGCAGTGTGGATTGAAGGAGACATTGTAGAGAAATGACTGCTGCTGCCCGGAAACTGTTTCCAATGGGCCACGCCCTCCTCAGCAGCACTCTCCCTGCGCTTTCTTTGTGAAGCTCTCAGTTTTACAGGCAAAGACTGAACCCAGAGTCACACCGATAGGCAGGTCTTCCCCATGCTATCTGCATCCCGAGTCAGATTTAACCACGAAGTGATTCCATGGGGAGCAACCAGGCCATATCACGGCACAAGTGAGCACCCCCAAAACAACACCCACTTGCTCTTTTCTCTTCCCAGAATTCCAGCTTTGTTTTCTGGTGACTTCCATCCCTCAGAAAGCCTGGGTCTTCAAGGCTTGATGTTTGGATCATCTTAGCCTCCAACTCAGTCGCCCTAAGCAGAATCAGGGTTCTCAGCGATGACGGATATGTCACCTCTCATAAGCATCACTTTTGTGAGCCTCCAGGGATTGTGAGTTGTTGTTTCAGGCAGGATGTCATATTCCAGGCTAGCCAGGAACTCTCTCCCAAGGATGACCTACCTGATTTTCTCTTGATCCTCTTCCTTGAGTACTCAGATTACAGGCATGTGCCACCACATCTGATTTATGGGGTGTTGAGGACTGCATCCAGGGCTTTATGGATGTTAGCCAAGTGCTCTCCCAGTGAGCTACATTCCCAGCCCTGATATTAGACTTCTAAATCTTGTGTCTTTTACCTACATTTTCAATTTGGGCCTAGGGGAATATGTTGCTACCCGTAACGTTGCTAAAACTAAAAATGAAAACCCCTGTGGGCATGGTGACACACACCTTTATTCCCAGCACTTGGAAAGTAGAGGTAGGCAGATCTCTGTGAGATTAAGGTCAGCCTTCAGCCTGTCCTACATACAGTTCCAGGTCATCTGGGGCTATATAGTGAGAGCCTGTCTCAAAAAAAAAAAAAAAGCAAAAGCAAACTAGACACGATAAGTGTTTTTTGTTTGTTTTTTTAATTTTTCGAGACAGGGTTTCTCTCTATAACAATTCTGACTGTCATGGAACTTGCTTTGTATTGGCTGGCTTTGAACTCACAGAGATCCTCCTTCCTCTGCCTCCCAAGTGCTGGGATTAAAGGTGGGCGCCACCACCGCACGGCAATGATAAATGTTTTGAGCGGTGGGTAGATGGTGAGTTTATCTGCATACAGACAAAAGGATCTTGCCCGGTCCAGGCTTCACAGGTCCAGGAGTGATGTAGGATACGTAGACTGGGATGGGAGTGGTGTGTGCATTTCAGTTCTCATCACGAGTTGGGACACAGAAGTCTGGGCTAAGCCTCTGGCCATTCTTACACAGGGGTGCTTGCCTCCCACCCAGACACTTTAGCCACTACAAAGACAGGCTACCCTTGGAGCACTGTGGAATCTGCTATCAGCACCTGCAGTCCCTTTGCTTTATCTCAGTGGCCAGGCTCCTGCTCAGATTGACAATGTCACAAGGCAGGCCAGCCTTGCCCCTCCCTGTGACTAATGATGGATGGTGGGAGACTCTGGTGGCCTGCTGCAGTTCCCAAGGGTTTTTTGTTTTTGTGGTTTTTCTTTTCTTCTCTGTGTGTGTATGTGTGTGTGCGGTAGCAAAGGAAGGAAATGAGAATGGGAATAGAGTATAGTGCTGCCTCCTGCCCCCACCCCCTGCAGCCTGGTTAGTGATGAGAAGCTCTGCAGGAAACACCTCAAAGTCGCTGAGGGTGTTCCCCCATGAATGTGGCTTGCTGAGGTCTGGGGAGAGGAAGGAAGGAGCCAGGACTAGCAGGCAAGGAAGGAAGAGGGGGAGGCTGGGAAAGCACGAAGGTGACAGGCTGATTACCACCTACAGTACCCACAAACCAGGACCTCTGTGGACAGCTTGACTTGTCCCTATGACTCCCTATGAGCCACTCCATTCTATGGGACTAAGCCTCAGAAAGGAAAGGAACCGCCGGGCGGTGGTGGCGCACGCCTTTAATCCTAGCACTCGGGAGGCAGAGGCAGGCGGATCTCTGTGAGTTCGAGGCCAGCCTGGTCTACAAGAGCTAGTTCCAGGACAGGCACCAAAAGCCACAGAGAAACCCTGTCTCGAAAAACCAAAAAAAAAAAAAAAAAAAAAAAAAAAAAAAAAAAAAAAAGAAAGGAAAGGAACCGGAGGTTGCTAGCTGCAGAGGAAAGGTTTGTGTCAACTGGTCCGTGTCCCCAGTCTTGTGGTTCTTTCAGCCTGGCACACTGAGCACGTGTCCCAGAGGACAAGCAGAGGGATCATCACAGAAGGCCTTGTGAGAAATCAGCTGAGTTCTAAGGAGAGAAGAGAGGGCTAGGTAGCGGCTGGGGACCAAAGGATAGCTGACAGGAGGAGGTTGAGGGGTAATGAGGTGGTTCCAGGCTCCCCTGCATGTGAGAAGAGCAAAGAGGCTGGGGACAGGCTCCATCCTGTGGGACAGGTTGGCTGTGCTGACAGGGGCTAACAGATCCCATAAACACACACACACACACACACACACACACACACAAACACACACACACACACACACACACAAAACTTACCAGCCAGACAATCAGTGAGTCCCAAGATAGCTTTGAGAGAGAGTTCATGTACCCTCAAGCTTGGCCTGGATAGCAGGATGACCAAGAAGATGCTCTAAGGAGTCTCTCTGGGTAGTAGAGGTAGGAGGTTCCCAAATCACACCACTCTTAGGACTGAAGAGCCACCAGCCAGAACCAGCAGAGTCTCTCATTGTTCCCCTTGTCCTCAGTCTCCCTGACTCTACCCTTTGGTCTCTGGCCACCCATGACTGAGACTTAGGAAGGTGGCTTCAGGCCCTAGTCACTGCCAGGCTCATAGGAAAACAGGACGAAGTTCCTTGCACAAGGTACACTTCCAGTCAGGAAACCCAGATTCCCTGTTTCCAGGTCTAGGGACCCTCAGGAAGACAGGCGTTAAGAAGACTTTAAGGCTCTAAGAATAAGGCTCTAAGAAGGACTAGGCCCAAGTTTTTCCCTGTGCCATGGGAAGCTGCTCAGCCTTGGGCACACCCTCCGAATCTGTCTCTCCTAACCAGACATGCCCACCAACCTCTTGCTCTATTAAACAAACACTCAAGGTTCCATCCTGCTTCCACCTGGCCCCTCAGGATCATCTTCCAACATTGTCTCGCAGATTATAGCCTAGCTGGGTCATGGAGTCATAGGGAGGCCAGGGGCCTGGCTTTATGGTTATCTTCTGTTTCACCCTCCTCAGCTAGCTCCGTGTTAGCTCCCCTGACTGGAAGGTACTGACAGCATGCCTGTTTCACGGCTGGAAATCTTGAGGCACAAACATGTACAGAGACTTGCCTATGGTCAGGTGGGTTAGGACAACCAGGATGGGCCCCTGCTGGACCTGGAGAGGAAGGGGCCTGGGACTCACAAGTAGGGTGTGGGGAGGTCGAGGGCTCTCTGGGGAGAGCTCATCTAAGATCAGGTTTTTTTTAAAGATTTATTTATTTATTATATATACAACATTCTGCCTCCATTTATGCCCGCACTACCAGAGGGCACCAGATCTCATTACAGATGGTTGTGAGCCACCATGTGGTTGCTGGGAATTGAACTCAGGACCTCAGGAAGAGCACTCTGTGTTCTTAACCACTGAGTCATCTCTCCAGCCCCTAAGATCAGGTTTTCTATTACCCCAGAACCCTGTCTGCACTGCCAGCAGGACTCTGATGGTCACCGAGGGGTATGTGTAGCAGCAAGCAGGGTCTCCTGGCCAGTGAATCACTCATTTCCCCTCTGTGACAGAGGTGCCTCTCACACCCTGAACTTTAGGTTGTGAGGTTTCAAGGCCACTTATTCTCCACTGGCCTCAGTTTCCCTACTAGTAGGAAGGACGGCTTATCAAGTGTCAACAGTTCCAGGCCTTCACCTCAGGCTTTGGAGCCTGGGAACCTCAGCAACTTCACTTCCTCATTCCTGCCCTGCCTACCCTTCTCCACAGAGGTCTGGATCTCCCCCGCTGGGCTGACCTGCCCCTGGCTTCCAGCCCTGATACACGTGTGGTGGTGGTGGGGGGTCATAATGCCCCACACCTGCTCCAGGAAGGAGCTAAGAATTCTGGATCTCCACCCCAGGACTCCCAGCAGACTCAGATGTGCTCTGTGCTTAAATCCCAGCACAGGGAAGGGCCAGATTGTCCTGGGCATTAAGTACCCTCTGGCTGTTTACAGCACAGGGAGAGGGGTCTGGGAGAACAGGGAAGATGTGTTGCCCGCCCACCTCATTCTGCAGTGTTTTAGGGCCCTGGTCTTACACTTGAGGAAGGAAACCACTAGGTTTTGGGGACCCCAGGCCATCGGCAGGTACCTGACCCCACACAAGGCCCAGAGCTGCGGGGGGGGGGGGGGGGAGGGAAGCCTGCCGGGAACAGAAGGGTTAAGAAAACCATCCCAGCCTATGCTATCAAGTCCCTGTCGATCCCTGGAAATTGGAGCCATCAATGCAAATAGGTCCCAGCCTTGCCCCTCAGACTACAAATTTCAGCAGTTATCTAGATAGAGCGCACCTGCAGTGTCTCCCGGAATTGTACCCACGGCTGAATCTGAATGGTTACCTTCCCACCCATTCACCACCACCACCACCCATGCGTGCACAGTAATCTGGCAACTTTTATCACTGGAAAGTCCCTCCTATGTGAAACCAGAATTCCTCAAGCCACAGAACCGGTGGTCACAAGGGCTCAGGTTGCCTAGAATGGGGCAGAGTACTGACCACCCCTTCTGGGCAAGACCAGCTTGGTATCTGAGGTTATTGGACCCAGGGTCCTGGTGAAGGTCTGGCTTTGTTAATTTATTTGTTTTTAGTTTATATACAGGTGTTTTACCCACATGTATGTCTGTGCACCACACACGCGAATGCTCGCGAGGCCAGAAGAATGCACTGGATCCTCTGGAATTGGAGCAAATGATTGCTTACTATCATGTGGGTGCTGGGGACCTAACCAGGGTCCTCCAGAGAGGGAACTGAGCCATCTCTCCAGCCCCTACAAGCCTGTATCCGCAGCTACAGGCAGGGGCTTTTCTAGCTCAGGACTTGCCTTGGTCATCCAGTTCATTCAGTGGTCAGCAAAGGGCTGACCTACCAGCTAGTCACCACAGTCTGCCAGCACCAACCAGATAGTCACCACAGTCTGCAGTCTGCCAGCACCATGCCTCCCAATCAGCTAGTCACCACAGTCTGCCAGCACCACGCCTACCGACCAGCTTAGTTTACCCAGCTGTAGGTACTATTTTAATTCACATTTATTTTTAGAATACTCAGCTACTTACTATAGTGGGGATACACCGGGCAGTTAGAAAAGGAAACCCTCCTGGCCTGAAGTCCTGGAAGGATCCTCAGCCACCCCAAAAGACTCCTCCACAAATGCTTGGAATGCCTCCACTCTTGACTCCCCCTAACTGAGACCAAAAATTCCATGGCTTCAGGCTTCAGAGCTGCGGGTAGGGCCAGAGTGACTCACTGGGCTTCCTTCTTGGGGTCAGTCACAGGAAGGGTGACAGACCCTCCGCCTACCCGTCTTCTGCCTGCCCTTCAGCCCTAGATGCATGTGATCAGCACGTCCACAGAGGTGGGCACTTCGATCTCTTCAAAGAGTACACGGCGTGGGGAGGGCCTGATCTCAGGCGCTGCCCTCAGCAAGTCTTGGGTGTGTTGCAACAGATTATGATTCCTACGGCGACCGAGTCTGCGCAGCGCCAGAATAGCCAGTACGTGGTCCCGCCTGTAGAGATATGGGGGTCCTACTGCAGAGCGGTGACCCTGGTACCCTCCAGCCCCACCCGCCCCTAGAGAGGACAGGAACCAGGCTTGGGAGGAAGTATGAGTCAGCCAGCATTCCTGGAGCTGGGTCAAAGAGGCTGAAAGGCTGGGACCATCCGAGGCCTGGACGGGATGAGCGCTCTAAAAGGAGGCGGGATTGTAAAGCTAGGGGTGCACAGCAACTGAACCTAGAAGCACACAGGCATGAGACAGGGGAGGGAGCACACACACAGTCGAAAGAAGCTTTGCAGAGGCAAAGCAAGGAATCTGACCTAGGGAAGGTTCCAGAAACTGACAGAGAGCTAGGGAGGTGGAGGTGGAGGCCAGGGGAATGTCCTCGCAGTGTGCAAGACAAAGCAGCGGCAGAGGTGGGGGATGGGGAGACTGGAGAGGGACGGTGAGTGGGGGAGAGGAAGGTACAAAGTGGCACACTGAACCACTGTTCCCTACTGGTTCCCCACAGCCGTCCAGGGCTTGGAGCTAGGCAGGGAGGGCCAAGCCCAGGCTGGGGAACCCCCAAAGAGCGGTAGGGAAACTGAAAACTTAGATCGGATCGTCAGCCTGATCCAAAATCTGGCAGAGCAAACCAGCTGCCCGCAGCCACAGCCGGGTGCTAGGGAAGGGGTTGGACCAGGCCTTTCAGCGGCTTTCCATCCCGGAATCTCTGAGCACACTGGAAAGAGCTGAACCGGGATTCCTATGGGTTCCGATGACTCAGTACCCGGCACGGGTCCGGGTCCGAGTCTCCTTCCTGTCGAAGCCTTAGAGGGATTCCAGAAAGGGTTTGCGAATGGGGGGTGGGGTGGGAGTCGCGTTGTCCATGGGTGATAGAGAACACAGGGAGAGATGGCCCTTTTGCCTACGGTCCCTGTGCCCTTCCCTCGTGCACGTGGGCACACAGGTTTGCTCCGCTGAGGCATTGAGTTCTCTCAGCTGGGATAAACTGGCCCTTCCCTGTCCTATTCTTCCGCATTTACAGCCAACAGGACTTTGCTTAAGGCGCGAGTGCTAGGTCCCAGTTACTCCTGACTCCTGGTCAGAAGCTAGTGGGGGAGGAGGGCCTGCACACCTGATGTCTGGGTAGCTGCGTATAAGTGTCTCCAGGTGCCGCTGGATGTCGTCTTTGTAGGTCTCACCCAGGATCTCAGCCACGCACAGGATGGCTTGGTCCAACCACTTGGCTTCAGAGCCCTGAGGAGACAGGGAGAGAGGTGTGCTACCGGTCCACTTCCCCATGGAGCTCCTTACGTACAACTCCTCCTTTAGTTCCCTGCTACACCCATCCCATGTATCTCCCGCTGGTGGTTTGCCCATAATAAGATGCCACGGGGGCAAGGGACAGAGGGAGCATCTGCAAAGATTCTGTAGAGATGGCTTCTTGTCTGCACAGATGGGAAATCCTCGCCCTGACCTGGGACGAGCAGCATGGAGCCTGCCAACAGTAGGAGACCAGCAGCCCAGATAAGGGATTTGGGTATGGCTCAGAGTGTCCCGGATCCAAGTGGGGAGAGACCTCCCACAGATCTTGCTCATCATAACCCTCATCCATTCTTCACCTTCATCCACAACTGTGCGCAAATATGAAGTGACATCCCTACCTGGGCCTGTACCTCTTGAGTACAGCCTCCCCCACCCCATCTTTCCAGTGTAGTCTGAAGAACTAATTCCTATGCAAGCTCTCTTCTCCAAGACCAGTTCCTACACCCACTCTGGGTTTTGTTTTTTTACAGGATGAGAATAGGAAGTGCCTGACTGGCCAGAGACTGAGCCTGCTTGACATTCAGATGTTGCTCCTACCAAGCCCTGGAAAGTGCTGCTAATGGCCTGAGCATCCAGGCTCATCTTATGGGAGCCGTTTGCACGATCCAGGCCGCTGAACCTCTCGCGGGGCCTCAGCACCTGCCCCAGGTACTCGCGGACCACAAAACGGTGAACCTCCTGCAGAGTCTCCTGGAAGAGTGAGGGTTTAGGGTCAGGATAAAAAGCATGAGCCCTGCACGCCCATGCCAGCCACCCCACTTCCTGGTACCTGTGCCAGTAGTGGGGTCACATGCTCAAGATGATGTGCAAAGTCCACCACCTTGTCCATGAGGGGACACAGTGTGTCCTGTGTGAGCCAGCTCTTGGTATACAGCATCTTGAATAGTGGCTGGGGACAGAGGGACATGGGAGTGAGCTCCATTCGCCATTCCTAACCCCCTTCACCGCTGGGTTCCCTTGTGCCATCCTCTTTCCTGGGCACAGATTTTATCACTGTGCCTTTCCCAGAATGCCTCCTTCGGTGGACATGGTTTGTGTTTAGTGTCTTGTGAGGCCCTGCTGAGGGTGTGTGCTGGAGAATACTGGGTCTTATTTCCTGGCCCAGCATCCCAGAGCTGGGGTGTTGGTCACAGAGAGGAAGGGATTACAGTGGGGTGGTAGGTGCTTCCCACTGCCCTTGCTCAGCTGGGAACTCACTTAGGGCGAAGGAAATGCTGGGAACCTAGGCCTGGAACTTCAGGGAACGGAGGGCACCGCTGGGCATGGAAAACCTCCAATTCACCTGTATGTCTTTTTTTTTTTTTTTTTGGTTTTTCGAGACAGGGTTTCTCTGTGGCTTTGGAGCCTGTCCTGGAGCTAGCTCTTGTAGACCAGGCTGGTCTCGAACTCACAGAGATCCGCCTGCCTCTGCCTCCCGAGTGCTGGGATTAAAGGCGTGCGCCACCACCGCCCGGCTCACCTGTATGTCTTGCTGTGCCATCTGTAGCAGGTGCTTCTGGAAGCTATTGGTGGCAGCCACGAGGGGTTTCTCCAGTTCCTTTACAGTTCCGGGGAACCTGGCCAGAAGGCTGGTTCTGGGGAGGGGCCAAGACAAGTAATAAACTGGGCAGGGGGAAGCAGGTTGGGGAATAAGACCCAGCTAGCATAACCCTTCACCCATTTACCAGTGGTTCTCAATCTTCCTAATGCTGCAACCCTTTAATAGAATTCCTCATGTTGTGGTGACCCTAACCATAAGATTATTTTCATTGCTTCTTCATAACTGTAAGAATTTTTGCTACTGTTATAAATTGTAATGTGAATATCTGATATGCAAGACATCTGACATGAACTTCTGTTGAAAGGGTTGTTCGATCAACCCACAGGTTGAGAACCGCTGATTCAGACTGCTGTGAAGGGCAGCCATGGGAACAGAACTGAATGAGGGGACAATTTTAAAGTCACGGGAGCCAGTCAAACTCTGGCAGCAGAATGGAAGCTCAACTCCATGACAGAGGTCCCATCTGGCAGCTTTGAGACAGACCTCCACGCCTCTTGGGGATGGGACTGTCACCCAGCCATGTCTGGCACAAGCTCCCCACTGAGCTTCATCACTGCCTCTGAGGATGACAATATCCCACTTCACTGTTGAGAAAACGGAGGACCAGGCTATAACCAGTGCACAGTGCTATCTATCAAGATGGAGAACGCTTCCTGGGGTTGAGTGGTCGTGTAGTCCGTGTGTCTCCCCCTCCCCCCTCGCCTTTTCCCCTCCCCCCCTCACCATTCCCCACCCCCACTGCTGAAGACTAGCCTGGTACCATTAGCCAAGAGCATACTGGGAAGCAGAGCATCAGTGTGGCCACCCTTGGAACACAGGCAAAGCTGGTTTAAGTTCTAGCTACGTGACTTCCTGGTTGTACCAGTATCCACTTGTCCATCTGTATCTCGGTACCCTGGCCTTGGGATGATGTGGATGAAGCAGGCACATGGTGCCTGGTGTATTGCAAGCGCTCATAAAGAGCTCAAATGGATTGAGTGCCCACAGTCTGAGGAAGCAGGCTCTGGCTTTGTTAGAAGACAAGAGGCACAGAGATGAAGTGATGTTCCAGGGCACACAGCCAACAATTGGCAACGCTGGAATTCGAACCAACCAGAAAACTCAGATCTCTGTTAATGGCTGCATTCCCCAGACTAGCATATCTGTGGGGAAGAGCGCACCCAGTGTGGCTGGGGTCAGGGCAAGGTAGCAGTCTCTCCAAAACAGAAAGGGAGGGCCTTGCATTCTGAGAGTAGAGGCGCTCGAGATTGTCCAGGATGGGGTTCAAGGAGGGAGCTTCTCCGAGGAGGAGGTAAAAAAAAAAAAAAAAAAAAAAAAAAAAAAGAACGGAATGGGATGGAGGAAATAATGGAATGAAGGAAATAAGCGGGGAGCCCTGGGATCAGGGGATCCCGATCTCCTCAGCCTCTCTGGTCAGCCTTGAAGCTCCACATTCCCCAATCGTTCCATGGCCCTAGCTCTGTTGAACACATTAGGGCCAGGACGGAGAGGGGACAATCCGGGAAGGCCTCGAGGGAACACACAAGAATCCACACTCAGGAGGTACTACCCCAACCTCTCCCCCACCCTCCCAACTCCCAGTCTCTGCATCCCCCCCCACCACCCCCGCCTGCCCCAGCCTCCGCTGCTTCGATCTTTTTTTCCTGTGCTCGCGCGCCTCCTGCTGGCAGTGCTCAGCAACGCCCTGGAGCTGGAGCGACCTACCTCATCTCCACGCAAGCGTTAATGTAAGCGCCCAGGTAGCACGCGCTCACCGCCTTCGACGCCAGAAATGCCTTTTCAAACCTGGGGATTGAAAAGGATGATTCTTCTGACCTCGGGTCTCCGCCCTTTTAGGTCCTCACCAGTCATGAGGGTCTCACACTCAGACCGGTGGACCCCGCCCACTCCTGGCCGAGTCATCTCTCCCACCCTTCCCGGGCTGAGAATGCCACCCGCACCTGGGCACAAAGAGGCAGAGCGCACGTGCGCAGATCTGCAGGGTGGTGGCCTCCAGCTCCGAGGAGATAGCGCCGGCCGCCTTCACGTGCTCAGCCACGAGCTGTCAGGGACGCCACACGCTGAGCGCAGTAGAGTCTCGAACCCAGCCCACCTCTGTCTGCAGTTTTCAGTTGCCCCAATGTGAGGGTCACCCCCACCCCAATCCCAGAGTCCACCGGCAGACCTGAGAGCTGTAACCTAGACTGGCCATATGCTTCAGGGGCCTAGATCACCCCCACAGGTTCCCCTCTCAGTATAACTTAGCTCTGAGGGATCTCCGCCACGTGTCTGAGGCCAGAACCAAGCCCCTCCTCAGCCCTCTCCCTTGCGCACCATGTGCACATCGATGGACAGGGGCGTATGGTAGAGGCCCTGTAGAACTTCCAGCTCCTCGCCGGCTTCCCAGCGACTCTGCTCCAGCTGCAAGATGCTATCAAAACAGCTTGTGATCTTTGTCTGTGGGATTAGGAGTGGGCTGCGATTAGAAGCCATCCACGAGGAAGGTAAGAGCGCCCCCTGCCTTCCAAGCCCCACTTTGCGCCTTGAAGGACTAGCGTCACTGGACCCCACCCACAGACCACGCCTACAGGTACCTCCGGCACAACCCCAATTCTGGGAGTCAAGCCTCCGGTCCCAGTCTCTGGAGCCCGGAGCCTCCCCAGCCTCACCTCTAGGAAGTTAGTGTAGTCACTTTCCAGTCGGGCCCAAAAAGCAGGCTCTAGGAGTGGGGGCAGCGGTTCGGTGGGCAGTGCCAAATCTGGGGCGCCTAGGAAGTCAGGACTGAAAAGCAAGATGGGGTGGGAGAGTTGTTGAGGACCCGGGAGGATGCCCCACCAGCTGCCTCCTCTCCCTAACCAGGTTCGAAGTCCAAAGTCATCATTAGGTCCCTGAACTCCACTTCTGTTGACACATTCCATTCCTCTACCCTCTAGAGGTCTATGCCATCACTTCCCTTCCCTCCCTTCCCGGAAGCCACTGCCGGCTGCGTTGGACTTCTTGGCACTCAAGCATCCAGCTGGGCCTGCTCAGAATGCTTAAGGAGCTGTTCAAATGGATCTCTGCCAGACTGCCTCAGTGTGACCTCTACCCTCGTGGTTAGCTACATTAAAGACTGAGCTCTAAGCAACACCCCCCCAACATCACCATGTAACCCAAATCAGGGTGCCCGAGAATGATGGCCTGACCACAGCAATGTAAAGAGGATAGGATTTGGGAAGCCTTCTCCCTTGCGTATTCTTCTCCCTTTGGCCTGTGGCAAAGTTGGGGCCCATTCATCTGGGAAATTAAAGCACCCTTGTTACACAACACCCTTCTTGTTACACAGTACCAGGGATGGAAGCCCTTAGCAGGCTGCACTCTGCATATGGATGCTCATCCAGAGGGAAAGAAGGCTGAACCCACACTCCGAGTGGTGCCCTGCCTGGAAAGACGCTCTTTTCTAATGCATTTGCAGTCGCTTTAGGGACTAGCAGGGCTCTCTGGGGCTCCTGGCTCTGGTGTGAGGCGCACATGAAAGACTCTCTAGCTTTGGGAGCCTGTAGTTGCCTGGCCCTTTAGGAAAACCTGGGATGGGAGCACACAGCCTAGCACAAAAGAAAGAGTGACAAAATCCCCAGTCTTCCTGGCGCCCCATCGCTTTGCTGCGAAGGAATGGGGAAGAAAGGTGCCCTCTGTTTTCGCAGCTGTTTCCCAAGGTCTCCTGGTGGGTAATGGTCCCCGCTTCTGCCCTAAATACTGTTATTTCAGGTCTCACCTGCCGTACACATTAGCGGCCCAGTCTAACAGCACATAGAGCTGCTCACAGCCGCGGGCGTCTCGCGCCAGCTCCTGCAAACGCTGGGCCACCGCGCTGTGAAAGGCACGCAAGTAGGTCTCCCACACCGGGAAATCGGTGGCTTCGTAAGCGGGCTGTATCTCTAATCGCACCTTCTGCAGGTCACGGCGAACCACGCTACCGAGTTCAGCCAGAAGCTGGGCTAGGTCGGAAGAGCCCTCCGCAGCCCCTGGGGTGACTTTGACGCCAGCCTGCTGCACGCGCTCCTGGGCGCTGCGCTGCACCGCGTCCTTCCAGTGCCGACGCCAGTGGCGGGGCGTACTCAAGAAGTCACCGTCGGCTTGGGGGGCCTGATGGGCCTCCTCTTCCAAGTTCACCACCTGGGCCAGTTCGGCTAGAGCCTCTCTATCCACGCCTTCGGAACCCAGCGCCTCGCGCACAATGGCTCCGATCTCCGCCGCTATTCCGTCGTAATGTAGGCAAACATCCATAGCGCGCCGTGCATAGGCGGTGGGGTCCTGCGCAAAGGTGCGTGAGGTTTTGTCTGCTACTAGCCGCGTCTCCAGGTACCGCAACTGTTCGAAGGCCTTCACTAATTGCCTCTCAGTGATGAGGTCTGTCACGGATTTGCTTTCTGCAAGCACGGGTGAGAAAGGGGGTCAATGGAGGGACGAGCACAGGGTCTTGGTACCAACTTAGACATCTAGGCTGCACTTAGAGTCTTGGGCTGGGCTGCCTGGCCATTACCCAGATGTTCTGTGAGCAATTGAACTGCTCCACCTGCCAGAAGACCTTGCTTAGTTAGAATCACGTTTGTGGTAGCAGAACCAGGATCCCAATCCCGGCTGAAAACAACAATTTGGGTCATCTCCTGACTGCACGGCTATATGGGGCTCGGTACCTTTTATCTCGCACCACCCCCTCCTCCCTCCCATCTCTGCTGAACTGGTCCCGGTGTTCTCATGTGTGGCTGTAATTGCAGGTCTAATAGGTTCAGAGCTCAACTGGGTGTGTCCTGTCCTAATGTCCAGAGTCAGCCTTTCTGCTGGGCTGCTCTTTGCCTGCCCCTTGTTCGAGGAGTTTCTTTACTTCTGATGTATGCCTTGCTGAGAGTTCAAGTCCACTGTGTGCTCACCTGAGCAGTCCCTTAGCTGCCTCTCCAAGTGACAGTGGCCCTATGATTCTCTGGGACCCTGTGATCTGAGAGAATCAGTACCTAATAATTAGGATGAGTTTGCTCAAGGGGCCAAGTGGTGAAAAGCCATGCAGATCTGGGTTCAAATCCCACTTCTCTTATAGTTAGCTGTAAGACACCAAGTGAGTCACTCAGCTGAGCCTGATCTGGGTTCAAATCCCACTTCTCTTATAGTTAGCTGTAAGGCACCAAGCGAGTCACTCAGCTGAGCCTGATCTGGGTTCAAATCCCACTTCTCATAGTTAGCTGTAAGGCACCAAGCAAGTTACTTAGCTGAGCCCAATTTTTCTGTTTGCCCAGTGGGTATATTGGATTTCCCTTTCTAGATACTGGAAGAATTGGTGCAGAAGGCAGGATTTGGGTGTGTCCTCAGTTTCCTCTCACACTGTTGTATGAGACCCTACCTTCCTGGAGTTCCAGATCCTCAGGTCCCATCCCCATGGATGCCTGCCGACTGACCCCATCAGTGACACTGGAAGGCTTCTCTGTCACTGCAGGAACTTGAGGGTGCCCAGCAGCTAGGCCTTCATCCAGGGCCCGTCTCAAGGACCGGATCAGGCGGGAACTTCGCCTGATTAGGCCCTGGTCCTCCTTAGGTTTGTGGGTGGAAGCTGGCAGGCTGGTCCGGAAGAGGGTCCGCTTCAGGGTGCTCAGGCTGGGTTTCAGAGTGTCCCCGTGGTGAATGCTTGGCTCTTTCATACTGTTGGACTTCCGGGTGCCCTGAGCTAGGGTCTGTGGCTTCCCAGGCTCCTTGGTGCTTTGGAGCTCTGGCCCAGTGGTCACTGTCCATGGCAATGGCATCTTGGCAGCAGAAAAGCTGGGGGCGGGGTGTGAGAAAGCAGCTCAAGAGGCCTGGAGGCTGCCCAGCCCAGGAAGAAGACACAGAACCCCGGGGAAGCTCTCTGGGGCTCAGTAGGACCCAGGAGTGCAGGAAGGCTTGATTTCTTCCGTGGAAAAGGAAATGTCTGTCAGCTAGCTACAGGGCTGGCCAGAGCCTTCTGCATGCCGGAGTGCAGCTGGAGCTAAGATGCAAGCAGCCACCGCCTCCCTGGTGCCACCCCCAAAAGCTCTCTCCCAGGAGTCCACCTTTACTGAGCCCGAGCGATTCTCATTAAATTAGGAATGTTGACCACTCCTTCTGGGAAACCCACAACCCACAACCACAAGGGCAGGGTCCAGTACCCACATCCCAAACATCTAGGATTTTAGATTCTAAGGCCAAAAACTCTCCCCATCCCTTCCTCCCCCAGCCCCACTTTAGCCCCTCCGGAGACGTGGGCTCACCTCTGTCAGCACAAGATGCAGGATCACTTCTGCTCAAACAGGAACCTCCTTAAGAAGCATTCCCTTCCGAGACCGCAGAGCTGGAGGAGGGTACGATGGTGCCCTAGGGCCCTAGCCGCAGGCACCCAACCACTTATCTTCACCACACAGCCTGCAGGGAAGGTTGTGGGAGGGGCCTCAGGTCTATATTTAACCTGGAGCTGAGGAATCCCAATATATTTCCTACCTGCTGCTCTTCCCCTTCTTGCAAACCCCCCAATCTTCACCACACGAGTGAGTAGTGGGCTCCAAGAGCATGGGAGACACACTGCTCAGGCTGCTGGCAGGCACCACCACCATATTCTCTTCCAGCTTGCAAATCCTAACTGTTTGCTTTCTGAGTGTGTGTTTAGCTAGGGGTGGGAGAGAAGAGACAGCCTTCCTGGCCACTGGAACCTTCTGCCCACCACATTGTGCAAGCTAGACATGGGTGGGGGATGGTATTGGGCCAGTAAACTCCCCGTATGCCTTTGGAGAAAATGAACCAAAAGAGGGCTGGACTGGGCTGAAAAGATGGCCCATGGTTTAGAGTATTAGTTCCCCTTACAGAGGACCCAGGTTAATTTCCAGCACCCATATAGTGGCTCACAACCATCTGTAGCTCCAGTTCCAGGGTAACCAGTGTGCTCTTCTGACCTCCAAGGGCACCGGGCATGCACATGGTATGCAGATACACATGCAAGCAAAACACACACACATAATATAAAGCAAATAAATCTTTAAGAAAGGAAAGAAGGAAGGAAGGAAAGAAGGAAGGAAGAAGAAGAAAGGCTAGCCCGAGCAGAAACATGGCTCCCAGCCCTCTTCAGGACTCCCCACCATACCAGGACAAATCCAAGTAGGAGCTAGAGCCAGATCCCTGGGTGAGTCAGGAAGGAACTACGCTTTCCTGGGACTTAAGGCATGCTGGACAGGGGCCAGCCCCTATGCTCGAGCCCTCCAGCAAGGTATCTGACAGAGTCAGCTGAGGCCTACATTTCTGGAGCTCCAGAGGCCACCAGTAGCTTCAAGGAAGGAGAGAGGCTCAAGTGATTGGCTCTGGCCTTATCAGCCCCACCCTGGTCACAGGTCATTATCCTGCCCTGGCACCCAGTTCAGGGACCCAGCTCCACACAGACGTGACCCATACACAGCAAACTCTGGCTCCTTCCTCAATGGAGCCCTTCAGCACCTAGTGTGGGAGACAGCACCCACCCCTGTTGTATTCTCCCAGGGGTACTGGGAAAGGACAAGGTGGGTCCTGCCTTGACTGGGGAGAGTTCCCCTTTGTTTACTAAGCCCCACCTGTGTGTTCACTTCAGTGCTGACAAAGGTCTGATCCCCACGACAACAAAGTTGGGGAGTTTTACCTGCCCCATTTGAGAAACCAGTGCTTAGAGAGGGAAGGGTCTAGCCTCAAGCCATTCAGCCTGGCCCAACCAGGTCTCCCAGAAGCTAGGGACAAAGGGTGATTAGTGTGTGTTCATGAGCACTAGAGGGCTGGGAGCTACTGAAAGAGCTCTTTTCCCTGTGAGAACCCCAAGGCAGGAGTCGGACTTGGACAGGGGAGTCTGGGGACAGATTCTGGACAAGGAAGGACAGCTGGAACACGTGAATTTCATGGCGGGTTATAAGGAGTCTTTGGACTCACTCAGGCTGCTCAATCACCCTCATATAAAACCAGGTCTGCACTAAAGGGCCACCAAGGCCGTCAATCAGCCTCTCTGGCTTCAATCAGCCTCTGGCCGTGATCAGCTTCTCTGGCTGCGGTCAGCTTCTCTGGCTGCCATCAGCCTCTCTGGCAGCGGTCAGCCTCTCTGGCCGCGGTCAGCCTCTCTGGCTGTGGTCAGCCTCTCTGGCCGTGATTAGCCTCTCTGGTCGTGGTCAGCCTCTCTGGCTGCAATCAGCCTCTGGCCATGGTCAGCCTCTCTGGCTGCTGTCATGCCACTTTTGGCTCTGCAGCTCTCAGCAGCTATCCGAACCATCCTTGACCTCCCCCAAATGGGTCACTCCCCGTTTTAAAACCTTCTCTGATTCCCTGGTACCCTCAAGCCATCCTGGGCCCCCATAGCTGGGTGTTCAAATTCCCCCCACCTTCTGGACTGATCTTGCTTTGCCTCACTCCTGGTCTGCACGTTAGCCCATGGGACCCCTCCATCCTGCTGAATGTGCAGTTTTCAACCCCCCCAAGCTGTGTCCCCTCCTGATCCCCTTTCTCTTTGGTCTCCAAATTGGAGCCGGCTATCAGGACCCAGCGAGTCCCCTGCCTCCAAGTAATTCTCAGCTTTGTGCCATCTGCTCAGTGGCCTCTCAGGACTGTCCCTATCCCTACTGTGATGTAGTTTCATCCAGGCTTGAGAGTCTGTCTGTCTGTCTGTCTCCCTTCTCTTTCATCCCAGAGCACAGTTCAGAAGTATGGACTATGCATTGTGAGTGGGTGCCCAACATGAGGCTGGCCTGGCTAGGTGCCATTCTGGTGCCCGCTGGGCTGATCTGTGGACTTCACCACCATGCCTTCCCTCTGTTGGCCACAAGGCCCATCCCTGGCTCTCTATCTCCTCTCTCTACTGTGGCCACTCCCTGACTGAAGCTTGGTACTCAGCTCCAGGATCCTGCAGATGCAGGCCAGTCCCGGCCCTGAACTCATCTCTTTCCAGGTCAAGCCACAGTCCCAACTGCAGGGCCAGTGGCAGGGGCAGGGAAAATCACCATGGGCAACTCCAGCTATGACCATGAGGCTAGGTCTAGACTCCCCAATTTCCCAGACTTGCTTCTACCCTTTGCTACCCTAGTAGGGCTGTACCAGCCCCTAATGTCTCAGTTTTTCTCCAGAACAGACCACATCCTTCCTCCCCACTTGCTAGGACTGGGTCATCCCCTATCCATCAAAGCCCCAGGAATAACGATGGCTGGGAGGTTGTGACGCTCTTACCTTGAAATGGTCCCTGCAAGCTAGGGGGCCTTTCCTGAAAGCATGGGACAGGATGAGAATAGATGGTTTCGGTCGTCCTTGGTGTCACCCACGGGATCCGGTTAAGCCAACAAGACAAGTCTGCAAATGTCCGAGAGAAACAGCTCAGGTTGCTTTTTTAGTTGTTTATATCTGTCTGACTAGAAATCCCGAGGTTGGCTATTATGGGTTAACAAAAGAGTTTGGTAGATTTCATATGTTGATTTTGCAAACACAACCAGTAGCTATCTTATATGCCAGCCAAACTTTTTTAAAAAATATGCAGGCTCCCCTCATAACTGCCAAAATATAAACACCCCTAGGTTGCCGCTGCTCACAGAAGTGCAGACTTCTTACCTTGGCCCACAAGGCCCTTTCTCAGGTTTGTCATGGGATTACCCACCACGCTGTCACTCTCTTGCCCTTCTGTCCACTCAGAATCACCCCTCCTCCACGCTTCTGTGTGAGTTGCCCTTGCTTCTAGCAGTGACCTGAGCTCTTCCAGCTGCCTCAGGGCCCGTCCTCTGAGAAGCCTCCCCTCACCAGCTGTCTCAGCCCACAGCAATCCTTTTCTGGGTCTAACTCTGGCCCTAGATAATTATGTGGTCTGAGATGTCTCAGCCACTTGGCCAAGGGTCCCAGGGAGCGTGGAATGAGCCTGGCTCAGATCCATGAAGGGCCGTTAAATGTCAGCTGGGCCAAGGAAGACGAAGTGGCTCTGACGTGGTTGTGAACCTGTAGTACATCCACACGTAGGTGAGCTTCCATTTTGCACATCTTCATGCTTGCCTGAGTGTCTGTGTGGTATATGTGTGTGTGTGCGCGTGTATGATTATTCTGTAATATGTGTGTTTGTGTGTGTGTCCTGTGTCTGTGTGCATATCTGCATGCCTCATGCGTGGCTCTGCTTTCTGTAATCACGTGTGGCTGTCTACACACTCGGATATGTTCATACCTCCTGTGACTGAGCTAACACTGTGGTTCAGCTGGCCTGGGCTTGGAACCCAGACCCCTAGCCAGAGAGGCCTCTGACAGAGCCAGAGCAGTCTCCACCCATTGCCCAAACACCCTCTACCCTCCTGCCCCACCTGAGTGGGTCATACCTGGTATGTGAGCCGATAACTAACTGCCCAGGCAGAAGAGGTCCTGGGGAAGGCAGCCACGCAGGATCCTGAGACCAGGTCTCAGCGGAAGGCCTTCAGAACAGCCCATTTGATTACCAACAGCTGGGACTTCCCAGCCACAGGACCGCCCACGCCCACTTTCTACTCAGACCCCACGCTTTCGTTTTCAGAAAAGTCCCACCCCTTCCATTCCAGAGGCAACCACTCCAACCTTTGCTCTGGAGCCAGCCTGAGCCGGACCCTGAGCTCCGGGAGAGGTTAGGGACGCTACGGAGGTGGAGATTAGTGAAGGAGAGGTCAGGGAGGTGAAAGTTAAGGGAGGGTGGCTCTCTGTCGCAGTAGTGGGAGCAGGAGTTGTTGGGGACCGCTGAGGACTGCCAGACCCTCCCACTGCCAGAGGCAACCTAGCTGGGTGGCTGGGTTGGGGAACACTCAGCCCCCTAGTGCCCAGAAACATTCCTCTGTCCGACTCCAGTCTAGGAAGTTCACACCAATCCCACCTATGTTTGCCAGAGCTACGAGGGCATTTAGCAAGACCTGTTGGGGAAGTTTCCGGTCACGCCTGGAGGATCAGGTACAAGCCATATACTGTTCCGGAGTACTAGGGGAGGGCCCTAGGGTCCCAGAGGGTCACACTCAGGAGTGAGAAGCACCTTCTAGACAGAGGCAGTACAAGCAGTCACAGCGTCTGGGAGAGGCCAGTTGTGATAACTTTTGAACTCAGGGGAAATCCAAGGACACATTCAGTCCTGTCCCATCCTGCGCTGGCTGTAGTATGGATGCTCCAGAGTTACAGTATTGGGTGTTGAGGACACAGCACCACACAGTCTGGAGCCTGAGGGCTGAGGTCTTGATTCTTTTGAGGCTTTTCTTCCTGGTCTGCAGGTTATTTTTTTCCTTCCTTTTTTTGATCAGGTCTCGCTGCATCCCTTAATGGCCTATAGTTCACTGTGTAGGCAAGGCTGGCTTTGAATTCACAGAAATTGGATTAAAAGCATGCACCATCACAGCTGGCCCTTCCTGGCTTTGTGTGTTCCTCTGTATGTGTGTATTTGTCTGTATATTGCATGTGAGGCCACCTAGTAAGTCCAGGCTGCCTCAAACTCAGAGATCTGTCTGTCTCTGCCTCCTGAGTGCTAGGATTAAAGACTTTCTTTTTCTCTTTTCTTTTCTTTTCTTTCTTTCTTTTTTTTTGTGAGACAGGATCTTATGTAGCTGGGACTACGTAGCTTAAGATGACCTTGAATTTTTCCTCCTCCAGCCTCCATTTCCCAGTTCTGGGGTTATTTGCCTGAGCCTCCTCAGTGCTGGGGTTACCTTTGTGAGCCTCCTCAGTGCTGGGGTTACCTTTGTGAGCCTCCTCAGTGCTGGGGTTACCTGTGTGAACCTCCTCAGTGCTGAGGTTACCTGTGTGAACCTCCTCAGTGCTGGGGTTACCTTTGTGAACCTCCTCAGTGCTGGGGTTACCTGTGTGAGCCTCCTCAGTGCTGGAGTTACCTGTGTGAGCCTCCTCAGTGCTGGGGTTACCTGTGTGAGCCTCCTTGGATCTGGGGTTACGTTGCGAGCCTCCTCAGTGCTGGGGTTACCTGTGTGAGCCTCCTTGGATCTGGGGTTACGTGTGTGAGCCTTCTCAGTGCTGGGGTTACCTATGTGAGCCTCCTCAGTGCTGGGGTTACCTGTGTGAGCCTCCTTGGATCTGGGGTTACTTGTGCGAGCCTCCTCATATCTGGGGATCCAATCAAGGGCTGTAAGAATACTAGGTAAGCTTTCTCTCTACCTGAGGCAAGGTAGAAGGATGGGAAAAATTGTGGGACATGAGAAATAAAAGGAGCTCCTGACCCAGGAATCTGGTGGAAGCGTCGCACCAACAGAGAGGCAGAGATCCTGGCATGATCAACACGTCTTTAAGGGCTTTCTCCCCTCCTAGTTATCAACCTTTGATTTTCTAAGGATTTCACCAGAAACTTCACTTACAGAGAAAGGACATATACTAAACTCCTCGAGAAACCTCCTCAAATTATAGTTCCATATAAGACATCTCTATCATTACCACTCATCTACCAGAAGAGAGAGGAGGGAGGGGAGAGCATTCTTAGTAATATCTGAGATGTAAATTGAGAGTCGCCAAAATGGTATATATGGCTAATAGCTCAGGCAGCTCACTGTGGAGTCCCTGGAGGAGGCTACACCCTCACTCAGGCATGTCTTGTTTCTGCTTTCCCTTCATGTCCTCACTTACGTAAGACCTGCTCTCTCTGGATCCTCATGTGTAATCCTATATTAGAGTACCTTTAGTAAAAATGCCCAGCTTTTCTTCAGACTGGCTAGTCCTGAAATTCTCTTCCTCGTTAAAGCCACAAATCTCAGTTTGGCATACTGACCTGATTTTAACTATCTTCTCAAAGACTCCAATAAGGTCACATTCTCAGGTTCTGGGGCTAAGAGGTCAACATATGAGTAACAGATCCGAAGATACCAGGCATGCTACGGCACCCCATGCTGTCTGGAGACAGACCAAGCCTGACAGAAGCCATTGGCACCTCCTCCGGGATGTCTTTGGGTTAATCACTCCTTAAGTAATGAGAAGCCCTAGGCTCCTAGGCGGATGGTGTTATAGAATATTAGTTTAGGATGTGTTACATTTGTTTATGCTGTGGAATGTAGGGGGACTTTTCTGTCCTTCCTGTCAGTTCCCAAATAACCACATGAAGACTTCTTATTAATTATGAAAGCGTGGCTGATTGCTTGGGCTTGTTTCTAACCAGCTCCTATAACTTAATAAACCCATTTCCATTCATTTACTTTCTGCCTCATGGCTTTATTACTTTACTCTGCCCATGTTGTTTTCCTGCTTCCTCTGTGTCTGGCTGGCAACTCTTCACGACTCTGTCCTTCTTCCCAGTGTTCTCTCTGCCCTGAAAATCCTGCCTAGCTATAGGCTGTTTGGTTTTTTACTAAACCAATCACAGTGAAATATCATCACACAGTGTAAAGGAATATTCCACAATAGTGGAATATTTGTTTAATGATATAAAGATGTGTTATATTCTTTTATGCTGCATTTGTTTAACTCTGTGAAACTTTGTTACTTCGCCTGGCCAAAACACCTGATTAGTCTAATAAAGAACTGAACATCCAATAGCAAGACAGGAGAGAAACAGATGGGCTGGCAGGCAGAGAGAATAAATAGAAGAAGACCATGAAAAGAGGAGAAGGAGAGGAGGATGCTAGGGGCCAGCCACCCAGTCACCCAGCCACCCACCCAGCCACCCACCTAGCCACCCACCCAATCATGCAGTAAGAAGTAAAGTATATAGAATAGAGCAAGATAAAAGCCCAGAGGTAAAAGGTAAACAGGATAATTTAAGAAAAGTTGTCTAGAAACAAGCCAAGCTAAGACTGGGAATTTATAAGAAAGAATAAGTATCTGTGTATTTATTTGGGAGCAGGGTGGTGGGCCCCCAGAATGGGGCAGTGGAAATCCTAGCCCGAGGCCAAGAGTTGCCCAGTCAGCCACACCTTTCCTCCCAGCTCAGCTTGGTCTGCCTATTGGCTCCCTGTAAGGCCCTAGGCTCAGGGACCTACAGACCACCAGAGATCAGGACTGTGTCCAAGTCACATGAAAGTCCTGGGACCTCCAAGTTCAAATTACCTGAAGATGTCTGAGCAGCCAGATTCTGGCTTTTTTCCCCTTCTGTCTCTTTGTACAACCTCAAAATCTAATACCCAGGACCAGGAAGATTGTTCTTGCGCCCCCTCCAAAGTCTCACTGAACCCCAGACTTTCCATCCCCACTTTTTAGTATGAGGCTGTGATGTTTTTTCTTTGATTTTGTTGTTGTTGGTGGTTAGTTGGTTGGTATTTTTGTTTTTTAAACATTCTTTTCAAGAAAGTAGAATTTTAAATGTTTATTTTTAAAAAATTTATTAGACATATTTATTTTATGTGCGTGGTTTGACTGCAGAGGTCAGAAGAGGGAACAGATCCTCTGGAACTGGAGCTAAGGATGGTTGTGAACCATCATGTGCGTGCTGGGAATGGAACCCAGGACTCTGCAAGAGCAGCCAGTGCTCTTAACTGGCTGAGCTGCCTCTCCAGCCCCAACCTGTTTGCTTTCTATGTATACGGGTGTTCTGCCTACATGTATGTCTGCGCATTCCTGATGCCATATCCTCTGGAACAGGCATTAAGATCGAGAGTCACCATGTGGGTGCTGGTGACCAGGCTGAGTCCTCTGGAGGAGCAGAGCCACATCTTGGTTTTATGAAGCAAGGTCTCAGATAACCCAGTTTGATGGGTACTTGAGGATGACCTTGAATTCCTACCCCTGTTTTCACCTCTCCAGTGCTGAGATTACAGGATGTGCCATCACACCAAGACGCGTGTGACGTTTCCTTTACTTTTCCACGCTGCTTTCCCCTGGAAAAGTTAGTAAAATCCCAGTGGAAAAGTCCCAGCCTAGTCTCAGAGAAGCTCTGGGCAGTCAAACTGAGGTCAGAAGAAGGTCGTGGAGGGGGCAGTCGGGAGGGAGAGAGAGGCACAGCTAGGACACTAACCAAAATTCAACCCAGCTCACAATGGCCTTGGGAGAGACACCTCTGTGCTTGAGCCTTAATTTACTCTTTGGTAAAATGGGATTATTGTTGGGATGAAGTGAATTCTAGGTAGGTAAGAACAGGAAGTCACCCCCCCCCCCCAGATGTTTGCTTGTCTCTGGGTCAGTTTTGCCCAGAATGCAAAGGGGCCCAGATTGGAGACAAAGATTAGGGAGGCGGAGTTCACCTTTTGCCCCTGATATGGCGAGGGCGGGGATGGAGGATGGACTGTACCACACTCTCTCTGAGGCCAATTAGAGACCACTGTGCCCAGTGCTGCGGCGCCGGCGATGTGAATGCACCAGAAGGTGGCGACTGCTGTTTCCATAGTGACCCCGGCGGGCGCTAGGGGGAGCTCCAGGACGATTTCACGCCTCCAACGAGCTGAGGAGGGGGGCTGGACTGGGCTTCTGAGTGGGTGTGGCGTCCGCTCTGGCCCCACCCAGGCTCTTTCCCACAGTTTGGGGAGGGTTGGTCGGAGACCCGACCCTCCATGCCACCTCTAGCTCTGGAACCTTCGGAACGGGTCATCAGTACTCAGGCACTACCCTGGTAGATCGCGGAGACAGCTTGGGCCGGGATCTCAGGAGACCCTCTCTAAGGGCTCCGGACTTGTCTTCTGTGGGACCCTGTTTAATTGGGCATACTCCTCCCCTGGAGAGAGGTGGCATCATCCCATTGCTCCATTCTACTCTGCTTCCCGAAGTGGGCAGCACTTCCTCCCAAAGGTCAGCAAACCCTGACTGTCCCCACACTCCCTCCCTATTTCCTATCTCATTGCCCTTGCTCAAAACTGGCTCTGAGACCCACAGGAAAAGCTGGAGACAGAAAGGTACTAGAACAGCCACACTTCTAAACTGTGAAGCTGGGTAGGGCCCAAGGAGACACCCCGGGCACCGGACCCAGAGCGCCCACGGTTTTAAAATTAAAGCAGACTCCCAGGCAGACTTCCACACCTCCCCTCCCACCTCGGGCGTTTGGGGGCCAGGCTATATTTAGAAGGAAGGCGGGCTGGAGGTTAGCAAGAAGGCCGGGAGAGAACAGAAGGCCTATGTCTTCTGCAGCCCTTCAGTTCACTCAGGGTGAGGCCTGGGCCTGGGGGCTTTGTTAAGCTAACATTTATGGAAACTTCCTAGTGGCTTGGCCAAGGAAGGGCAACACACTCAATGAGGGGGCCGTAGGCCTGGACAGCTTTCTGCTCACCAAGCCAGCCCTGACTAGGTACCATAGATCCCCTCCTGCAGTGAGACAGCCAAGATAGTCTGTCCATGTAAGGTTGTGCATGGCCATCCTTCAAGGCAGGAGGAGGTGCTTGCCCACCAAAGGTCCCACATGGGTACTATGCATGGCCAGCTTGGTGAATTACCAGCCTGAGGGTCCCTATATAGCCCTTGCCAAAACTAGTCCATGGCACCTCATTTTCCTAAATTTCCTCACCTTTTTTTTTTTTTTTTTTTTTTTTTTTTGCTGGAATTCATGAGGTCCAGACTGGAAGACCTCACACCCTAGAGACCATCCTTGTGCCCTAATGCACCAGGACGAAGGGCACAAGAGGGTGTCTAGCCCCCAGGAAATCTCCAGCAGGGCTAGGAGGCCACCAGGAAGAGTGGCCATAGGCAGTCTAGCTGAGGAAGAAGAGAGAGAGGCAGTAGAAGAGCCTACTCTGCAATCCTGAAGCGACCACCCTGGAGCCTCTGGCTCTCTCCGCTCAGCCTGCCATTCCCCCTCCCAGACCAAGAGCCAAGCACTTACCCACCCAACACTCCGACTTGCTCAGCCAAGGATCTTAGAGAGGTTAGAATGCGACTGGTTAAACCAAAATTGTCCTCAGCACCTCACGTACCCACCAAGGGCACCCATGGCCACCAGGAAGGGTGCCTTTATTTCTGTTTCAAGCCACTGAACAAAGAGGGGTGTACTCCAGATCTGGGCCGTGGGGCACAAAGACAGGGGCTGAGGTCCTGGCCACACCTAGCCAGACAGGAAGCTTGGTGAGCTGGGTGTCTTGATGGGTCGAGCCTTTCTGGGAATCAGTTGTCCTGAGATCGAGGGCCTCTCGGTGGTCAGCGAGCAGAGCCTGCCATGCCCTTATCTGTTACTGGACCAGGGACTGCCTGGTGCCCAGAACTGGCACCCTCGCCCTCGATGCCATCATGATCCGCTGTCTTCCCTGGTGCTCCTGGTGGACTCGAAGAAGGAACTGCAATATATATATAATATATATATATATATATTATATATGTGTGTGTGTGTATATATATACATATATATATGTGTGTTTGTGTGTGTGTGAGTGTGTGTGTGTGTGTGTGTATCACACATACAGGCCTCTATATTGGTGATGAGCTGCAGCTGGATTGGTCCTAGGGATATAAGGTAAGCCTTTGGCAGACATCTGGGTGGGGCAGTCCCTTCTTCCCAAGGGCTGATGGGAAGGAAGGGGCAATGATACACTTGTTTTAGAGAGAGAGAAGAGGATGAAGCCCAGCTCTGGGAGCAGAAGCGACCCTACCCCTGGAAGTACAGGGCAGGGTATGGCCAAGAGAAGGGTGGTAGATCCAGGGCCTCTCCAGAGCCCAAGCCTCAGTGGTCATCTATGGACCAGTGCCTGCTGCCACTATCTCTGACGCTGGTCTGACAGAGGGTGAAGGAGCTTTGCGTAAAAGTGGGGGCTGTGGGCACGGACCCTTTCAGGGCCCAAGCTACTTAGGCGCTACTGTGATGGTTACTCCCAGGGACTAAGGCCTGGGGAGAGGAGGACTGTTTGTGGGGTCTGAGCACCCTTCAGGGGAGCTGAGCTCACTCCCTCACAGGAGATCCTGCAGAGGCTTCCAGACATAACCATTACCAGGGTACAGCTTAGCCACATGCCCGCAGCTTTCAGTGGCCTACGAGCCACTCCAGAGGCCTCCAGCTTGCTGGCCCTGAGGACTTACCCCCTCTTGTTCTGCCTTCCTCTAGAAGCTCTAGGCTTTCACCAGGGCCCCTGCTGCCAAGACATGAGGAACAAATCCATGTTCCCAAATGTGCCCCTTTACCCTGGCCCCTCGGGGTCCCTGTGGGCGATGTGGGCTGTTCCAAAGGTCTTGAATCAAGAGGGAAGGAAGAACAGAAAGCAGCCCGGATGATAGGAGAGGGTGTGCCTCTCAGGTGATGGAGCCACAGGCATGCACAGGGGACAGACACAGAGAGGAGGAGGCACGGTAACGGGAGGAGCAGGTGAAGACAAAGCAGTGCTCTGGCGCTGGGCGGACGATGATGGGGTGTGAGCCAGGGCAGGGGTCCCACACCTATGGGACACAGACAGCAAGTGGGTGTGGTTTCTGAGACAAGTCAAATGTCCTCTTACTCACCAGCAGCAGCCTGGATCTGAGGGGTACCTTTCTGGGTACCATCAGGTGGCCAACGCAGCTCCCCACTTTCCACAGCACCCACTTCAGTGGGTTCCACCACAATAGAGGGCAGTCGCTGGCAGAGCCGAGGGCCCTTCTCCCGGACACCTACTGCAGCCTAGAGGGAGAGTGGGGAAGGCTCAGGGCAATACTGGGCCATGAACTCCTGGCTCCCTGCCTCTTCTGCCCTGCACCCTGCCCTAAGAGAAAGGCCAAGAACAGGCAGGGTGAATAGCCCCTCTTCCCACCCCTAGGGAATAGGCACCCAGCGAACACCACTGCACTCACCTGGGCTCAGACCCAGAGAAGCCCATTTCACAGACAGACCCTAAGACCACAGAAACCAAGTCACTTAGGAGGGAGCTTGGGACTGAGCACCCCAGCTGCTTCCAGTACCTGGAACCCAGCACAACTCTTTTTCTGGGGGCTTCCTGCTGGGTCCTTGGCCTCCTCCCTCCACATGGCAGGCTGAGGAGCTAGGAAGATGGTTACCATGGCAATCAGAGCTGGCTTTAGTTCATTGTTCAATGCCCACACGCCCTCTGGGTGCCCCCAGCACCTCCACACCCTCCACACCCTATTCAAGGCGTTTCAAGGTTGAGGCTGTCTCACACAGCTCCATCCCTTGGTGCCCCAAGGTCCTTATTCTCCCACCCCCATTGTCCCACCTCTGTGCCTTCCTGGAGTTCTGGCAAAGACAGCCACCTGGTGTATGTGCAACTTCCCACAGAGGCATGCTGGCCTCCAGGAAGGCAGGCACGGAGCAGGCAGGCTGTTACACTGCCCCCAGATGGCTGCTTAGAGTCACTGGACACTGGTTTCTCCCCAAACTTCCATGCTGTCTCCCCAGGGCCCTTTTAGCAAAGTACAGCAGGTGACCCTGAGGTCTGAGAACAGGTGTCACCAGGCTGGGTCATGTGAGGAACGGAAGAACAAAAGGCTTCAGATGATGGCAGAGCAGGGACCCTTTCCTGAGCCCACTGCTGGACCCTCCTGGAACTGCCCCTAAGCCGCCATAGCCTCCTTCACCATCCTGGATGCCTCCTCATGTGCCGTTTTACTTCCTGCCCCTTAGTCAGGGGTTCTGACTGAAGGGTAGCCACTATGGGAAGGTGGCCAGGCCATTTGGACCTTCAGGGTAGCTGAGCCCAGAGTCTAGGATGCTTCTCCCTCACTGGCTCCACTGACCTAAGTCAGCTCTGGAACAGAAAATCCAGTTGCTTCTTTGTGCAGGGATTAGATTCCCATTTTATTTTACTTCTGAAACAGGCTATCACAGCCCAGACCAGCCTGAAACCCACTAAGTAGCCAAGGCTGGTCTCGATCTTTTTTACTTACTCTCTGGACCACTAGGATTACAGGGGTGCATCAGTGCACCCCAGTATAGACTTAAACATTTTGCTGCATCAACATCCCTGAAAAAAAACTAGATCTGAGGGCACCCTAAAATGGTGTCTATCATACCGTGTGGTGGTGGTTCACGCCTTTAAATCTAACTCTTGGTCGGCAGAGACAGGAGGATCTCTGCAAGTTCAAAGCCAGCCTGATCTACAGAATGAGTTCCAGAACATCCTAAGCTATTACACAGAGAAACCCTGTTTCAAAACAAAACAAGCAATCAAGCAAACAAAAAGCTACATCACCCTGCAGAGAGCAAAGTGTGGTCATGTGCTGGGGGGAATAAGTCTTGGTATCCCCAGGTCCAGAAGGGGTGCTAAGTAAGCCAGGGTATCTTGCTTTCAATGGCTTTACCCTCCAATTTTCTATAAAGATAGCAGTGACCTCCCCACATGGAAGGGTAAACTGATACTGGCAGAGATGGAAGACATTCCTAATGTCATAGGCTAGAGCGTGAGGCTGCTCCCTCTGGTCTCCTGCCCCTGTCCCCACTTACCGTCCCTGCTGGGCCTCCTCCGGTACCCTCCATGGGACTCTCTGGTGCAGCTGGCTGTGGAATGCTCATACTGTGCCGGCACTGGGTGACACAAAGAACAGAAACGAGGTGTCCACTGCCGTCAGTGTGAGATGTCCTCCTCCAGGAACCTACCCCACCTCAACCTTGTCTGGCCCAATACTCAAGGCATATGCCAGATCTTTGGTATGCTGTTCCCTTTGCTCCCTCATAGGATGAGCACCAGACAGTTACCGTCCAGTGCCCAGGCTGTGGAGAAATACGGCAAGAGTGGGAGAGACTGACCGAGCCTTGGGAGCCAGGAAGGCTTCCCGGAGGCAGAGCAGCTGGCCCAAGGCCTCCCTAAGGGATGAACAGCAGGCAGGGCAGCAGAAGGCGATATCTGTGTGGTAAGGAGCAGCAGAGAACACAGCAGACGGGGAGACCCAAACGGGTTAGAGTCAGAAGGCTGGGAACACCTGCAACTGAGTCTGAGCCAGTCGGAGGCCAAGCTGCCCAGTCCTCTCCAAGAACACCCCTTCACCCACAGACCCCTGGGCCATGCCCTGAGGGTCTACCACCAGAGGGAAGTGGACATCTTGCCTGAACATGGCCGTGCCTACCTAGGTCAGGCACAGCTTGGGGAGGCTGGGTCTGAGCCTCCACACGGAGGACTTTGGAGAGAGTCCCTGCCAGAAATCACAGGCCCACCCTCAGAACCCCCCTCCGTTTCCCGTACACACACACACACACACACACACACACACACACACACACACACACACACACTGCAGTAGGTTCTTGGGGCCCAGCCTAGGCCAGAGGAAGAAATAGGGGTGGGGTCTAACAGGCATTGGTCAGATTTTGGACGGGCAGCACAGGGCCACAGGCAAGAGGCCTGGGAGCTGGAAGGAGACTGGGCCAAGGCAAAAGAGTGACCAGCAGGATGGAAAGGTTGAGACACCCTGCCGGGAGGCAGGTACTTCAGGTGGGGGTGGGGCGCTCTAGCAAGGTCAGCTGCTAGTCTGGAAAATGAGGTCCCTTTTACCAAACATCCATCTCAGTCAGCTCAAGTTCCACGGAGTTCTAGAGAAGTCTGGAAGGGGGCTATACGCCTATGACGGGCATCCCTGGGCAGTAAGCAGCCACGTAATAGCCACTGGTGCCTCTGCCCAGCGCCCCATGGGATGTCCCGAGGGCTGCTGCTTTCAGCTCTGAGACACCTCCCTCCCCCTTAGGATCCGGCATACCTCCGAGTTCTGGGAACCTCGGCTAATCCCAGAACAGAGACCCAAGGATATCTCAGATACATTCGAAAAGAGGGAGGGAGAGTGGCCATAGAGGCTATGCAGAGGGGGTAGAGCTGAAGAGTGAGAGGAGAAAGAGGCAGAAAGAAAGAAGATAGTTCCAGGAAAAAACCTGGTGGAGTCAACACAGCAGCAAGGGTGGATCTACAATGGGGCGGCAAGCGGAGGGCAAGTGCCCACAGACTGACTGCCTTGCTCTGCCCCAGTGCCCTGGTTTGTCCGAAGCTACAGCTGCTAGTGCCCGCCCACACCTCCATCCACTTCTGGGGTGCAGGAGGGCCAGGTGTGGTGGACCGCTGGCAATAGAGGGCCTTTTGATCCAGAGTCCCGCGTTAGGTTGCCAGGGGACGGTGGGACCCACGCCCGTCCCTTCCCTGGGGCGCTCCCACTAACTCCTTACTGTTACTCGCCCTCCTCCCCCACGCCCCACCTGCCCCTGACTGCCAAGGTGCACTTGGACGGAACCCGGAGGGTGAGGGTGGGGAGGGGCGTTGCGCCTCCCGCACACTCACCGACACTCGCCGCTGGCGCTTGCGGGGCCTCCACGTTGGCTAGGGAGCTCGCCTCCCTCGATCCTCCTCCGAGTTCTCCGCCCACACACGCGCTCACAGCCCTCCCCTCATTCCACACTCCCGCCCTCTGCTCTGCAGGGCTACCGGAAGGGACCTGGCCTCCACCTCCCTAGACAACACCCTATCGCCAGAACCGGGTCCTGGCCACTTCAGATCTCCTCCCCCAATCTCCAGATTCGAATGTGAGGTGTAGCGTCATGTGGAGCCAGATAGGTAAGGAGAGGCTTTTCTCCAACCGTGCACCTGAAGAGGAAATGAAAAGGAAAGGAAGTGGGGCAGCTTGGGATTGTTTCCCATTCCCTCTCACATATTCATCCCATTCCCATTTCCCCAAAAGGTTCTAAGAGCCGGGACAATTGGTCTGGTGAGCGACCTCTGCCCTGCAAGGCTATAGTGCCTTGTAATCCACAAAATTCCCCTTCTAGGATCCACTGTGGACTCTAACGTCCCAGTTCTCTCAGAGATCCTACAACCAACATCCACTTCTTGCTTAGCCAATCACCTCTGCCTACCATCAACAGCCCAGCATCCGTTCTATGGTCAAGCCACCATTCCCTTTCAACTCCCACCCGTCCTTTCTCCATCCATAGCCCAATCGCCACTTAGCAGCTGACATCCACTCACTGCTACCTACCACACAGCTCTTCGGCTCCATCCCTCACTCGCTCATCCTACTCCTGCGTTCACCATCCCTCCCTCACTAGTCACCCAACCACCTAGTCATCCATCCATCTTCTTTCCATGTAATTATTCATCCACTATTATCATCAACCACTACCTATTAACTATGAACACCCCGTCATCACCACACACCATCCAACGACTGTACACATGCAATTTACTAACCATCAGCATACCATGAAATACCCATCTAACAGGACATTTCACTTACCACCACTTGTTATCTCTCCAGAATTGTTCAGTGTCACAGGTTTCCATCAGATAGCTTCATGCTTCCATGTACCACTTCCAAGCTTCAGACGTTCGTCTGTTTCGTGCTTCCTATCCATGTATCCTGAGCTTTCTGCTAGCTTCTATCCAGTCCGTCACAATTCGTCATCATAATCAGTCATCAGCTATCATCCATATTTATAGGAACTGCATTCATCTCATCCGTCCAGCCACTGACCTTATCCTCCTCGATCGCGCGTCTACCTGGTCAATGTCCATCTCACACTATCCACCCCTCCGTTATCTGCCATAGTTCACTCTCAATCCCAAATCTACCTGAGTATCATTGGCCGTCTATCCACTCTTATTTGAGTTCCGCTTCTGTGTCAAGCATTGTTCTGCCCTCTGAGGACATACTAGAGAAGCACCCTACCATTGCTCCTCCCAACTAACCATCTAGACACTGCCCACTCATCTCTCATCTAGCCAGGTTTCCCTATCACTTCACATTTATCTTCAGGGATCTCTCATGATCCACTTCCACCAACCCACTTGCTACATACCGCTTGCTGCCTTCCAGTCAGCCACCACCTCCTCACTGTCTACCCATCCACCATTCGGGTTTCATGAATCAGCTTTTCCAGGATGTAGTCATCAACTGCTTACCTTTCTCCATCTGCCACACGGCCACCATTCTGCCTCCCCCTAAGTCCACCCATTCATTATTCCCACTCTCCATCGTCCGCCTGCACTCCGCCTGGCATCCTTCAGCTAGCAAACCATGTATTTGCCGTTTACGGTGGTTGCTCTTGGCTGTGGACTCAACAGGCTCTGGAATCAACCAAGAGGCAAGTTTCTGGGCATGACTGTGGGGGTTTTTCTTGATTAGGTTGAAAGACCCACCCTAAGTGTAGGCAGTTAGTTTTTGGTGGAGGCCCCAACTATAAGGAGGTTTTGGGGGGCAGCTTAGCCTGGTTGTCTTCACAGCCCCACTGGTGAACTCATCTACTTTGTTGCTGCTACTGCCACAGTTGTTGCTGTTTTCACCAAATCAGCCACCCGGCTTCCTTAGCCTCCCAGAGTGGACTGAAGCCATTGGCTCTGCAGGAATTCCCTAGGTCTTCAGAACCAGATTAGGACTGCTGGGGCATTGCAGCCTCAGGGAGTTAGCAGCCACAGACAGTTTTCTGCCTCTCTTCTGTGAAAAGGACCAGGGCTGGACTTCCCAGGCTGTGCCAGGTAAGCTATTATCGGACAAATCCCTCTGTAATTATCTATCCATTCTCCTGTCTGCTCCTCTAGAGAGCTCTCATCCACCTCCATGGCCCACCTATCTTCTGTCTGACATGCTCTTGCCCATCACTCATGATCCCTCCACCGAATCCTGTGGCCATCAGCTTTTCCACTTAACTTTATTTGAACAGACCCCAACATAACCAACTTACTAACTGTCCACCTTGCATCTGTGCTTTATGCTTTATCTACCAGATGTCCGCCATTCACCATCTGTCACCTACAGCCCCACCTACTATCTATACATTCATCCACTCTCTTACCGGTCGACTCTTCATCTATATCCAACCGATCTTCTATCAATCTACAATTTATCTGGTCATCACCACTCAGCCGTCTACCTTATATAGATACTTCTTCCCTCTTTCCATGCATCCACCATGGTAGTACAACCAAAGACCTTGTTTCCCGTGGCCTACTTAACCCCTATGCATACATCCGCTTGCATCGTTTCTACCATTGTGTGCAGCATGCGTCCCTCAATAGCCTTCCAGCCACATAGAAATTCATCCTCCCCAGCACACTTCCATTCTAGTCATCTATGATCCTGACACGTCGGGGGTCCGTAGCCCGCGACCATAAATTATTTCTCTGACCAGACCCCAACATAAACTATCTCTCTCTGGACAGGCGTGGAGGTGCAGGAATAAAGACACAACTCACATGACTTTATCGCGAGGAGATTCTCCATGATCCCTCATGAAATCCTGAGCTTACATCCTGAAGAATTTCTCTCGATTATTTTCCAAACAGCTTTTATACCAAAAACCATAAACTGAGTGGGAAGTACACCAGCATTCTGTCTCCTAGGAGAACCAGGTGAATGGTGTTTGTTCACGTTTGCATCTACCTGTCAGCTGTGTATGCTAGCTGTCACGTCGGCTTGAATTAGCATTTTTATTCAGGCATTACTCCAAATTATAAGAAAGGAACAACAACATCCTGACCTATGGTTAGGGCAGTGACAGCCTGTCTGCAGAGCTATGTGACCACCTCAGGTGGAGCCTATGGCTTCAGAGCCTGGCTGCCATACCATATATGAAATATGGGCCTTACACTGACATCCTTGATTAATGTATATCAGTCAACTATTTTCATCTCTTCTTTTAGACCTATTTCCATAATTTATCTTTTTGCTTACCATTCTTTTCCTCACTCAGTCATAAACCAAGCATTAACTTATTGATAAGTATTAAATTGTTGTGTAGGAATGACTGGAGAGATGGCTCAGCAACTAAGACCATTTTGTTGCTCTTGCAGAGAATCTGTGTTCAATTTCCAGCACCTGAGGATTGCCAGGCATACACATGGTACACAGACTGTATGAAATTGCTGCAGGTCCAGAGCAGGTTGCTGCAGGGGTCCCGGTGGCAGGCAGTGGGTCCCAGGCAGCGAGAGTGTGGGCAGGCAGCGGGTGGGAGGCCACAGGAACAGTGTACAGAATAGAATAAATATTTATTAGGTGGGGTTATGGACGGGAGGGGGAAAAGGAGGAAAAGGGGGTGAGGGAGGGAGAAAGAGGAGAGAGAGAGAAAGAAAAGAGGAGAAGAGGACAGATGAGAGAGGGAAGAAGGAAAAGGGGAGAGGGAAGGAACAGAGAGAGGCCAAGATGACGAGGGAGGGAGGGGCTTCTGCAGGGAGTGGGCGTGGCCTGTCTCTTAAAGTGATGAACAATCATAACACATACATTCAAGCAAAACACTCATACATATAAAATAAAACAAATCAATCTCTAGAAAAATTCAATATAATTATTAATAAGCATTCATGTTCAGCACTGGGTTCTGAAATCATCAAGACATATAAGAAACAATCTAAATTCATGGTCCAATGATCCATAAAGAGCCAACAAGCCAGTGAGTGTTGGCATCAAAACATGCATTTAGGGGCTGGAGATATGGCTCAGTGGAAGCATCTACTGCTCTTGCAAAGGACCCCACTTCTGGTACCAAAACCCACATCAGGTGGCTATGGCCACTTGTATTTCCAGCTCCAGGGGATCTGAACACCTTCTTCTGACCTCCAAGGAAACACACACTCATGTGCACACTGCCACACCTTCATACATGTAATTAAAAATAAAAATAAATCTTTAAAAATGTGCTTTGCCCTGAAATTTCAGTGCCTCCATCTCTTGGGTATGGGGCAGATGAAGCTTGTTGCCCAAGTTCCCAGGGAGGAGGAGTGGGAGAAAAGAGTCACAACGGGGCTGTGCCTGTGGCTGCAGCCTGAGAGACCTGGTGGTGTGATTCAGAAGCGTGAGACTGGATAATATGGGGCTGAGTGGATCAGCCTCCGATTTGGGGACAATGAAGAGCGCCAACAGGACTTTAGGGGGGCATGTTCTTAGAAAGGACCACCTACATACATATACCCCTCCACTCTGGGCACAAAAGCCCAAAGGTCAGACCAAAGCATCACATGCTGGTTGATCAGATGCCAGGGCCACTGCCCATTGTGGCTTCAGATGAACCATAACCTTACAGCAGGAAGTGCTTCTGTGCGGACTACCCCTCCCTCTGCTCCATCCTCTCCTGCTTCCTTTCTTCCTACCGCGCAGGAATTGCTTGCCTTACTTATTAGTGCAGGTGTTAACTGCCTTCTGAAGTGTTAGCTGGCATTCAAGGTGTTAGCTAAGGAGAGGCCCCAGCGCAAGGGTTTGGTCCCGGATTAGAGCTCTCTGAAGTGCTGTGCTGTAACGGATGGGGGTAGGGAGTGTCTGTAAAGAGAGGGCGGCCCCAGAGCTTCCTACAAAGTCAGTTTGGGGCCTCACTTTGCTTTCGTCTCAATTTCTAGGTCTTTCCCACCTTCATGCCCCCACTTGGGGGCTTATTCACAGAAAAGGGCCAAAGTTGATAGCAGGAGCTTTGTGTCTGATCAATCTGGGTGGGGATCACTCCCTGGGGCTCCCCATCAGTGCCAACAGAGTGAGGGATGGCGGACTGAATGAAGGTAAAAACTGAATACCTCTGATGTAGGAAGACAGCTGCGGACAGGTGCCGACTTTGGGCCTGATCGTTTGCTCTTTGTTGCCCTCTGGTGGCTGCTCGAAGCATTGGTAAGTCTCAGCATGAATGTTTTTTACAGGACGCTTATAAACTCTACAGTCCAGCATTTTGTCCTCATGTACTGGTCATCTGTGAGAAGACAAGTTCAAAACTGACCATTGTTCTTGATGGGCTTGTAGGCAGACTTTAAAAATATATTTAAAGAATTTATTGTTTTAAAAACGTATGCAGATGTTTTGCCCTGCTTTTATGTCTGTGCACTTCTCGGGCATGCCTAATACCTGAAGAGGCCAGAAGAGGGTGTCAGATTCCCTGGGATTGGAATTATAAATGGTTTTGAGCTGCTACATGGTTGCTGAGGATTGAACCTGGGTCTTCTGGAAGAGCAACCAGTGTTCTTATCTGCTGAGCCATTTCTCCAGCGAGTATGCATGAGTCAGAAGAGGGTGTTGGACCCCTTAGAGCTGGAGTTATAACGTGTTTGCAGGACTTGTTAGACATATGCTGGGATTTGAACTCTGGTTCCCGTGGTCGTGCTTCAGATGCTTTTAACCACCGAGTGGTCTTTCCAGTCCCACAGTGCTTTCTGAGGACTCTGCCTTGGGCACTGGCTGCCAGCCTGCAGCTGGGAAGCTCCCCATGAGTGCCCTACTCCTGTTCCTACTAAATGGCAGCTCATGTCCACAACGGTGAAGACAGCCCTTCTCCAGGGCCCATTGCTAAATAAATGGACAGTAATCATCATGAGAACGTGGGTAACACAGTTTGAAATGTATGTTTGTATAACATGGGAATATTCTGGAAAGATACTCTGAAGTTCTGGCCAACCAAGCAACACTTCCTGTGTGCAGGCTTTGTCTGTAACTAAAATCTGCAAATAGTTTTCCCTTAATCACGAAACCCCGGGGTGATGATGACATGATACCCCAGGTATCATGAAAAGAAATTAAGCCCCAGAGAGGTTGAGAAAGCTGTGTGGGGTCCCAGAGCTGAATGAGACGGTGGAGCTTGGATCGGATGTGAGCGAATGTCTTGCTCCGTTAGGCTTGAGGCTGTCTGTAAAGATCGGGGCATTCACATCCTTTTCAGTTAATTGGAAGTTGTCCAGTCACACTGCAGTGGAGGTGGGAGGACCCCTCCTCCTCCCAGCAGTGCTAGGCAAGGAGCTCTTAACTCTCTGAGAGGGTGAGTGGTTTGCCT
Organism: Arvicola amphibius; assembly: GCF_903992535.2. NCBI lineage: Eukaryota > Metazoa > Chordata > Mammalia > Rodentia > Cricetidae > Arvicola > Arvicola amphibius. The sequence continues at coordinate 69,753,935 of NC_052053.1, forward strand.
CAGGGTTGAACAGCTAGGAACTGTGAACTTGAATTTTCCAGGCCTTTTCTGCCTATCAAGGACCAGGAGAACTAAGACATTCTCCCTTTCTATGAGTCAAAGCAGACATCAGCCACCTGCCCACCATCACAGCCTGGAAGCCTAACAGATTCTTCAGTTGACAGTCTGCGCTATAAAAGCCCCCATTGAAATTCCCCTGCATACCTAGAGGCAGAGACTGTGACCAAAGCCAGTCAGGGTAGGGAAGGAGTACTGCCACTCCCTGCTCCAGCAGGGACTGCAGGTGGGAACAGTGTAAGGTTCAAAAACCACTTCTGCCTTGGTCTTGCTTCATGCCAAGGGGTAGGGCCCTCAGGCCCCTGCACCCCAAGGCAGCATGAAGAGTGGGTGCCCACTATATGGTTGCCATGACTACCTGAATATGCTCTGCAGAGGCCTGGGCAACATATTCCCCAACAAGCCAGCCCCCCCAAGCCCTGCCTACCTGAGGTGATCCAAGTAGTACAGGCCAGCATCTCTCCCGTAGTACATTCTGGAACGCACTTGCAGCACCACTGGATAGCCACCCCAACATAGCATCTACCCCAGGCGTGGGCATCTGGGCAGGTTGAGGGTGAAGAAAGGACCCAGAGGCAAGGGTGGGAGGGCAGCCTGCTCAGTCTCAGACTCCCCATGGTGGGAAAATGAAGAGGTGGCTGCCTGCATAGCCCTAAAGGACTGGTTTAGGGAACTGGTCTTCTGAGCCCTACCGAATGAGAGTCACTCTGGTGGTAATAATAATGTTGACGTGGATGTGGCCACCACGCCCACTCCGTCATCTCATTTCTCTTCAAGCATGCTGACATGTCCTAGTTAGTTTTGTTGTCAACTTGATACACCTGGAAAGAGAGAACCTCAATTGAAGGACGGCTTCTCCTGGACCGGTGTGTGGGCATGTCTGTGGGGGCATTTGCTTTCTCTCTCCCTGTGTAGCCCTGGCTGCCATGGAGCCTCAAACTCATAGAGATCCATCTGCCTTTGCCTCTTGGTTGCTGGGATTAAAGATATGGACTACCGTGTCTGGCCCCTATAGGGCATTTTCTTGACCTGTGATTAATATGGGAGGGCCCGACCCACTGGGCAAGTGGTTATAGGTTGTATGTGTAAGCAAACTGAGCAGCCAGTAAGCAGCGTGCTTCCGTTCCTGCCCTGACTTCCCTCAGTGAGAAACCGTGGCCTGGGAGTTGTAAGATGAAGAAAACCCTTTCCGCTCCTAAGTGGGTTTTAGTCGGTATTTCTTTTTTCTTTTTAGACTATTTTTACTTTATGTGTATGAGTGTTTACCTGCATGTGTATCTGTGTATTACACACCTGCCTGGTACACACTTAAGGCACCAGAGGGTGTCAAATCCCTTAGAACGCAAGTTTAATTATAGAGTGTTGTGAACTTCCTTGTGGGTGCTAGGAATCAAACCCGGGTCCTCTGAAAGAAAAGCAAATGCTTCTTATTGCTGAGCATCTCTCCAGCCCTTGGTCAATGTTTTATACAGCAACATAGAAAATAAACTAGGGCAGATGGCGACTGTCCCACTCGCCAGCAGATGAGGGACAACCTGCCGATCCTCTCCCGTGTGGAACAATGTCCAGGCTAGCCGGTCCCTGAGATGCTCACTCTCTCCATTCTCACTTCGGACTGGAGCGCTGCTATGGTTAAAATCTGGGAGCTGTTAGGGGTGTGCTTTCAAAGAAGATATAGGCTTCTGGCCCCTTCCTGTCACTCTCTTTGATACTTGGATCCCTTGAAGTGAGGATGTCTCCTCTCCTCCTCTCCTGTGTGTCACATACCACCACCGTGATACATTGTGCAGCCTCGGGCCCTAAATCCGTTAGCACCAAGTAAGCCTGACTGAGCCTCTGAAGTCGGGAGCTAAGATGAAACTCTCCCCCTCTGGAATCAACTGTCTCAGGTACACCAAGACCATCCAATGAACACAGGTAGGAAAGTGGAGAAAGGCCTGTGTTCACAGGCCAGTGATAGAGCTCTGGAGAGAAGCCCCCACCAGAGCCTGTTGGCTCTCAGGCAATAAGCCAGAGGTCAAGGCATGTTCTCAGCCCGAATCTGCAGCAGGATCCCTAACCTTCCTGTAGAGTTCTGGGTTAGTAGGTTTAGAGTCTAACAAGTTCCCAGTATTGCTGATGGTCCCATTGGAGAACACACTGAGAACTATGAGTTGTGGATAGTCAGAAGATGATTGATGCTCTCATCCTGCCAGTCCCGGGCCTCATCGGTCCACATCTCAGGTGTACGAGCCAGCCTTGTAGGCCCTCTGGGGACTTCCAGGCCTCCGCTAGCCATAAGACTTAGAAAAAGGTCCTACCCCCCCCTCTGGTTATGTATTTCTAGGGGGCCTCTTGCCCATCTAAGCATATTGTGGAGAAGCTGTGTATCAATCAGAGAGAGATGATGAGGCCAGAGATTAGCCTCATTGGGAAGGAACCACCTGCCGCTTGGGGGACGGCGGAATAGTATCATGGGCCAGGATTCCTGGGCTCCAGACTGGTAGTGGCTTCCCCTCTCCAAATGTCATCTTGCTCTTCTGATGGTGATGCAGGTGCTCTCTCTTGTCCCTTTCCTGCAGAGCACTGAGCACACAATGTTTGTAGCCAGGAAGAGAAATCCTTGACCTAAATGTCAGCCTCGGAACTCCCATCATCCCTGAGAGAGCAGGAGCTGTGGAAGGATCCAGAGCAAAGTTGGGGTGCAGTCATTGCCAACTTTCCTGAAGATGCCTCTGATGGTCAGTGGGAGGTGGCCCAGGCTGCCAGGAAGGAGTGTGCGTGCAGTCAGAGCCTTGCACAGATTTGTTGGCCAGCATCTCTTGTCCCGGCCCTTTTCTTGCAACTGTCACCAGCAACCCTGTGTGACTCCAGGATTATCTGTGAGGACTGTGCCCACTGTGACTACAAACTGAACCTATGAATTCCCAACAACTTCACACACCATAGCAGAGTCCTCTTCCCCCGGTGAATGAGGAGCTGGGGCCTCAGGAAGCCCTTGTGCTGTTGGCATCCTGGGCTGGCAGCTGCTAGCAATGCTGGGCTTGTGCTGTTAGATGCCAGAAGCATCTGCTGGCTGTAGTGTGCTTTCCCAGGCCTGAGAGAGGGGCTAGGAAGGGCAGAGCTGTGTGCAGTCTAAACCAGTGTGACCAGACACAAGTGGTGGTGTATTCACCGGGGACAGCGTAGGTCCCTAGGTGTCCAACCACTGAGACCACCCTCAACTGGAAGGAAGAGGTGAAGGCAGCAGAAGTCGGGCTCCAGAATGGAGAGGAGCACCTCCCCTCTGCTTCCTGAAGAGGGGAGTAACATTTGGTCAGGATAGTGTCAGGGGCCAATGGCAAGGAAGAAGCCTTGAAGATAAATGACCCTCTTGTCTCCTCCTTCCCCCTAGATGTCCATCCAACTCATTACCTGAAGCCAGGGGCCAGATAGCTGGCCCGGATATGATGGCACCCACACAGGCACCTTCAAAGATGTAGCAGCTAGAGAGGGTAAGGTGAACCTGGGGCCTGGATATGAGAACTGTGCCAACACCAGCTTCTTCCCGCACCATCCTTGTGGTCCCTCCCTCTTTCCCTCTGTCGTAGGGCTCTTTGTAAACACGGCTTTCTAAAATGATCCTCACCTGATGGTGCCAGTTGTTCCCTCCTGGGCCCCTGCCTGGCAGGGATGTCCAGTGCTCTGTGAAGGCTCACTGGCAAACTCTCCAGAGGCTGTCCCCTGCTTGGCCCCCTTACCCCAGCAGACTGGTGGGGGTTCCCACATAGACTTCTTCCTTTGTGGTCTATGTGTTTGGTCCTAGCTACTTTGGCCTTCATGCCAGTAGCTCCCTGGTTCCACTCTCTCAGCTCCTCTGCCCATACCACATTGCTGAACAAAGAGGAGGTGTTCAGAGGTCCCCATTTCTCAACTTGACATGCCAAGCAACATCATAGGTTCTCCGGAGCATCCCTCCCGCAGCTCCCTCCATCTTTCCTTCACATTATTGTTTTTGGGCATTTCTTTGTGTCTGATCACAGCAAGGCCTGTGATCCTAAACTTCACAGTCTTCAGTGTGGTCAGCAGGGGTGTTGAGTAGGAGAACATGCACCTTTGGGAAGAACTGTGATCCAGAGAGTCTGGCTAAAGGATGCTTGGGAGTCATTGCCAGGATCTCAGGAGTTTTGGGACCCAGCAGGTATAGGAGGAGGGAAGGGGTCCTTCTCGTTAGGAAATGGCTATCTGTGCTTGTCAGGCCTTTAAGGGTTGGCCTGCCCACTCTGTCATTCACACTTCTGCATGTGCCCTGTGTGGGGTTCTTTTACATCTCCCTTAAAGTGTCACTGTAGGAGAAAGTCCTCCCTCCTCTGTTTGCAAGGCACACCGATGCGTGTCCCCAGGCCCACCGTCCACTTACACCGATGTGTGTCCCCAGGCCCACCGTCTACTTCCTGCAGAATTGGCACTACCTTGGATCCACCATCTTTACTTCTTTATGCCCTGGTCTGTGGTCTGGTCCCATGGTTGGAATGAACCTTATATCCAGAAAGAATTTCAAGGAGCTGATGGTTTATACCCTTGGTTTGGTTGAAAGAATTATTTTGCACTGTTTTTAGGGACTACATAGAATTCCACTGTCTGGTGTGGTGTGTGTATGTGCTTTGTTATTCGTTCATTCATTTTTATTTTCTGAGTCAGACGGTTTTGTTGTTTTGTTTTTGTTTTCTCTCTCTCTCTCTCTCTCTCTCTCTCTCTCTCTCTCTCTCTCTCTCTCTCTCTCTCTCTCTCTCTCTCTAAGACAGGGTTTCGCGTGTGTAGCCCTAGCTGTCCTGGAACCAGTCTGACCTTGAACTCACAGAGATCCGCCAGCCTCTGCCTTCTGAGTGCTGGTATTAAAGACATGAGCCACCAACGCCCAACTTTGCAGACAGTATTTTGTAACCCAGGCTGTTCTGGAACTTGCTACATAGCCAAGAATGACCACAAACTTCTGATGCTCCTACTTCTGCCTCCCAGACTGAATTAGCTATTTTTTTTTTCTTTTTTTGCTGCTGGGATAAAACACCATGACCAAGGCAACTTATAGAAGAAAGAGTTTATTTGGGCTTAAGGCTCCAGAAAGTTAAGAGTCAACCAGGGGACTTATATGGCATGGTGGGGCCCTCAAAACATACTTCCTCCGGCAAGGCCACAAACTCCTAACTAAGCCTCCCCATCAACAGTGCCACCATCTGGGGACAAAGCATTCAAATGCCCAAGACTATGGGGGGCATTTCTCATCCAAACCAGCACAACAGTGCTGGGATTACAGGTGTGTTCACCAGGTCTGGCTGACACACCTTCGAGTGTCCCAGACTTGCCCATTCTCCTGCCTGTATAGACATTTAGGCTTCCATTTTTCCACAGGTGGTAACATACTATGACTGTCACTGTACAAGTGGCTGGATCAGCCTGGCAGAGATCACAGCCTGCAGGAGAATTGAGGAGGCCTTACAAGTGACCTGTTTACCAGGGTGCAGGCAGGGTTTGGTCAGGAAGAAAGGGATGGACCAACTGTTGTGTCCTGCTACAGGTCTCATGGGGTGGCTGGAAGGAGGAGCATCACAATCTGAGAGCAGGGGTGGGGGAGGCCCAAGGAAGGGCCTAGATGGGAGCTGTGCTGTCAGCGATGGGGTAAAAATCATCCCTTATGCTCTTACTAGACACCCACTGCCTCCAGAGTCTCCCTGGACAGCCCACTCTGGGGTACAGAGTAAGATGGGATTTCAGATCTGTAGAAGTAACACAAACCTCTTAGACCTGTGCCTCTCAGCTTTCAGCCTTGTCCTTAACCCAAAGGCCACAGAACTTCAGTCTCTGGTGACCATGACTAGGGCTGCATCTATCAGAAGTCTAAGACTTGGCATCACCCTCAGTCTTGGCGGAGGGTGCCTTGAGTGGGTGGAACTGCCCAGCAGGAAGAAATCTTCCAGTCCCATGCCATGGCTCTCTTCCTCAGCCCTGGAGATACGGCTGGAACTTTAGTTCATTCTGGGCCTAACTCCCCTCAGGGCCCTTTTCTAGTGTGTTCTCTTCCTTTTCTGCAGTAAGAGATGTTAACAAGAAGTATTGAGTGAAAGAATAAAATTCATAGGTTCTGTTCAACATCCCCTGCCTCACCAGCAGACCCGCTCCCAGTCCCCCTGGTGGTTGAGGCTGAGCATCTTAGGTTTGGTGGGGTGGGGCAGGCAGGGCTGGTGGAGGAGGGCAGCCCTCAGCAGAAACCCTGCAATCCATCTGAACTGTGACGCTCTGTGACTGTGTTTCCTGAAGGAAGCATTCCTTTCTTGGAAGTTTGCCCAAGGTCACAGGAAGGAAAGCAGAATTCCTGTGTGAGCTGGTGTTAGGCGGGAGGGCCTCCTCTGCGGCTTCGTTCCTGGACTCATCATCACGTGCTGTAACGGGGCATGGCACCACACAGAGCCTGCTGGGGAAGGACTGCTACCACACCCTCCAGGGTGGGCCTGACGGTGAGGCACGAGGTAGTCAGGGGATTTCATGGCCATGAGCTCTCTACCAAACTTCCTTCTCCATAAAATGAATCCTACAGTTCTCGGTGATGTTGTTTGAGTTGCTATGGTGATGGATAAATAAAGCATTCTCAAAGCCCAAAAATGGTGGTGCTGGTAGAAGGGCTGTGGCTGGGAAAGCCAGCCCTCACCCACTGCGATGGGAGGAGTGTCATGTCGGTAACTGGGGTGCCACCAGATGAACAGCCCAGCATGGGTCCCTGTTGATGGAGTTTGGGCTGTGTGCCCTGTCGGTCTGGGTTGGGGGAGTCTGTGGCCTCCATCCCCCCCCTCTCTTTTGTCAGTTGTACCTGGGTCCTTTGAACAAGCACTGTGACAGGGAATGAGAGACAGCTGATATCTTCAGAAGGGTCTCCCTGCTTGTATGAATTCGGAGAGCCTCCTCCCCACGGAACCTTTCTTGGTGAATCTTCATTCTCACAGGCTGGCATGTTATGCCTAACCTGAGAACTATATCCAAATTGCCACCTCTGCCAGGGGTGTACCTTTCAAAGCCTCTGATTGGCTGAATAACACATTAGTCATGATTCAACGAGGAGTTTTGCCTTCTGGGAGAATTTCTCTTCAATGTTGTCTCATAGGCACTTTCCTCACTGGGTCCAACCACTACTGACTGAAGCCATCACCCCCTGGAGAGCAGCCCCATTATGTATTGACTGACCCTGAGGCCGCAGCTGTGGGGTACAGTAGGTGTGAGTACCATGGGCACCATGCTACCTACTCAAGATGCTCCCTCACTTCTCCCAGATATATCTGGGTCTGGTGTCATTTTACAACGGAATGCTGTTGTGTATACCTGGTTTTGTGGTATCGTGGATAACATCGACTTTTTGATGGGCAGATAAATTGGGTTGAATAGTTTCTTGGTATCCATGGCTAAGCAGTTAGTCACCCTTACGAAGCCAGTACTAACCCAGCAGCAAGCCAGTAGGAACCTTTGAAATGGAGAACAGTCACTGGAAGAAGAAATGGATTTACTCCACAGCCTGGGTGTCTAGTGTAATGGTTCTTCTACCAGGACCGACTCTGCAGGCCTCTGACTGCCCTGTATGCACGCGTGAGCTTGCACGTGGAAGCCAGAGGAAACCTGCGTCCTTGAGTGTCATTCCTCGGGAACCATCCACTGTGTTCTCTAAAGACACAGTCTGTCGCTGGCCTGGAACCCACAGAGTTGGTTGGTTATAGACTCTGCCTCCCCACCTTTGTTGCCACTCTTGCTGATGTGAGTTCTGGGAACCAAATACATGTCTTTGTGTTTGTGGGCACTTTACTAACTGAGCTTTCTGCATAATCTCACATTTTCAAAACTTGCTGGGTCATGAGGCAGAAGAGGCAGGCAGCCTTCATGAAGCTTGCGCCTGGCCACCCACCTGGGGTTGTTCTGGTTTCCACCCAAAACTAGCAGTCTTCAAGGGTGCCCAGCAAATGAATCAGAGAAGACCATGCAAGGCAGTGATCGTTACCTAGGAAATTCCAACATGCACAGCCCCAAGCCGAAGGTTCTTCATCTCTCTTTTTCATAATGGGTTTTCATCTTTTTGAAAAGATGTTTTAGTTGAGTATAAAATTTTAGGTCAGAATTTTTTTCCGTTTTGATACTTCAACGTGGTGCTGCAAAATGAGACATTTGCTGTCATCCCTTTTTCTTTGTATTTGTCCCTAAAAAGATTTTTATTAGTGTATGAGTACGTGCGTGCGTGCGTGTGTGCATGTGTGCATGCGTGTGTGTATGTGTGTGTAAGGGTGTCTGAGGAGACCAGAAGAGGGTATCAGATCTCTCCAGGAGTGAAAGATGGTTGTGAGCTGCCACATGGGGTCTAGGAAGCAAACCGATCCTCTGCACTCTCTGGCCCTCAAATGATGCCCTTCTCTCTAGCTGTTTTCTTTTCTTTTCCCTTTATCATTGGTTAGGAGCAATTCATGACATGTCTTGGCGCAGCAGTCACAGCGCCTGGTTCTGTGTTTCCTGTGTTTGTGTATCGCTAAGTGTCTTCAATTCGTGGTTTATCGTTTTTGACAAATTTGGAAATTACTGTCATTTCTTTCTTAAAAGTTATTCCTTTGGTCAGCTGTGTTGGTGCACGCCTTTAATCCCAGCACTCAGAAGACACAGGCAAGTGGATATCTGAGTTCAAGGCCAGCCTGATCTACAGAGTGAACTCCAGGACAGCCAAGGCTATACAGAGACATCCTGTCAAAAAAAAAAAAAACCAAACAAACAAAACACACATACACACAGACACACACACACACACACACACACACACACACACCAAAATTATTCCTTTTATTTTTTCAGGTTCTACTATAATTTTCTTACTACCATTTTCTTCTTCCCTTTCTCCCTCTAAAACCCTTCCATATACCCCTCCTTGCTCTCTTTCAAATTTGTGGCCTTTTTTTCATTAATTGTTGTTACATACATACATATATTTGTATGTATCTCCATACATATATATTCCTAAATACATAGATGAAACCTGCTTGGTCTGTATAATGTTATTTATGTGTATGCTTGCAGGCTTGAGCACTTGGGGTTAGATAACCAATTGGTGTGCTTTTCTTTGGTGAAGACTGTGTCTCCTGCTCTCAGCATTTCTTAGTTGTCTGTAGCTCTTTGTGTAGGTTCAGGCCTCGTGGGCTCCCCACCACCCACCTCCATCTACTTCAGCGTGTCTATTGTTGCTGTCCTTGTTCAGGTCACGTTTGGCCAGCCGTGTTGGTGAGACTTTATGGGTGTAGTTTCTGAAATTAGCAGGAAACACAGTCTCACAGAAAATTTCTCGTTTCTGTGGCTCTCACAGCCTTTCTGCCCTCTCTTCTGCAATGGCTCCGGGTTTAATTAGGAGTTGTTTTGTAAATGCATCCATTAGGACGAGGCTCCACTTTCTCTACTGTGACAGGTGTGGGTTTCTTTAATGGTCTCTTCCTATTGCAAAGAGAAGACAGGTGAGAACATTTATTATAGCTGAAGAGTTAGAGCCAGAAGCCTCAGATGAGAGTGAACTTGTGGTGTTTGTCTTTCTGGGTCTGGGTTTCCTCCCTATGACCTTTTCAAGTTCCATTTGTATGCAAAGCTTGTGGTTTCCTTTTTCTTCATAGCCAGGTAGTGTTCTGTGGTGTGTGGTATGGCGTTCTCATTGGTCACTCGGCTGCTGAAGGAGCTTGATCCATTTCCTAGTTCATCGCCCGCTGCTGTCCCAGAGTTCACGGGAGCTCAGTTCGTGTGTGTGTGTGTGTGTGTGTGTGTGCTCTGCACATGCACGTGTGTGTGGGTAGAGATCAGAGGACCAACTTTGGGGGGTCACTGCTCTCATTCACCCTTGTGGGTCCCAGGGATCAAGGCTATCAGGTTGTGAGCCTGGGTGGCAAGCCCCCTTATCAGCTGATCCACCTCCCTGGCCCACCTGGATAATTCCAATTCTAAGCTTTTAATTTCATGAATCTTAAGTAATATCTAATCTGTTACAAGTAACATACATTTTTTCCTTCAGGGGCTGTAGTTTTCATCATTCGATGTTATATTAAAAATTAAAATGATTTTGTTGACTGTTTGAACATAGGGAATATAACTCCAAAAGCTGTTTTTTACCGTCGTCTGCTAATTCTCTTATGGGGTAAACTGCAGGCTGGCTCTGACTCTTGGTCTCCTGGTTGTGGGCTGTGCTTTCCTCTTGGCTGGTTTGAGAGCTTGGCTCTTCTTGGCTGGACTCCAGGCATTGTGATGATGCCATTTGGGATCTTCGCTACTTTGCCTCCAATAAATGTTCTGTAGCTTTGTTCTGGGATGAAGTTAAGTTGTTTGTAAAGATTTTGCTATTACTTTGTCTTGTTTTGATGAGTTATTAAGCAGACATGGAAGCATGGTCTGTCTAGTGCCCTCTCTTTCCCCCACCCTCTCCCCTCCTCTGTTGGACTGAACTCAGGGCCTCACACTTGCTAGATCAGAGCTCTCCATGAAGCCAAATCCCAAGGTTCAGTCTAGGCCTTTATCTAGGAGGTCTAGGGTGGTGATCCCACCATAAGGCACAACTGTTTTTCATTTGGTTGACCTCTGAAGGTTCCTTCAAGGCCCGTATGTTGACTGCCTGCTCCACAGCTGGTAGCATTAGTGGGAGGGAGGTGATGGGAACCTTAGGGTCACTGCGGGCATGCTCATGGAGGGTATGCTGGGCACCTGCTCTTTCCTCTCCCTTTCTCTGCTTCCTGGTTGCCATTTTTTTCCTCCACTATGACAGAAAGCTGCCGAACTTAGCAACCTTCCTGAGCATTCTATCCAGTGTCTGTGAATTATGAGGTTTTCTAGTCTGGTTCGTGGGAAACAACATTATCCTTTTGTCTGTTTGTGCACTAGATACTATTCCTTTAATCTTTTGGAAGCCTCTTTCCCTGGCACTGGATGTTTTCTTCCCCTGTGAGCACTGGTAAGTAGGCTGCTGGATTCCTGAGGGCGCCGTGGTGCTCTGTGGAGTATCCTTGCAGCTGAGTGCCATCCTGAGAGCTGTGGCTGTCTCCTTGGCCCCAATCATCTTCAAGCTTCAGGGTCACCAGGCTCCACCCCAGTTCTCCTAGATGGCTCAGAACATTCATCTCTGGCCAATCATATCTCAGGGAGAAGGATCGCAGCTATCTGTAGAAAGACACCTGTTTTTTATGGTTACAGAATTCCTTATTTCATGTATCCTATCTATATTTTTCTTACATAAAAGAATAATTCTGATTTCTGTCACCCCTTGGATTTTTTTTAGATTTTTTTATTTATTATGTATACAACATTCTGTCTCCATGTATGCCCGCATGCCAGAGGAGGGCGCCAGATCTCATTACAGATGGTTGTGAGCCACCTTCTGGTTGCTGGGAATTGAACTCAGGACCTCTGGAAAAGCAGGCAGTGCTCTTTACCACTGAGCCATTTCTCCAGCTCCAACCTCTTGGGTTTTTAAGACAGAGTCTCACATATTCTGTCTTTGAACTTGATGTAGAAAAGGAGGACTTTGAACTTCTGATCCTACTGCCTTCACCTCTAGAATGCTGGGATTATGGAGTTGCAGGCGTGTTCCACCATGTCTGATTACACACAGTGCCATGGACAGAACCCTGGAATTGGCACATGCTAAGCAAACACTCCACTAACTAACCACGTCTCCCTTCCCCCGGACCTTTTGAGATAGGGTCTCACTCTCAGTCCTAGCTGGCCTAGATGTCCCAGGCATTTTCTTGCTTCGGTCTCCCCAGTGCTGGAATTAAGGCCTGAACCTCTATGACCTTACCTGGAAGCAGAAGTTTGGGAAGGTTTTTTAATTTTTTTTTTAAAACACAAATTAGATCAAGCAAATTCTCATCTGTCTATTGATTCTTTGTGTTTGCTTCCTGTATAGTTCATTGTTCCTGTTATTTGTTCTTTTCTCTTTGGGGTTATCTCCTGTTCTTTGTGATCTGAAAGGATACTTTCAGGTACAAACTACAAGTCCCTTTCTCACACTGATTTACAGAGAAAAGGAAACTTAGTTGCCTGTAGTCAGATCCCTTTTCCCAAACAAGGGTTCTCTCTGGGCCTGGAATCCCACTGTCAAAGCTGCAATTATGAAGCAAGAGTCAGCAAAACCACCGGCTTCTGGAAATAAAGTTTCACTGGCACAGATCCACCTTCATTTGTTTAGACATCATCTGTGAGGATGTGGAGTTCTCAAGATCTCAGAGTTAATCCCCCAGATTGCCTATGTAGATTATCAAGGGAAATGTTTGGGAACCTTTCCCTCACTCTGGACCAAGTTTTTGCTTGTGGCGTGAAGTTACTACATTGTGTACACTTGAGATGCTGGGATGGGCTAGCTTGGAGTAGGGTTGGTGTGTTGATCTAAAAGATCAGAAATACATGGTGAGTCCACAGTTTACTGTGTGTTCTCATGAATGCCAGAGACGATATAGCTAGGCTTCCTCCATCTAGGGGCCAAGAGCCAGTACCCAAGGCTGTTTCACCCATCAGCTGGTCACAAACTTTCTGTTTTCTAAAATATTAACCCTAATGCCCCAATAGCAGCCACCAAAGTCAATGACAGGGCAGTGGGCAAGTACTTCTTGGGTGTTTATTACTCACAAAGCCCCTTCCAAACTCTCTGAGATGCACAGGAGATACTCTTTTTTACATTTGGAAACCGAGGGACAGAAATAACTGTTTAGTTATTTTACTTTTGGTCCCAGGCTAGTGAGCAAGCTCCCTATGGACCCACTGTTACAAGTTCAGAGGAAGCCTACAGAATCACCTGGGGCGGATGTCTCAGGGCTGTGAGATGGCCCAAAAGGCAGTGTGGAAGCAAATCTGGGATAAACAGACACAGCAGAGGTAGCTGGGCGAGGCACTGCTGACTGGTACGAGGGGGGGAGGAGTCGGGGGGGCAGGTATGAAGTTCTAATCTGGAGGGATTAAATACTTCAGAGGCAAGCAACCACTCCAGTGCAAGGGTTTGGAAGGCTGACAGGGCCAGTCAGAAGACACGCTCTCATGGGGACACTTATGGGACAAAGAGGAAGCATGGGTTCTGTCAGGAAAGGAATTCATTTGTCTGGTCACACTATTTGGGACCTTCGTCTTACAAATAGTACTCAGATTCTGGTTTTGGGTAGTGCGATCCTCTTGGCCTTTCTTTTAAAAATTTAAAAACTGGGCACCAAATATATGCAGTAACTCGTGAATACGCTATCTATGTGTATAGATTCCCTCGCGATAACACCGTTCTGATGAGGGGGTCGCTCTACCCAACCTACTATACTGGGCCATTTTGCCTGCGTCTTAAAAACTAAGGCTAGATACACACGTATGTGTGCTTGTGTGACCCCAGCTAAGTCATACATCATTCCCAGCAGCCTAGAAGGCTCCAGGGACCCTGCAGTCGCTTCCTGCGCTGGACGTTTTGCCTCAGGCTCCACTCAGCTTCCGGCTTCCAAACCCCACCTGCCCCCATTGAACCACAAGCCCTCACTCTGTTGAAGCAACCCTGGGGTCCACAAAGGGATCCTCTGCAGAGGCCCGGGGTTTCTCGTAAGGGATGTTCTACATCAACCTTTTCGGCCGCCGATTCCACTAAAGGCGGCGTCTCGCCTGGATTCTCATTCTCAGCGCACCAGGCCGACACCCTAATCAGTCAGGGGGTAGAATCTCAAGAGTAGAGGCAGGGTACTGCGCATCCCCAGGGGCGCGTGCCCGGGGGTCGGGGAGCGCGCGTCCAGCGGATCCCGGAGCCTTCCGGCAGGTGCCCCGCCCGCGTCTGGCGAGCGCACTCGGGCACAGACCTCGGACGAGCTCGGACGCGACAACCGCGACCCCGCAGAACTGCTCCTGGGGTCGCGCCAGACAGATGCCTCGCTAGACCACGATGGTCGGTCCCGGAGTCCCGGGAACGGACCCGAACTACTGGACCCTGAACACATAGCTCGCAGCTCGGCGCCCCGCCCGGGCTCCTCTGCGCGTGCGCCACCCGCAATCTCGGTTTCGCACTCGGCACCCCGCCCCACACCGTTCCTACGGCGAACCGCGAGGCCCAAAGAGCCGCGGGCTGAGGGCGGGGCGTCGCGCTGAGGTCAGCGCGGCGGCGGTCGGCCCCGCGGTGGTTGGCTGCGCGGCCCTGGCCGCGCCCTGGTTGGCTTTCAGGTCGCGGGCTGGGCGGCCGGCCGGGCTGAGGTCGGGGCTCGGGCGCCAGCCGGGTTTCTGCTGTGTTCGGCTCCGCCGCGGTCCAGGTCGGCGACGGCGCGCGCGAGGGTGCGGCCAGGCGACTGAGGGCGGGGACGGCGTGCGGGCGTGCGGGCGGCGCCTGGGGGAGGAGATCGGCCCATGGACCCGCGGGGCCCGGTGCCCCAGACTCGGTGCCGCCGGGACAGAGCCCAAGATGTCGGCCTAGGCCCGGCTGCGACGACAAGGACTTTGCGGCTACTGGACACCGGGGCGCGCGACCGCTGGGCCGGGGAGTGCTGGCCCTGACGCCGGGGCGCACGGGCGGCGAGAGGCCGGTGCGTGGGGAGCGGGCCGCGCGGCACCATGTCGGCCAAGGTGCGGCTCAAGAAGCTGGAGCAGCTGCTCCTGGACGGGCCGTGGCGCAATGAGAGCGCCCTGAGCGTGGAGACGCTGCTGGACGTGCTGGTGTGCCTCTACACCGAGTGCAGCCACTCGGCGCTACGCCGCGACAAGTATGTGGCGGAGTTCCTCGAGTGGGGTGAGTAAGGTGCCACTCGTTCCTCCGCGCCTCTCGCTCCTCGTACCCGCGCCGGGCCTCCCTAGTCCTGCGCTCCGGAGCCACATCCTCCGTTCGCACTCCCCCCACTCCCGGCCATCGCCCTGGCCGCTTCCTAGACCCACCCTCCGAGTCTGGATATCATTTCCTGCAGCGCTCCCTGGGACATCCGCCCTGCCTCCGCCCGGGACTAGCCTTCGGGGTCCATAGTCGGGCCCGGAGTTATCCCTCCAGCCCTTTGCTCTGCCGGGTGGAGGGCAGCCCCTATGCCTTTTGCATCTCCTCCACTCCCGCCCCCGCCCGGTGGGCCTTCCAAATGCTTCGCCCGGCAGCCCAGCTCCGAGGGCTCCACCCAGGTGACAGCCTGTCCACATCCCCTTGATGTCCAGGGCCTGGGCATCCCCCTTTCTTTAGCACCCCCAAGCGAATTTTAATGTTAAAAGCTTTATTTCAAATACACCATGCGAGAGCAAGTAGATATTCTCCCACTCCCGAATTATAATTGTGGCAGACTCTTGTGATATTGGAGGGGGTGGGGCAGCTGGAACTGTCACTTAACTTTTCTTCATCTGACCTTGGTATCCGGTGAATGCAGTAGTCGTAGGTCGGATAACCTATTGTGCTTCACTGGGACAAATGCTTATGTAAGTCATTTATTGATGGGAATTTCCCAGACAGGTTAGAGTGTAAGGTGAAACACTTGCTTCATACCTCCCTTACATTCATTTCCCCAGAGACCCCCAGTTTCCTCACGGACTGACTGAGATGAGGCTTAGGTTCGGGTCAAACTCTGCGAATCTTCCCCTCGGGTTGCTTTCATCATTGGGCTAGGACTGTGCAGTTTGAACCAGTCATTTCTAGTCTTTGGGACTGATAAAGCTGATATTTACATGAGGAAACGAATGAGTTCCACTTGGAGGCCTCCTGCTCTCACAGTCGTGACTGGGATCTAGAGTTTAATTCAGAGCTGGAGTCACAGTAGTCTTTATGGGACTTCTGTCTGGTTGCCGTTCAGATGTTGTTACGTGTGAGAGCAGCTGGAGGAGGGCCCCTGCCTCAGGACACTCTGGGGCTTTGTTGTGTGGGGCCTCTGCTCTTGGTTACATAGAGGGCTGAGCCCGTAGCTGGGAATACTGGCTTTCCGGGACCTTTATCGGTGACATGATTTCCAGCTGGGTAATGAACTGACTTGAGAGTTGCTTATTAGAAAGTGAGGTCTTTAGTGCATGCTGCAATCTGAGACTTCTCAATATTGCATTTGTCATTCTTTTCTGAGCACTGGGTCTTGAAATCCAGACAAGTCCGCAGTCAGGTTCAGCTGGTATATGGCCTGTGAGTGAGCCATGAGAGGAGACAGCGAAGGGAAGGCTCTCTTCCCAGTGGGGTGTGGTCCAGGTGTTCTCTGTCCTGGGCCGTGCACAGTACGTGGTAGGGATGGGCCAGAAAGTGGGTGCTCACCACTTGGTACTCCAGACTCCCCGGGAGGAAGCTCTTCTCAGCATGTAAAGAGGGCAGATTTTGTAAGATTTGACCTTTCCAAATCTAAACAGAAGTTGTGTACTATAGTGTAAGCATAGTTTTGAAATTGTGTTTTGGCCCTTGGAAATTGTGATTACAAATAAATTATCCTCTTAGCTCAGTTCCTGCAGTGGTGTAAGCTTTTAATTAAGAGCAAACCGGGTGACACACCCGTAATCCCAGTATTTGGGAGGTAGAGACAGGAAGATGGGGACTTGAAGGTCAGCCTTAGCTACATTGTGAGTTTGAAGCCAATGTGGGCTATCTAAGAGAGACTGTCCCATAACAACAAAAAACAAATCATAGAACAGAATGGTCTGTTAGGTACAAGGTAAAATTTTAGTGAAGTAGTAACACAGTTTACAGTGCCTGTACTGTATATAGCCATGTACACTGTTGTAACATTGAAGTGGTATGTCACCAGGAGAAACACCTGTGCAGGCATTGTCTAGGTGTGTTTGTGACAAAGCAAAGAATGGCCTTCCTAAAAAGACTGTTCTAGAATTCTGGTAGGTCCCCTAATGTCAGAGTGGAGGGGCTTCAGTTCAGGAAGCATCAGGCTTGTTGAGATTTAGGGTTCTTCATTCTGCCTGTTTCAAAGTCTCTGACAGCGTTGAAAAGGCAGAGAGCCAGTCTCTCCCCCACCACACCAGTCCTGCCGAGTACCCAGTGATGAGTAGATAAGATTCTTGAGATTGGGAAGGGAAATGGGTGACTCAGCCCTTAAGAAACTTAAGGGAAACCTTTGAGGAAATTTGGGAAATAAAAGTAATAAAAAGTTTTTAAAATGTAAAGATTATTCCTGGCCGTCCGTCCCACGGTGTTTGTGTTGGATGCATCGCTGCAGCTCTCACTGTGGGAGTTCGTCTTTACTCTCCTCTGATTATGTTTATCGTGTGATTGCTTTCCTCTAGGAAATTCCAGACCGTAATTAAACGTTGGAAAATCCTGTACTTTGCATGTGTGTTTCTTCAAAATGTAAATAAGAAAGTGTTTGAAGCGCAGCCTATGAAACACTTTAGAGTCTCCACTGGTAAATAGTAACAAATACAAGCACCCAGTGTGCCGGCCAGCTCCCTCTGTGTTACATCAAAGTGTGTTTTCCTGTGCTGAGTAGTTTTTCACAGTTCAGAGTGGAGTTGGAAAGAGCAGTTGTTTGGAATCCCAGCATGCCTCACTGCACAGGCCTTTGTGTGGCTTATAGACCAGGAGACAAGAGTTATGGCTCCCTAGTTCCTTGTCGGGCATCTTCTCTTGCTGTGTGCTATGCCTTAATAAATAAAGCTAATCTTTTTTATCCTTCTGGTTAGTTAGTTCCTCATAGTTGTTTCTTTCTTCTTTTGGATTTTCAAGACAGGGTTTCTCTGTGTAGACCAGGCAAATTCAGAGATCCTCTTGCCTCTGCCTCTTGAGTGCTGAGTTAAAGGTGTTTGCCATCACACCCACTGAACAGTTTTTTATGCCTTTAATTACCCACCCCCTTTGTTTTAATGTATGGGTGTTTGGCATGCATGAATGTATATGTACCATATGTATGCAGTGCCCTCAGAGGCCAGAAGAGGGTGTCAAAACCCTGGGACTAGATTTACAGACAGTTGAGAGCTGTCTTATGGGTACTGGGAGTTAAACCTTAATCCTCCAGAAGAGCAGCCAATGCCCTTAACTTTTGAGTCATTTCTCAAGCCCCATTAAAATATTTTTTTATCTTGTGTGCACACAGGGCTGTGTGCCATAGTGCATGTGTGGAGTTCAGAGGGCATCTGGCAGGCATACTTGCTCCACTGTGAGAGTCTGGGGACAGAACTCAGGTCGTCAAGCTTGATGACAAGCACTTTTGCATTAAGTTGCTTCACCCATCCCACTTAATGGTTTTCTCGTCACCAGTATGACCATATTTTCTCTTCATTGAGCTGTGTGCCCAGCCCAGTATGACCAGGTAAGGGCCACCGTGTTTGGTAAGACCTATAGTGCTAAGCATCAGGTACCCGATAACTTAGATTTCTCTGAATAAGATGTATGTGGAATATAGTGAGTCTTTCTCTGTCCTGCCAGCTCACAAATGGCAACTTAGCTTAAGCTTGTCCCACCAGCTCTTATAACATAAATTAACCCGTTTATATTAATTTACGTTTTGCCCCATGGCTTTTTACCTATCATTCCGTATGTCCTACTCCCTCCATGTCCACCTCCCTCTCTCTGCTCGGAAGTCCTGCCTATACCTCCTGCCTAGATACAGCCGTTCAGCTTGTTAGAACAGCAATCACAGTAAATACATCTTCACACAGTGTACAGATATTCTACAACAGTGGAACATGAAAATATTTTTTTCCTAAGACAGGGTTTTTCTGTGTAGTCCTGGCTGTCCTGGAACTCCCTCTGTAGACCAGACTGGCCTTGAACTCAGAAATCCTCCTGCCCCTGTCTCAAGTGCTGGGATTAAAGGCTTGTACCACCACTGCCTGGCTAAGATTGCAATGTTTCTGTCTTTTTTGTTTGTTTCTCCCAGCAAAAATACTTTTTAAAATAAGAGATTTCAAAAACATCTTTTAATAAGTTCCAAATTGGAGGGAAGTGTTGGAACTGCATGATAAAAAGATAGGCTCACATAATTTCGGTTTTTATAAATAGCTCTTTGAAGTGCATATTGACCCTGGGTTCAAGGCATGAGATGGGATAGTGGGAACACTTAAACATTAACAGGCCAGTCCTGCTTTGTCCCTCCTCACACCACGCCATGGGCAGTCAGACTGTAAAGTGAGCAGACGGCAGTGTCTCAGTCAGGACGCCACGGAACTGAGCCTGCTGTAGGGCTGGCAGGCAGGTGCTCTCCTGGCTCCTGCTTCTTGTTGGGGAGCCAGGTGTCCAGGTTGCCTATCTGGGCATCAGAGATGTCTGATCAACTGACGAGTGGGCAAGAACGGGCTGAGAAGATCCAGTGTGTTTCTTGTTAAAGAGGGTGGTGGCACACGCTTTAATCCCAGCACGAGCGAAGCAGAGACAGATGGATCTCTGTGAGTTCAAGGCCAGCCTGGTCTACAGAGTGAGTTCCAGGGCAGCCTGGGCTACACAGAGAAATCCTGTCTTGAAAAAAAGAGGAGAAAATATTTTTAAATTTAAAAAATTTTATCTATTTTGTGACTGTGTATATATGCCACCAGGTGTGGAGGTCAGCGTGTCGACAGCTCGTGCGGGTGAGCTCTCCCCTTCCACTGCTGAGTTCTGGGCATCATCTTAGGTCGTTAGAGTTCCTAGGGAGAGCCCTACCTGCTGAGTCGTCTCTCTGGCCCCAGAAAGTTCTTCTTGAGACTGATAACTTTAATAGGTTCTTGTTAGAGATGAGACCAAATATAGGCTTTACCCTTTTTTCTTTCTTTCTTTTTTTTTTTTTTAAGAATTTAAAAACTGGAGAGGGATTTGGCTTAGTTGGTAGAGTATTTGCCTAGCACGTGTGAAACCCTGGCTTCAGTCTCTATTCCTGTAAACTTGGCCTGGTGGTGGCTACCTGTGATCCTAGGGCTGAGGAGGTCAACCTTGACTGCGTAGCTAGCTGCCGGAGACCCTGGGCCCAGAAAGAACTTTTAAACCCTGAGACAGCACAGCTGCATCGTCCTGTCTGAGTCTGTGACAAGACACACCTGGATCCTTTCCCACTTTGATGTCTTATTATTTATTTTTAAAAATGTTACTCTGTGTGTGGATGGGTGGGTACATCTGTGCCACAGTGCATGTGTGGAAGTCAAAAGAAGGCCTGTGAATCCTGTCTCTCTCCCAACAGCTGAGCCCTGGGGATTAAATATAAGCTCAGGTTTGGTGGCAGAGTACCTTTACCTACCCTCTGGGCCATTTCACTGGCCCTTACTTATTTCTAACTTTTATTTATTTATTTTGAGATGGGGTGGTGGTGGTGGTACGTAACTCAGCTGGCCTGGAGTTCTGTGTAGACAAGGATGACCTTGTACTCTTAATCTCCTGCCTCTACCCCGAGCTGGGTCAAGGCAGGGTCACAGACATGGGTCACCACGCCCAACTTTTACTGATATTTTATTCTGGATTCCTGGGTGCTGTGTATTGACAGGATCTCAGGAGGTGTGTGTGAGATCTCATACCTGTCCTTATTGCAGATTGGAAGAGCGGAAGACCGTGTTCCTCAGGAGAAAGTCCTAAGTGTTTTGACTGTGTGATGTATTTAGGATAGTTCTCATTCCTTTCGGGGGGAGTGATTATAGCCCCTCACAGTAAATTTTTCACAATTTATTTAGTTTTAAAATCTACCAGAAAAAGCTGGGCAGTGGTGGCACATGCCTTTAATCCCAGCAGTCAGGAGGTGGAGGCAGGGGGATCTCTGAGTTCGAGGCCAGCCTGTTCTACAAAGCTAGATCCAAGACAGCCAACAAACTACCAGAAGAACCTCTTGTATGCACAAACAGAATAGATACTACCTATGAGGTATAGGTCGTTCATTCCCTTGAGTTTGATTTTAAACAGTCTATGTTGACAATTAGGTTTTGGTTTGTTTCATTGACTGGTGGGTAACTGACAATTGTTTTTAGATGAACGTTGTCTGAAAAAGATTATTGGGCACTTTGGATTGTTTTTTGTTGGTTTTTTTTTTGTTTGTTTGTTTTGCTGTTCTTAGGAATGTGTTAAAAATTCAAAAATTTTGAATTATTTCATTCAAATTCTGTCCTGCATTGGAGCCCTGTTGGAGAACTTGTGATACTTCTCCCTCTCTGATGATCCTAACTTCGTTGAGTCCATGACTCCTGTGGTCTCCAGAAGAATTTTGACACACTGGACCCTGTCCCGGTTCATGCTCCTCCCCTTGAGTGAACAGGTTGTAAACATTCCCGCTAATTCTTTCCAGCACCACGTGACTCTCCCTCAGGACCACAGTTGTCCGTGGGCCTCCTGGTTGCTGGTTGGTTTTTGGCTTTTTCTTTGGGTTCCCTTTAGCCCTGGCCTAGCTAAAGCTCTTGACCCTAGATGTAAGTGGGTGCTTTTCCAGTGTTAAGAGCCTCTGCAGGAGCCAGGCAGTGGTGGCGCACACCTTTAATCCCAGCACTTGGGAGGCAGAGGCAGGCGGATCTCTGTGAGTTTGAGGCCAGCCAGGGCTACACAGAGGAAACCCTGTCTCTAAAAACTCCTGCTTTTCAGGTCATTACTTTTCTCTTAAAACCCCTGCAATGCTTCATAATGTTGCCTTGTTAAATCGTCTGAATCCCAGTCAGTGCGAGAGTTTAAAATGGACTTAAAGACCTGTGTAATCCTAGTTTTAAAAGTTAGGTTAACATTTCTGGTAAAACACCCTGGTGATACTCTTTACACTTAAATTTACCTTCGTTAGTGTGGTCCACTAACGAAGCCAAGTAGAGGTGTGGAATTGAAACATAAACCAGCAGCCCCTTTGCTGCCTCTACCTCAGATTCCTTTTGTCTTCTGTTTGTGCTTATGAGATAGGATCACACTTCACTGCTAGCTGAGGAGATGAAAACTGAGAAACATGGAGCCAAGGCTGTGTTCACTGGCATGTCAAACCGGGATGTCATGGTCCAGGACTAGAGC
Source organism: Arvicola amphibius (assembly GCF_903992535.2). NCBI lineage: Eukaryota > Metazoa > Chordata > Mammalia > Rodentia > Cricetidae > Arvicola > Arvicola amphibius. The sequence continues at coordinate 69,775,827 of NC_052053.1, forward strand.
ACACCTGTTCTTAGGAGTGGCCAGGGCTGAAGAGGTCTATGCGATGGCTCAGTGGTTAAGAGTGCTGACTGCTTTCCCAGAGGACCTGGGTTCAGTTCCAGAGGATCTGATGCCCTCTTCTGGACTCCGAGGGTTTCACCGCGTGTGGTATGCAAATACACATGCCCACAAAACACCCATACACACTAAAAAGAAAAAAAGTGTCAGGATTTGGGCCTGTCAGGTGGTGGCCAGCCCTTCCGGATCTCAGGCAGTCGGGTGGGAGTTACTATGGAAAACCCTTGGGTGTCCATGGCTGTGTATTTAGCAGTCCCTGGCTCACTTCCTCCCACACAGCACACTTGTGAGGTGCTCCCAACCTCCCTTTGGGCATCGCTTCCTGCTCCAGTGTCTCATGACTCCTGCATCCCTCTCCTCCGCTGCCCTGGAGACAGGCTTTGCCTTCTGTTTCCCTTTCCAAACACTGCTGCATAACTTGGCTTACGTTGATATTCTGTGTTGCCGTTCTTACCATAGGTGAGCACTGTCACAGCTAACCTGTAGAGAGTAGGGTTAATAGGGTATCTCTACTAAGACAGGGAAGTTTTTATGTGATTGGAGTGAATTATCTGCCATTTTGCTTGAGTTTTCAGTCAACAGACCTTAATTTCATACTAGGTTTTTATTTTATTTACTAGGTGTTCTTGTTCTTTTTAAACATCTTGTTTTTGCTTCATGAAGGTAATATCTTCTAAACATTTTTATGTTTTTTGACTTATGCACACATATTTGTTGCACAGACATTTTTCATTCTTGTTTCTCTTTGTGTGATGTATGTGTGTGTGTGTGTGTGTGTTCTGTGTGTATGTGAGTGTGCATATGTGAGCATGCTCCTGTGTAGAGGCCACAGATAAACATTGGGTGTCTTTTTATATTGTACTCTACTGTATTTTTTTTGAAACAGTCTGTAGTGCATTTTCTAGTTGGTCTTAATAATAAAAGCCCAGAGTCATATATTAGTGGGCGAAAGCTGAAAGATCAGAGAAGCAGAGCAGCCAGCCACTAGTTCTTACCTCTATGAAATCCTCAGACTGAATGCAGTTAGCTCCTCTCTCCTCCCGATTTATATTCCTCTCTCTATGCAGCCGTGTCCCTGCCTGTCTCCACCTCTCTAGTACTGGGATTAAAGGTGTGTGACTCCCAAGCCGGGCGGTGCTGGCGCACGCCTTTAATCCCAGCACTTGGGAGGCAGAGGCAGGCAGATCTCTGTGAGTTCGAGACCAGCCTGGTCTACAAGAGCTAGCTCCAGGATAGGCTCTAAAGCTGCAGAGAAACCCTGTCTCGAAAAACCAAAAAAAAAAAAAAAAAAAAAAATGGTGTGTGACTCCCAAGTACTGGAATTAAAGGTGTGAGCCACCACCACCAGGCTCTGTTTCTCTTTTAGACTGGATCAATTTTGTGTGTAGCCCAGGGTGGCCTTTAACTCACAGAGATCCTCCACCTCTGCCTCCCAAGTGCTGGGATTAAAGGCGTGTGCCACCATCGCCCAGCCTCTCTGGATAACCAGTGGCTTTCTGTGTTCCAGCACAAACACGGTATCACCACCACAGTAGTCTGTCTGCTGAACCTGGAGCTCTCAGACTGCTCAACTAGTTGGCCAGTGCGCTCTAGGGATATATTGCTTCTGCTCCCCGTGCTGGGGTTACAGTCTCCGTCATGCCAGTCTTTCCATGGGTGCTGGGATGTGAACACAGGTCCTCATGCTTGCTCAGCTGCACTTTACCCTCTAAGCCCTCTCCATCCCCATTCTTCCCTCCCTTCCTAAGACAGGTCTCACAGTGTTGCCCAGGCTGCCCATGGACTGGTTTCTTCCCTCTGAGGTCACATACTCTCTAATTTCAGGAGTTGTCTCCAGGTTCCTGTTTTCTTGTCCTTGCTTTGGTCTTTGGAGAGGCTCTTTCCCCACATCTTCTGGTTTGGATTGTCTGTCTGTACTTACATATGGTCTGATTAGAACTCTGTATCACTGACAGACTTGAAGCCTTGTGCCTCACCTTTCAGAGACAGGATGTGGAGGCTGGAGAGATGCTCAATATAGAGAGCACATCCTATTCTAGAAGACACCAGTTTGGTTCCCATCATCTATGTAGGGGACTCACAAGTGCCTGTAACTCCAGCTCCAAGGGATCTGACATTCTTTTCTGTGTGAACATTTGATGTGGGAGAGTCTTCTGTTTGTGTTGATTTCATTGGTTAATAAAGAAACTGCCTTGGCCCATTTGATAGGCCAGCCCTTAGGTGGGTGGAGTAGACAGAACAGAATGCTGGGAAAAAGGGAAGTGAGGCAGATGCCTCAAGCAGATGCCATCCATGCCTCTCCTCTCTGAGACAGATGCCATGGAGCCAGCCACCAAGTAAGACATGCTGAATCTTTCCCGGTAAGACACCACCTTGTGGTGCTACACACATTACTAAATATGGGTTAAAGCAAAATGTGAGAATTAGCTAATAAGAGGCTGAAACTAATGGGCCAGGCAGTGTTTAAATGAATACAATTTGTGTGTTGTTATTTTGGGGCATAAGCTAGCCAGGCGGCCTTGGAGTTTTGTGCTTACTCTGCCCTTTGATTTGGATACATTGCTGTTTAAGTTTTTATGGTAATTCATTTTCTTGAAAGGGACCCAGGTTGAGTAAAAGGAGGAAATGGATGTAAGGGAGTCAGACTGGCACTGGAAGACAGAGATTGAGGGGGGCAGCTAAGAGGGATGAAGGGTGGAAGGACACCAGGCTGTGCTGAAAGTCTCAAAAGGGTGTCTGGCAGTTCCTGCTTCCTCTGGTGGCCAGGAAGACAAGGGGGCTCAAGGGTGCCCTTTCTCGCTCTCTCTTTTTCCTTCTTTCCTTTCTTCCTTTCTCTTTTCTTTTCTCTTCTTTTCTTTGAAGTTAAATGGGGCGGTACACATCTCTAATATCAGAGCTGAGAGACAGAAATTGGAGGATTAGGAGGCTGGTGTGGGGACACTTGATGGCTAGCAGAGGCAGGAGGATCTCTCTGAGTTTGGGGCCAGCCTGGTCAACAGAGCTAGTTCCAGGACAGCCAGGGCTACACAAGAGAAACACTGTCTTGAAAAACAACAACAACATCAATAATAATAATAATAGTAACAACAACAAATATATTTCTTAAAGTAATGGTAGCGAGGTGTGGCTGAGGCATGAATTGAAGCCACCTGGGCTACATGGTGAGCCTTCCCCTATAGACAGCAAAACAAAACTGAAGTGATTGTGAGTAAGTGACCATGATCTGCAGTGGTGTTGCGCAGAACAGCAATGGGTTCTCTCTGGCTATTGGGTATTGTCCCTCTGTCTGTATCATATGACTGCCATTTACTCCTGATCTGGCTCTCCCAGTGAAGAGCGTAGTGAGCGTTAGTGGTGTCTGAATTCAGCAGGGTTGTTGTTTCTTTCATTCTTCTTCAGGTCTGCTCTCTTACTCTGCCCTAGCTTTAATAGTTGCTAGAAAGTTCCCACTGATGGTCCAGTTACCAGTTTGTGGTTTAGGACTGCCTCATCCCAAATATCAGCAGTATTGGAACGTAGGTCACAGAAGCTACACAGCAACAGAAGTTGCTGCACTTGGCAACTACCGTTGTCAAAAGGGTTGTTTATTTTTTTGTGTATTTATTTTTGTGGCGAGAAAGAGAATGTGGACTTGTTTTGTTGGAGACAGAAATGATCTTTCTGTCTCAGCCTTCCAAGACTGGGACTGTAGTTTCCTTTTGTTGTGTCTACCTTTACTTACTTATTTTGCATGTGTGTGGCCACGCACATGCCTTGGTGTCCTGTGAAGTCAGGACAGCTCGCCTGAGCTGGTTCTCCTTTCACCATACAGGTCGTGGGAGCGCAGGTCCTCAGGCTTAGTAACGGCCCCTTTGCCACTGAGTCATCTCGCTGACTCTGCTTTATTGTTTAAATTATGAAAACACTGTGAACTCATGGCTACATAAGTTTAATAATACAAGATAATACTCCATAAAAAGTATGTTTCCCCACTTGTACTACTGTAATGTTTTACCTTTTGGAATTTAAACATATTCTAGGTGATTTCTCTTAGAGTTGAATATTATTTTGGAATGTTTTAAATATTAAAATATATTTATTGTTTTTTGAGTTGTGAGCCTAGCCTTTAGTGGCTGAGCCACCTTTCCAATCTGTTAAAATAGCTTTTTAACTAGTCATAGTTAAGACTTTTATGGGAAGTTGGTGTTTGCATATGGTTATTGCGTACATTTGGAGGATTTGGTTCTGCCTGTGACTTTTATTGTATGTCACCACGCACAGTGCTATCAACTTGTTCGTTCCCGGGGTCAAACACTAAGGTCCCGTTTGATATTCTTATGATGTAGTGAGCCTATTATGTTTATACTTTGTTTGAAGGTAGATTTTAAAATTTATTGTATTATTACTTAAAAACGTTTATTTTATTTTATGTGTGGGTGTTTTGCCTGTATGTGCTTGGTGCCTTTAGAAGCCAGAAAAGTGCATCAGATCCCCCAGAGCTGGTGTTACAAACAGTTGTGAACTCAAGGCCTCTGGAAGAACAAGTGCTCTTAATCACCAACCATCTCTCCACTCCCTGTTTTATCTCGTGTGTGTGTGTTGCACACACTTGCCACAGTTCCAACCCCTGTTTTACCTCTTGTACATGTGGTTCACACACAGCACAGTTCCTAGCCTGTGTTTTATCTCGTGTGTGTGTGTGTCTGTTGCACACGCCACAGTTCCTAGCCTGTGTTTTACCTCGTGTGTGTGTGTCTGTTGCACACATGCCACAGTTCTTTCTTTCCTTCATGGTTCTGAGGATCAAAGGACAAGTTTGCCCAGGGGCGGAACCATCTCTCCTGTGTGTGTTGGGAGTTTTTCTCCTCCTCTTCTTCTCCTCCTTTTTTTTTTTTCTTTGTTTATTTGAGTCTGGATCTCACTATATAGTCCTGGCCGTCCTAGAACTCGGTAGTAAACCAGACTTGCCTCTGCCTCTGGAATGGTGTCAAAAAGCTAATTTTGATTAATAATTTTCTCTTAGAAACATCATCTACTTTCTCAATGATTTCAGGTTTATTAACATGAATTGTCTAAAAAAATTGTTAAATTTGATCTTTATACCTTTTAGTTTTTAGTTGAGTTAGAGGACTTAATCAGTTGATGACTTATGTTATATGACATCAGTGGTTCAGGGGATGTTGGGGAAGTACTCTACAACAGACTGTATCCTTAGCTATGAAGTTTTTACGTTGGTTTAAAGAGTTGAAAACTGTTGGATGTGGTGGCGCATGCCTTTAATCCCAGCACTCAGGAGGCAGAGGCTGGTGGATCTCTGTGAGTTCAAAGCCAGCCTGGTCTATAAAGAGAGTTCCAGGACAGCTGGGGCTGTTATACAGAGAAGCCCTGTCTCAAAAATGAAGGAAAGAAAAGAGAGAGAGAGAGAAAGAAAGAAAGAAAGAAAGAAAGAAAGAACTGGAAGCCAGGGAAAAGCTTTTCTGGCAGCCACAGTGACAGCATTGGGATGCATTACAAAGCGTGAGTCTGACTGTCCCGTGAGAGTGCAGGCAGGGGCACCGTGAGCAGGTGAGGGAGTTGCTGTAGTTTGGGTTTGATGTGGACAGCACCTCCCTCCGACTTCTGGCTTTCTTCATGCTACTGTGTCCCAAAACTCAGCCACCACTGCTCTCTTGTGCTCACTACTTTTTCTTGGATTCTGTTTTGATGTTTTCTAGGGTCCTTATGGGTATGCGTGTCTATATACACATTGCATGCATACATTGCACACGTATGTGTACATATAACTAACACTTGGGTTTTTCCCTTTGAGGATTGACAGAGTGAACATGGAGGTAGGGTAGAGATGCGACAGAGGTCCTGCTTGGTGGTCATGTGGTTGCTGGGGTGTGCGGTGGAATGCTGAGGACGCCTCTTTCTGATGATGAGAATTTCAGGTTTTTCTTCTGATGCTCAATTTCCTCTAGACATAGCTCTTTGTTGGTAGTGGAGCTTGAAGGTTGATAGTCCTAGGCTGTCCACTTTGCTATAGATGATGTAGAAAACTCGTTTGTCGTGTAGGTCGGCAGTGTCCCTCTTGGTGCTCTCCTTCAGTACTGTGACCCACCCTTGGTTCGTCTTTCTCCAGTAGCATTGTGATGGCAGCTATTTGTAACAGAAGTTAGAGCGCGCATCGCTGTGAATTAGTGTCCATTTCATTTCCACTCCTCTTCCCACTGTTCTTCTCCACTGTGGTTGTTGTTGTTGATGGCATGAAAATTTACTTCCAGTGTTGTATTTGCAGTCTTAGAGAAGAATTCTCAATAAAGTGCACATCAAATACTTTTTTAAAAAATATTTATTTATTTATTTATTATGTATACAGTATTCTCAGTATTCTTTCTGCGTGTATGCCTTCAAGCCAGAAGAGGGCACCAGACCTCATTACAGATGGTTGTGAGCCATCATGTGGTTGCTGGGAATTGAACTCAGGACCTTTGGAAGAGCAGGCAATGCTCCTAACCACTGAGCCATCTCTCCAGCCCCTCAAATACTTTTTATAATAAAATTTGATGTGGAGAATTTAATAGTTGTTTCTTGATTCCTGAAGTATTTTATAGCATTGTGTTTGAAAGGAAGTCTGCATGTTGGAACAGTAGGAGAACCTGCACAGACCTTGAAATCAAGTCCAGAGTGTGGCTGGGCTGGCATTGACCAAGTTTGGGAAGTACAGATAGTTTGTGCTGAACGCAGAAACCATCTATGTTATGTTATGTTATGTTAGCTCTGCAGGATTTGCACAGAAGTTTTACCAGCTCGTAAAACTTTTATGGTCCAGAAGGAACACCAGCAGTAAACAAAATGAATTCACAGCTCAGCTGGGCATGGGGCTGGTTGTCCTGACAGTGCTCCCGTTGGAGATGCTGTCCCACGTGCTACAGGGCTGGCAGTCGTGGGGCTCTGTGTTACTGCTTGGAGACTGTATGAGTGCTCATTCAACAGTTAATGTTGTCAGCTGCTATCTTCCCTGTCTCCCTTTACACCCGGAGGTCTGATTTGACCTTCTCTGATACCTTGTCTGGTTTAGTTGGGGCCATCCTTCCATGTGATGGGTAATTTGGGGTGAAAGAAAGCTGTCTAGGAGGATGTGCTCCACCCTTTATCTAGCCTTTGCCTCTCGTGCTGGCCAGATGTCTACCCAGGAGTATAGGGCAGCTTCCCTGGAACCTCCTGTCTCATGGGACCATATAGACAGAGGCTGTGGAGGTGTGTGGAAGCCTTGTTCCTGCCTGTCTCCAGCCAGAGCACTCTGGTTCCTCTTTCCACTGGGTAGGAGGCTGTAGACCAGTTGAGAGATTGTGGCTGCCTCTTAGCCAGGGGTGACTGCAGGACCTCAGACTTACAGAAATGTGTGGTATCCTCCTAGCACCCCTCTCTTCCAGCGTTAGAGGCCCCTTGCACAGTGTCAGTCTAACACATGGTCTCGTGGCATGCTATGCACTACTGCGCAGGATTCACTGCTGGCTGGAGAGCCTTCATTGCTGAAGGCAGTGAGGACCCTGTTTTGAAAAGGACCTCGTGCAGCCTAGGCTGGCATGGATTCCTCATCTTCCCACCTTGGCCACCATTGAGTAGGACTTGGCTTTTAAATGTGGTCCTGAGCTTTGTGGTTTAATTGAGTTTAGGAACACAGGTTGGTTCTTGCCCATCTCTATGAGTCATGCTATGTCCAGCTACCTCAGGTATGTTTCCCTGTGTATGGCTCTTCCACTTGCTAGGTCCTCCAGATCTTGATGCAGATGAATCTAGATGATAGGGCTGGGGTTTGAGCCTCTTCCCACCAAAAGCCAGGAGTAGTGTGTGCACGAAGGTGCAAAAACAGCTCCCTGAGTTCCCCGTGTGCTCCTTTTCATGGATGTGTTGACTACTTCTGTATTGTTTTGGAGAAGTTATAGTTTTGAACTGGGGTACAGTATTTGTCTTCTAGTCAACTATGAAAGTCTTTTTCTATATTCTAGCTAGATACATCACTTATCAGGTATAAGATTGGCAGATGTTTTTTTGACTGCAGGTTGTCTTCTGCTTGCCCCGATCCCCACCCCTGATCCCTACTACGAGATGCTGTCTTGGGTGTGTCTTGGGCTCACCAGAGCTCCTGCCTCAGCTTGGCAAGTATCTGGCACTGCCAGTGCACCCCTGTGCCACAGCACTGCGCCAAGAACTGCGCCAAGAACTGCGCCACTCTTCTTCCTCCTGATCTTCTTTCTCTTCCTCCTTTTGCTTTTTAGAGACAGAGTTCATGTAGCCCAGGGTGGCCTCAGCTTTTCAACATGCTGCTTTTGCAGACATGCACCACCGTTTGCCTTAGCAGTGCCTCGTGTTCTGGGGTCTGGAGTGGACATCAGTGGTAGAATGCTTTCCTAGTGTCTGCGCTCGTTCTCCAGCACTGGAGAGGCTGGCTTGCTGTCACCGGCTCTTGGCTGAACAGTTCTAAACATGTTTTTATGCTTATAGTTCAAACATGTAAGTGTTAGTTTTTTTGTTTGTTTGGGTTTTGTTTTTTGGCTTTTTGAGACAGGGTCTTACTAAGTAGTACTGGCCACTCTAGAACATGATATGCAGACCAGACTGGCCTTGAACTCACAGATCTGCCTGCCTGCCTCTGCCTCATGCTGTTCAGGACATCTGCCACCATGCCTGACATGCCGTTTTGATGAAATCCAGTTTGTTTTTGCTTGTATTTTGGTTTCATATCTAAAATTGTCACCTAACTCAAGTTTGGGACCAGTGTTTCTTTTAACTCTTGGAGAGGGTTGCCCTCCCTTACTTGTTGAAGCAGCCATTCTTTGCTCTTGGACTCATGGTTGGGGGTGGTGTCTACTTTCGAACTTTATGTGGAGTCATGTGGTGGTTGTGAATGGTTTCATGTATGGATGCTCGTGCATGGGCACTCCACTCTGTCTTTAGAGACGTGGACTGTTACTGGACCTGGTGTTCAGTGACTGAGCCAGTTGCCTGGCCACAAGTCTGAGGCATCCTCTTGTCTCCGTTTCCCCAGCTCTGGAGTTCCAGGTGTGTTGGTGTTGTTTATGTTTTCTTTAAACATGGGTTCTGGAGATCCAGACTTTGATGCTCTGGGTTGGGCAACAAGACTTTACCAGCTGAGCCATCCCCTGCTCTTGAATGTGCTCTTTCTCTCACATTACATTTATGGTTTATTTATGTGTATGTGTGTGGGCGGGCACGAGGAGCTGGGCTCTCTACTATGTCAGTCTTCCAGTTCAGGCCTTCAGGGTTGGCGGCAAGTGCTTTACCCACCGGGCCATCTCGCTAGTGAACATCCCCATCCCTCACTTTCTTTTATAGTTTTTTATTTTTGAGACAGGTTGTAGTCCAACCTGGCAATGAACCCATGATGAGTTCTGCCTCAGCCACTCCAACACTAGAAGCTCCATGAACTATTGTGCCCAACTTTAGCTCCACATGGTGTCCCTGACATAACCTGCCTAGCGCAGAGCAGATTGCCCTTTCACCTGCTAGGGAGCGTTTGGGATTGCCAATAAAGGTGCTGTGAGCACCGTCATGTGCCTTCTCATGGAGTTACCTAGTCTAGAAGTCAGTTTAGAAGCTGCACCTGTGTTAGCCAAAGAGCTCCCTGCACAAGTTTGGGATGGTGGCAACCAGCTGTGCTCAGAGGAGAGCGAGATAATCTTCTGAAGTTAACCTTCCCCCTTAAACTAAGCATGGCCCCTCTGACGGACAGGGCTCAGCACAGGGCTCTTCATACCTGGGAAGCCACTGTTACTTGTCTGAGTTCAGTAGCACAGGATGTTTTGATAATATGCCATTTACTAAATGATTACAAAAAAAAAAAATCAGGAGCTAATTTCCTCCCTGGCTTTTAAAATGGAAACTTACTAGTGTTGCAGGAAATGTAAGACATGGGTGTGGGAGATAAATAAATGGTGACAGATATAAACACCAAGTGCTACCATGCACTTGGACCTCACATTTCCTCAGTCTGCTTAGATAGTGTCCATCCTGCAGGTTGTCAGGACAGCAGTGTGACATCCCTGACGCTTAAATGTCCAGAGAACAACACCTGCTGTCAGCGGTGGGTGGATTTACTACTTACCTAATGATTGGGATTCAACGAGCACACAGTTTTTAGGCTATTAGGTGTCTTTTAGATAGGGAGGGGTGTGATTCTGAATGCGTCTTTGCAGGCTCATGGTTAGTGGAATCTGGAGAAGTGTTTATGTGGGGGAGGGATCTTGGTTGGATCAGCCCACTGGGTGCCAGAAGCTTGGCTACAAGAGGAGGGCCAGCAGACAGCCTCTGGACGGACTTGATGTCCCTTATTCTCAGAGTTTCCAGGTTACTGAAGTTTAGCCGCCCATGTTTCACTTCTAATCTGTTGATGCCTTGCAGACTCATCCCTCTGGTTAATCTCCTTATTTCCTTCCTGGTGCAGTTTCTGCTCTAGATGTCAGTTTAGCAAGTGCACTTTGTCCAAAACCTGCGACTGTGATCCCTGGAAGCATGCTCATGTATCTTGGGCTCAAGGACTGGAGCTGGAAGACTTGAGTTGATTCTGTCAGAGATCCCTAGCAGCCAAAGTCAAATCTCCTTTTTGTCTTCCATTCAACAGAAAACTCCTGACCAGAGGCATTCTGGGAGGAAGAAGTACAGACAGTTCCTCAGTGTCATGTCCTTCCTGTCATAGCAGGCCCCAGCCCATTCTCGGGTGGGGAATAAATATTCTCTGTGTATATTTAGAATGGCTCAACCCAGTGGTAAGAAGGAGGGAGGAATTCGTTTTTGATTTCTCATCCTGCACCAGCATAGTAGTTGAGCACATTTCTCATGTTGCTGCCATGGAGACAGGCGTCATCCTAGGTTCTGTCTGCGTGCTAGATCCTGTCTGTTTGATTTGGGGAACCAATCTGTAATGATGCTTTTTGTCTCTAAAATAATTGCATAGAATTCAAGGGTAGGGGAATGGGTCAGTCCCCACAATTTCAGATGCTTAGTTCACAGGTAAGATTGGATTAGAAAACTGTCTGCAGTGCTCCTGCTCTTCTGTCTGCTCAGCTCTCAAGAGATTCCACCCCATGGTGCAAGATACAAAGTAACTCCATTTAGCATTGTGTCGAATCTGCCCCTGCCAGATAATCCCAGCATCTGGCTTTAAAAAAAAACTGTGTGTGCTGCACATCCACCGCTGCACACCTGGGAGGGAGTCATGTATAAAGTCCCCGAAGGGCTTTCCTCAGTAAATGTGGGCAGAGTTAAATTTGAACTGGAAGTCTTCATTTCTCAGGTCAGATGTTAAGAGGGATGGTTAAATTGGGGCAAAACCAGGGGCCTTTGTCTTTGTGTCCTTATTAGAATGCACTGTCTCAGTAAAAGATGACTTGCCAGTTAGCCAGCACCTACAGACTACAGCCCAGTAAGGGCTCTGGGTGGATGCCACAGAGACTTCAGCTTCTCTCTTCTTGTAGAGCTGGCCCTTTTAATTTCACCCTCAGGGTGAATAATTCCAGATGTTGAGTGAAATTCTTTGGAATTGTTGCATTTGAAGAGTGGTAGAGGTGGAGAGTGTTGGGAGTCTAGAGTTTGGGGAAAGGCCTGGAAAATTAAGTAGTGGAGAGAGGACAGAAGCCACAACTCCTTTGCTCTGGAGGGAGAAATGGTTTCGTGATCTGTCCTCCACCGTTAGCTCTTCATTCTCAGTACTGAAGTGAAATGCTGAATTCAAGACTCTCTTACTGAATTAAATTTTGGAATGAGGTTCCATCACAGGGTAACAGAAACAAAACTTTCCCCCTTGTAGCTTGGCTGTTCAACCCCAAAGCAGGAAGGTGACTGTGGGGAAATTCAGAAGCTAACTGGAAATGCCCTTGTGACAGGGATGTGACACCATCTAAGCCTTCATCTCTGTTTGTACTGTCCTAGCCTGTCCCCTGACACCAGCACCTGGTGCCTGGGAGAAAGTGGCCCCCAGGGACGAACACGGTCAGAACTTTGGCTTAGCCTTGGCCTGGGTCAGGAAGCTCAGCTATTTCCTGTCTGTGTGATGTGGCCACAACCTTAGTTGCCTACCTGTCAGGGGGGTTGTTAGCGCACAGCCACACTGCCGCTGTTGGGCACTCTGATTTCACATCACGTGCACTCAGATTGTGTGTCATTTTAATGGCAGGTTGCTCTACACGTGTGTGTTGCTGTTTCCTGTCCATGCTCAGCTTAAGTTTTGCCCCATGTCTGTCTTTGTAAAACAAGGTTAAACCAGTATTAAAGCTCTTACATTAAAGATTCTGCTTGTGCTGGGTGTTGGTGTCACAACTTTAATCCCAGTACTTGGGAAGCAGAGGCAGGTGGAACTCTGTAAATTCGAGACCAGCCTGGTCTACAGGGCAAATTCCAGAATAGCCAAGGCTCCACAGAGAAACTCTTGTCTCAAAAAACTATACTTGCTAAAGGAAAAAAAAAATACTTATTTTTCGAAAGATTTTTGTCCTAGTTCCCCCCAAAGCAACAGGGCACTGGACCTTACTGTGTCCTCTGGTACCTCTCTCTTGTTGTTGGGGTTCTTGGGAGGGCTCCACTCCTTACCCAGTGAGTGTCCATCAGGGCCTCTTAAAACAAGATCGCAGGGCTGGGAGGATGGCTCTGTGCATAAAGCACTTTAAGTGCAGTGTGAGGACAGTGTGAATTCTCGGCACCTGTGAAAAGTGGGGTACGGTGACACAGCACCCATAACTCCAGTGCTGTGGGAGGCAGAGAGGTGCATCCCTGAGGTCCTCTGGCCAGCCAGTCCAGACAAAGTGCTGAGCTCCAGGTCCAGTGAAAGACCCATCTCAGACAGTAAGATAGAATGCAGTCAAAGATGCATCTGATGCTGACTTTTGGCTTCCACTCATCTATCCACTAATGAGTGTGCGTACACGCAGTGCCCCCCCTACACACATGTGCGCACACATAGATTGAGGTACCTTAAACATTGTAAATCACAAATTTGTGACTTCTGTCTTGAGCATTCCACTTCTGAAACCACGTGTTTTTGTTGTTTAACATGTGTTTTCTTATTTTGTGTGTCTGACTGGGGGCTGGTTGTGGTGCAGACCATGGAGTGATTATGGAGGTCAGAGGACAGAGTTGGTTCCAAGGACAAAACTCATCATTAGCCAGCGTGGCAGCAAACACTGTTACTCACCCAGCCATCTTGGCAACACCAAAAAGCCATCAGTTTGTATTCAGGGCACCATGTGCCTCTGGGTCCTTTTCAGCATGACTTTGGTTAGCTGGCAGAACCCCCAGGAAGAGAGCCTTCAGGGGAAAGCACCCTGACTTCTAAACTCAGATGCTCCCAGTAGATAGTACATTACAAAATCTTCTTGCCTTCTCCCAGCAGATGCTGCTGGCCAGGTGAACTGGAGTCGCTTGGGAAGAAGGAACCTCAGTTTAGAACATGCCTCCATCAGATTGGCCTGTAGGCTAGGCCGTGAGGGCATTTTCTTGATTAATGGTTGATGTAGGAGGGTCCAGCCCACTGTAGACAGTGCCAGCTCTGAGCAAGTAGTCTTATGTTCTGTAAGAAAGCAGGCTGAGTGAGCCACGAAGAGCAAGTCAGTAAACAACATCCTCCATGGCCTCTGCTTCAGCTCCTGCCCTGAGTTCCTGCTCTCACTTCCCTGAGTGATGGCCTGTAAGCTGTAGATGAAACCCTTTCCTCCTCAGCTTTCTTCTGGTCATGATGTTTGCCACAGCCATCAAAATCAAACTGGGGGTGCCGAGGAACCCACTCTGACAACCTCTGTGCTCAGAGAGCAGAAGCGTCCAGAGCGTTACTAATGCTGACTTGTCTCAGCCTTCTCTGAGGCTTTTTTTTAATCTTTTGATTGGAGTTGAGGTTTGGTTTTTGTTTTGTTTTGTTTCTTTTGTTCTGTGTGTGTCTGTGTCCATGTTTGACTACATACATGTCTATTCAAGAAGGGCACATGTGGAGGTTGGAGGACAGCTTTTGGGAGTTGTTTTTTCCTCCACTATGTGGTTTGCAGGAATTGAATTTAGGTCATCATGTTTGGACAAGTACCTTTACCTGCTTGCTTGCTTTTTGAGACAGGGTCCATTAGTCTAGTGTGACCAGCTTGGAACTCACTGTGTAGCCTAGACTGACTTTGAACTTAAAGTCTCTTGCCTCAGCTCCTGGGTTTTGAGCACTTATTCTTTACTTCTGATTTTCCTTTCTTTTAAATTTGGGATGTACACAGACAGGATGCTTCTAGGAGTTTGTAGAAGAAATAGCCTAGAAACTGGTTGTCTTGTGGGTGCACCAGCAAGCAGAATGGGGGCTTTGTCACGAAGCCCTTGCTGTGTTTCTATGACTTCAAATCACTCCATTTTACACTAGGTTATTTTTCATTTTAAGTTTTTGGGGGAGAGAGGCAGTGCTGGGGATGGAACCAGCTTTATGCAGCTACATCCCAGCCCTAGAATTTTAAATTAAATTTCTATTTAAGCAAGGGGAGCTGACCTTACTGTAAAGCTGCTCATTCAGCAGAGGGTCTTGGCTTTGCTGAAGGACTCCTACAGGACAGTACTGCATGTGACTGGGATCACTGCCTTCTTGGAGGGTTCAAGTGGGGCGCATTGTCCTTGAACAGGAAGCCAAAACACTGTTGGGTGATGCGCAGCAGTGAGGTAATGGGACCTTGTTTCTGTAATGACAAAGCAACTTCAACCAAGTGGATGTGAGTAGAGAAAAGGAACCTGACAGACATGGGGTGCAGGCTGGTGAGGGGCCTGAGTTGGTCTGGAAATTAGGTGTGAATGGCTTCATCAAGGGGCATAGGCGGCTCCTCCCATGACTGTATCCTGCTGGAATGAAGGTTTCCCATCTGGTGTTGACTCAGCACAGCCTCCCCACCCCAGTGGACTTTTAACTGCCCAAGCCTGTAGCTGGCTTGGCTCCTGACACAGTTAAAACGCTTCCTCTTTACCCTTAAGTCTCATGTTGAATAGTTCATTGTTTGTTCGCTAAGAGTGTTGCAGGTCTGCGGTCCATGTCAGCTTGGGCGGGAGGGTTCTCAGATAGGGAACTAGAGTGGGGTACCACTGGGACTTCTTGAAAGAGTCAGTTCAGTTTTCTCCAGCTCATGGTTCATGGTGGAGGATTTGTAGTTGCTTGCCTGGGGTATAGGTTGCTGTCACTTTACAAATATCTAGTTATCTACACAAGTGAGTGTGGTTTTTATAATCTGAGCACATTTTTCAGAACTCTTATGGTGAGTATTAATCTTTTGTGCCCTCACTAGGAGCAGGTGCTTTCAGGGAGCTGGCCATGTGCCAGGCGGCCATCCTATGTCTCCTGAAGGGAGCTGTCTATGTGTTAGATGGCTACCCTATGTCTGCCCAAGTGCCAGGTGGCCACACTATGTCTCCAGAAGGGCTCTTGGAAGGAGAGGCATTCTTAGAAGCAGGGAGCCTTCAAGTAGAGTTGACTTATATCTGTGTGTTCCACACATGTCAGCGGCCTTCAGGGGTCCCTATTTCCCTGTGATAACATGCTGTTTGTACTGGGTGATCATCAAGGGAGTTCACTTGCAAACATAGTGATGCTGTCACAGCCACAGAGACAGAAGAGTGGAGAGACTAAGTCCAGACATGTGAGTAGAGCAGCTAGGTGGGGAAAGTGGAACTTAATGCCTGCCTTCTGTTGGCAGTTACTTTGACCACGGTCCTCCTTCCTCTGTCTCTTCCCTGCTAGACCCTCTGTTTAGTTGATCTAATCTTACGTCCTCTCTTGGTGATCAAGCCAAGATAGGAGGCATCAGCTTCTCATTTCACAGTGATTTGCAGTCACATCCCTTTTGCCTCCCCTAGTTCCTCCTGGCAGAGCTTCCTGTTTAAAGGAACACTGGGCTTCAATTTTTCTTGTAGTTTGGATCTCATATTTATCAGTAGTTTCTCTTTGTATTTGTATGTGGTATATGACATGGTCTTCTGAGTGTGCCCATGTGTGAACTGCATAGGCTGAAGGAGGGTAGCAGGTGTTTTCCTCTGTTGTTCTTTGCCTTTTGTCTTGAGACTGGGTCTCTTGTTGAACTGGAAGTTTGCCTTTTTGGCTTTGTTGACTCTCTAACCATTAAGCTCCTGGGATCCACCTGTTCCTGACTTCTCTGCTTGGGCACACAGAACCATTCCTGCCCAGCAAGCAGTCATACTTACTGAGCCATCTTCTCTTTCATAGTAGTTATCTTGACAAATTCATTACCTTTTGGGCAACAAGATAAGTTCAGAGAGGCAATAGAGATCTACAGCTCAGTGTAGAACACTTATAAGGGACTCTAGGTTTGACCTCTAGCTCTACAAAAAGAGGAAAAATTGAATGTGGTCTAGAGAAATAGGAACTCTAGCTGTCCAAGTAGACATGGTGATGTAAGCCTTCTGTATAGAGAAGGTAAATCTCTTTTTGATGGCTTGTCAGAGTGACCATCAGTCATCACAAGTTTGTGGCTGTGCTGGAGAGAAAGCAGTGTTCACCCATGGGAGGTGGACCTAGGCTTCAAGTCCACTTTGTGAGTTGGGGAACTCAGTGTATGGGGGTGTCTCAAGGCTCCCAGAGTCTAAGGCTGAGAGTACTGGTACTGGAGTGAGCCATCATGGGCTCTACTCTAGGTCCCATCCTGGTCCTTAAAGGTTCCCTGTGGGTATTTACTGACCTGGTAGTATTTGGTGTTTAGACATAGATAGGTATTGATAGATTATGCAAGAAAAGTTCTGTTGTAGCTTGTTTTTGTCTCTCTTTGTGTAACCCATCCTTCTGCCTCTGCCTCCTGAGTCTTGAGATTACAGGTGTTAGTTCCGGTGTCTGGCTACAGTTCTTCCTTTCTTGAAACTTAGAATTGTTACATGTGGTCTTCCTGCTCCATTTATAATATATATCACTGTGAGAGTCAGTATCATTACCAGTTGTGGCTGACTGACCATAACGTTGCCTTTTTAAAGTGTGTTGTATGAGTGTTGTATGAGCCAGAAAGATGCTCTTCAGAGAAACAGGGTTTCATTTCAGGTACCCACATGGCAATTTACAACACTCTGTAACTTCAGTTCTAAAGAATCTGACACTGTCTTCTGGTCTCTTGGGGGACTACACATATGTGCAACACAAACACATGCAGGCAAAACATCCATATAAATAAATAGTTCTTTTTGGGACATAGTCTCTCTGTTTAGCTCTGGCTATCCTGAAACTCACTCTGTAGACTAGGCTAGCCTTGAACTCACAGAGACTGGTAACTGGAGGTTTCTCTCCCACCTTTGGCCTATTAGCTCAGTCTTATTATTAACTAACTCTTAGAACTTAAATGAACCCATTTCTATTATTCTATATTTTACCACAAGGCTTGTGGCTTGTTACCTCACATCTTGCTTCCCCAGCCACTGCTGGGATCTCTCTGACTCCACCTTCTCCCCCACCCCTCTACTTGGCTTTCCTGACTAGCTATATTCTGCCTGGCTACTGGCCAAATCAGCTTCTTTATTAACCAATGATAAGACATATTCATAGCATATAGAAGGACTTCCTCCATCATCTCCCCTTTTCTGTCTAATTAAAAAGGAAGGTTTTAACTTTAATGTAGTAAAATTACGTATAACAAAACAGATAATCAAGTAAGAATTATAGTTACAATAGAGATCCTTCTGCGTCTGCCTTCCAAGTGCTAGGATTAAAGTTGTTTGCCATCATGCCAGAATTTGGTTTTGAGAGTGTTAATGTAAATACTATTTGAAATGAGTATTTCTAATTAGTAAAAAAAAATAGTAAAAGTAATCTTTATCTTGTTTTTATATTAATTGATTGATTTGAGAAAGGTCTCACTATGTATCCCAGAGTAAGGTCACACCTGGTCCAGATAGTTCTTTGACTGCTCTGGTTTTGTTTTGTATCTAGCATGTCTTAGGAGTGTGTGACAGTGACCTCCCTCCCCCCCCCTCCACTCCCAAGACAGGGTTTCTTTGTGCAACAGCTCTAGTTGTCTTGGAACTAGCTCTTTAGACCAGGCTGTCCTCGAACTCACAGAGATCTACCTGCTTCTGCCTCCTGAGTGCTGGGAGTAAAGGCGTGTGCCACCACCATCCAAGGAAAATATGTTTTGAATAAGGATATGTTTATATATATATATATATATATATATGTATGTATGTATGTATGTATGTATGTATGTATGTATGTATGTTTTGCCTGCCCTTAAGTATATGTACTGCTTGAATAACTGGTGCATGCAGACTACAGAAGAGGGCATCGAACCCCCTGGAGTTGCTGATGGTTATGAGCTACCATGTAGGTCCTGGGAATTGAACTCAGGTCCTCAGCAAATGCTTTCAAATGCTGAGCCATCTTTCCAACCCCAATGTTGTGTACAAGACAGCAGTAGAATGCTATTTTAGTGGGGTTTCTATTGCTGTGAACAGACATCATGACCACAGCAGCCTTTAAAAGGAAGACATTTAATTGGGGCTTACTTAGAGTTTCAGAGATTTAATGTCCATTATCGTCACCACGAGAAACATGGCAGCATGCAGGCAGACATGGTGCTAGAGAAGGAGATGAAATTTCTACCTTGATCTGCAGGCATCAGAAGGAGACTGTACCACACTGGGCATAGTTTAAGCATAAGAGACCTTAAAGTCCATCCCCACAGCAACACACTCCCTCCAGCAAGGACACACATTCAAACACATGAGTCTTTGGGGCTATTCCCATTCAAACCTCCACAAATACCATAAAAAAAAAAATCACTTTGTCCTCTTCACACTTGAAAGCCCTGTAGCGTTAACTTTTGTTGTTTTATTTTGTGGTTCTGGGGCTCTGCCTCTCTCATCCCAGCCTGACGTCACTGGACCTCCCGCTTCAGTAAGTCTTGCCCTCCTGCTCATCAGGTTGCTGGGACGAAGCCTCATGCTCTTCCCGAGCAGTGTGCTCTGGTCCCTAGTGTTGTTGAGCCACATCCTACTCCTCCGCTCCTCCAGGACTGGGACCCATCTAAGTTGTCCTGGTTTTCTCTTGCAGCATTAGTGGCAATGTTCATCTGGCAAGTGTGGCTGTCCCTATTTTTTAAAAAAAGTGTGTAAAGTGTCTCTAAAATGGTTTCAAACTTAGAGAGTAAGTTCTCACATGATATTCCCTGACTCTTGAGTAGTATGTATTTCATATGACCACAGCACAACTGAAGTGTCAGGAACTTAACCTTAATATGTCACTAGCTGCTCATCTTCTGATGCAGGTGATGTCTCGGGTATCCCATTTTTCCCAGCTGAATAACTTATTAGTGTCAGAACCAAGTCCCTGGTTTGCTTTGTGTGTTGTTGGGTTTGTGACCATTGTGGTTTGTTGGGCCATCCTTGAGTTTGTTTCACACCACAGGGTGGTCTGGCTTGTATGAGGAGACCTGGCTCCTTTAGTGGAGGATATTGAGAAACTGAAACCTGGTATCAGGGGCTTGTTTTTATTGAACTTTCTGTTTCTGTGCCCCTCAGGAGATAGAACTTGATCTTCTGTCTCTGTGTACACTCACTTATATCTGTGTATAGTGGTATGTTACTGTGTTTTAGTAAATAAAGCTTGCCTGAAGGTCAGTGCAAAGCAGCCAGACTAGTCAGCCATACAGGCCAGGCAGTGGTTGTACATGCCTTTAATCCTGACACTAGAGAGGTGGATAGATGGGAGGAGATGAGTCTCACACTCAGTCTCACTCTGAGGACTCATGGAGGCAGGATCACAATTTTGGTTTGAGGTAAAGGTAAGAGCCTGTGGCTTGCTGCTTTGCTTTTCTGATCTTTAGGTTGAACCCTAATATCTGTCTCTGGGTTTTTATTACTTGTGCTACATTTGGCACCCAATGTTTAGGGTATGAACTCACAAAAAAGCCACCTGCACCGGCCGGAGCTGCACGTGCGGCTCCAATCTCATCTGGCTAGGCTTTCTTTTTTCCCCCCAAGCCTCTGAGCGAGTTTGGGATTTTCCTGTTGTAGTCTCTCTGAAACAGTCTCCAGCTGCCACCTAAACTCCAGAAGCACCTGGGTTCCAAATGCCACAGGACTCACCAGCTCTAGACTCCTGCCACACATGCTTTTTCTGAGCAGTCTCCTGTGCATTTTTCAGACAGCCGTCTGTGTCTCTCTCTCCCCCACTGTGGGTTGTGCGCTCTCCCTGAACCCCCTTCTTGGGCTGCTGCCAAACTAGGTGCTGTCTTGAAATCCAGTCAGGCTTTCTACGCAGCAGCAATCAGTCTTGCAGCAGCAATCAGTCTCACATCTTCATCAACATCACTGGCAGATTTGGTAAGAAAATTGGAAATTCTTAAGGGAGGAATTAGTTAAAAGAGAGATTTTTTTCCCACATTAAAAAAATGGGAAAAATCATTACAATAGAGGGATTTGGGTCTCTGTATGATACTATGCTAGACAGTTTGAAAATTGAATGATTAAATGAGAGGATATCTAATTTAGATGGGATTTATATAATGTCAATTGTAAACATTCTCAGCGTTATGATTTTTGTCTCATCACTAAAAATGTTGGTTAACCTGAGTGCTAAGATACAGGCCTTAGAAAAACCTAATAAAAAAGATCACAGAGATATTCAAGTCCAGATAGAAGAATTTAATGAAGAGCCAATTCCAGCACTGCATTATAAGAATAGAGAGGAACAGCCTAAGGTTTTCATAAACCAACCTTAATATTCCCAGGAACCTTACAGGAGTTGCCAAATAGCAGAGGCTTTGTTACAGATAACTGGATTCCTGTGTCAGTGTTAGATTTAAGGAGATTCTAGGAAGCAATAATCTCATATGGTATGTATTTACCTTTTGTGAAGCAAATGTTAAACTGGTGGTCAGTTTGTAATAGAATTATCCATAAAGACAGGATAGAATTGGTTAAAGGTGTTTTAGAGCCTGGTCCACATTACAATGGCATATGTGGTTCAGAGAAGAGGCTAAGGTTATTGAACAATGGAGTAAAGCTAGAGGTAGAGAAATCTCCCAAGATCAAATTCTTGGAGAAGGAGATTATGCTACTATAAAAAGACAAGCTGTCTATGTTGACCACACCCTGGATTTATGCTGTGCAGCAGCTTTGAATGCTTAGGACAGAATTGGAGAATCAGGAAAGAAAATCGAGTCATTTACTAAAATTATACAGGGTACAACAGAAGCCTTTATGGATTTCTTACAAAGACTGACTTGAGCAATAAATAGAATGATACCAAATTCAGAAGCTAGACACATAATAGAATCTCTGGCTTTTGAAAATGCCAGTTCTCTATGCAAAAGGATAATTAGGCTGTTAAAGGCAAGGTCAGCACCTTGGAGGAATGGATCCAAGACACAATTAATATTGAATCTCATGACCATGATGGTGCATGGATAGGAGAGGTGATTTCCAGAGGTTTGAGGAAAAAATCAAAATGTCAAATATTATAATTGTGGCAAACAAGGTCACTTTAAAAGGGATTGTAGACAGGGTGTTCCTAGAAACAATGTTTTTTTTTCTAAGAATAACCCATTCAGAACACCCCTTTGCTGGATTATGAGGAAGGTGTGGCAAAGGCAGGCATTGGGCTAATGAGTGTAGATCAATGAGGAGTATTCAAGATAATCTTTGCCATTGGAAAACTCCATGAGGGGCTTCTTACAGGCCCTATGCCAAATCCGGTTCAGTCCTTTCCTGTTATTATAGAGGCAACTCCTTCCCAGACAATTAACCTAAAGCCTAATATAAGAAACTATACTGCTCTGGATAATAGAACAGCTATAGAAGAGAGAACAAAAAAATCAGGAGAAACTATAAAGTGAGTATTTTGGCAAACTTCTATAAATGAGCAAAAACCAAAATTAAAAATATGAATAAATGACATCATTGAAAGTCTGGTAAACACAGGTGTGGATGTAATAATAATTTCATCAGAATCTTGGCATCCAAATTGGCTTCTTCAGGATATAAATGTTCAGTTTTTAGGAATTGTAACTTTATCTCAGGTAAAACAGAGTGTGAGATGGGTCAAATGTATAGGGCTAGAAGTACAGAGAGGAAGAGTAAAACCATATGTGGCTAAAATAGCAATGAAATTGTAGGAACTTTTTTTGTTACAGCAATGGAATACTCAGATTAAAATTCCCCAATCTTAGAAACAAAGTATAAATTAACATATATTTCTGGAAATATTAGAAGGTTTTATAAAGAAAAGTTAACAGTTGTCTTGCGCAATCAACCATTCAGGTTGTACAAGAAAGGGCCGAGCACCTGCTGCTATTTCAGAGGCACCATCAGCCCTCCCTTTAAAATGGTTGACAGACAAACCTGTATGGGATAAGCAGTGGGCTCTAGCAATAGAGAAACTGCAGGTTTTAGAACAATTGGCACAGGAGCAACTAGATGCTCAGCATATTGAAGAATCAACCAGTCTTTGGAATTCTCTTACATTTGTTGTTAAAAAGAAATCTGGAAAATGAAGAATGTAAGAGCTGTTAATAAGGTGATTCAGCCCAGGGGCTCTCTACAGTCTAGAATCCTCTGTCTTCTCTGTTGCCTAAAAGATGGCCTCTTAGAGTAATTGCTTTAAAAGATTGTTTCTTCACTACACATTTACAAGAAAAAGATACAGAAAAATTTGCCTTCACAGAGCCTACTTATAATTCTGTCCTGCTAAAAAGATACCAACGGAAGGTTCTCTCACAGGGAATGTTAAATAGCCCCACCCCATGCCAATATTTTGTAAATCAGTCATTGGAAATGATACATAAGCAATTTCCTGAATCTATAGTTTACCATTACAAGGACGGCATGTTGGTATCTGATTCAAATGTAGATACTTTAGAAAGAATGTTTGAAGAAGTAAAGAAAATTTTCCTTGTTGGGGATTACAAATTGTTCCTGGAAAAATACAAAGAGGAGATTCTATTAATTATTTAGGTTATAAAATAGGTTTGCAAAATATTAGACCACAAAAGGTATAAATTAGGAGAGATCACGTGTGGACTCTTAATGACTTACAAAGAGTGGTTTTGCATATTGAAACAGGTGAATTTATACCAGATGATACAGAATTGACCTCATTATTTATTCAGGTACAAGATACAGTCAGGAATACCATCATCTCATATACATAACTCACATCCTGTCCCATGGGGGTCTGCCAGGTCCTCTAGCAAATGCAGAAATCGATTAATTCTTCATTGGAAATGTGCTAAAGACTTCGGAATTTCATTAAAAAAAACATGTCAATAGGATTTAGAAAATTCAGTTAAAGCATTATGCAATCTATTTCTGAGGCTATTTATTATCCCTTTCTGTTTATTTAACATATCCTTTAGAGTTCATTTTGATCTTTCTGTAACTGCCTGCCCTGTAGGATTGTGTGGTATCCCTGTAATATACTTTATATTATAATAAGCAAAAAAACTTTCGTTTTCTTAGAGACATAGCTGGAACATTGTCTGTCTTTATTTGTACAGGTATACCCATGATGGCCATAACTTCTAGCAAACATGTGATTACCGAATCAGTCTTTTCCAAACTCAAAGCAGTTTTCCATTGAAAACCTGAATAGGTATCAATGGTGTGGTGTATGTATTTTAGTTTTCCAGACTCTGCAAAATGGAACGCATCCATTCCATCTGCCAGATTTCATTCCTTTGAGTACCCTTTGGGTTACTTCCTACAGGTAGTGGTGTTTGGCTGAATAAAGAACAAGTAGGACATTTCCTTGTAACTTCCTTGGCCTGTTGCCATGTGATGGAAAAGTCTTTTTTTTTTTTTTAAACCTCTGAGGAGAAACAGGGGACCTGACTTACTGCTTTACAGGCAGCTAGCTGTTCCTGTCATTTCTCACAATTTTTGAAAGTCACTTGCTCACACTTCCTGCTTACTCAGTTAATATTATTTTCTTCTTGGGTCTCCGAGGGGGTTGAAGACTAGAGAGTTATAGTTTTCCTTGTTTACCAGATGTGGAAAGCAAGTTATTATAGGAAATAAGTTAGTACAAGCCTTTGAGCCCACCAAGAGAGGATAGATAATAGAGTATTTTCTCTGAATTTGTCAGATGCAAATGGACTAAACATTGTTAATGTATTTATTGCCTGTATATATTGTATATAGTATTGTACTTATTGTATATAGTTTTCTTATATTAGTTATAGCCTTCCTTTTTTATTTTAGACAAAAAAGGGAAATATAGTTGTATATTATTTGTGTTTTAATAAATAAAGCTTGCCTGAAGATCAGTGCAAAGCAGCTACTGTAGTCAACCATACAGGCCAGGCAATGTTTGCACACACCTTTAATCCCAGCAATTATACTAATTAGCTATAGAGGCTGGGCAGTGGTGGTACACGCCTTTACTCCCAGCACTAGAGAGGAATATAAAACGGGGGGTAGACAGGTCTCATGCTCAGTCTCATTCTGAGGATTCATGGAGGCAGGATTGCCATTTTGGTCTGAAGTTAGAGGTAAGAGCTAGTGGCTGACTGCTTTGCTTTTCCGATCTTCAGGTTGAACCCCAATATCTGTCTCTGGGTTTTATTATTTGTGCCAAATATATGCTCATTTCTATATGTCTGTCTGTCTGTCTCTCCCTCAGTATGTATGTTTGAGACAGGATCTCACTGCTCTCTCTGTATGATGGAAATGGGGAGTTTATACTGACCCTGTTGGCTTCCCCAATATACTCCTGCTTCCTTTCCGTCCTCCCATCAACTTTGTCTAGGACTGTGTATTTACACGGTCACTGCTACATCTGTGCAGGTCAGCCCCCCCATCCTCAGCCTGTTCCTGAGCACAGAAGTCTTTCTTGCTCGATCAGCCACAGAATGTGAGCTCCAACGCCTTTATTCTTTGACCTAAAGAAAGTGCTAGATAAACCTGCAAGGATTTTTTTTCCATGCTTCCATTTTGTGTCTCACTTCATTTAGATTGATTTCCTGATTTTACTCTTGTAGTTCCTTTACCTTGCCAGATTCTCCCTTAGGTTTGTTTCTATACTTGTCGTTTGTCAGACTGACCTGGTAACTCCATGTCAGCCTTTTGAGGGACACCTGGACACGACTGTTCAAATGCACAAGCAACAGAAAACGTCAGCGAGCAGAAGGAAAGCTTGACAAAGATGATGAAGTAACCTTAGGGCAGCTGATGCAGGAGAACCTACAAAGAGGGACATGGAGGTGATAGTCTGTAGCACAAGCTAATTGTTCTTAGTAAAAACCTGGAGTCAGATATTAGGGTGTGTAAGCCGAGAGATCAGAGAAGCAGTGCAACCTGGGCGTGGGCTCCAGTGGATATAACAGCTAAGTCCTGGAAAGAACTGTCTGTTGCAGAAAGAAGACATTTATTCCCAGTGGTGAGTGAATTCTAAGATGATGCCGACGTTGGGTTGTCACTGGACATCCTTATGACCCGAGTCTGTGGGGGAAGGTTGGAGGTTTTCTCTGGGACCCCACAGTGGAGGTGTTTTCTTCTTGCCTGATAAGGGAGAATTGAGCAGAATTAGGCAAATCAATTTCAGAATACTTAAACACATGTGGGTGGTTAAAACAAGCATTAAAATTTGCATTTCACACCTGCTAAGACATGAACATTAGGTGGCATAAAGGATTAAATGTTTTTGAAAAAAGCCATTTAACAGAAAATAAGATTAAATATATGATCTTCAAAGGGTTAATTGATTTTCTAAACCTTAATAAAATGATAGGAGAAAAAGAACCAATTAAAATTTATTAAGATAGCTTTCTACCCTGTCTCAAAACCAATATCTATCTATCTGTCTGTCTGTCTGTCTATCTATCTATCTATCTCTATCTATATATAGAGATAGATAGAGAGATATAGATAGAGATAGATAGATAGAGATAGATATAAAGATAATTTTCCTTAAACTAATTCCTGTAAACTAAAAAATAGTATAATTCGTAAAATAAAAAAAAGGCCACAGCGTAGAAGAATTTTATTTGTAGCTGTTATGTCTAGGCTGAACAAGAGTAGAGCAGTTTCTCCAGCAGGAAGAGCAGTGTGTGGTATGCACAGAGCACAGGTGACCCAGAACACAGCTCCTAAGAGGCTGCAGCTCTCCAGGTGGCATCTGAGCGCTGAGGTGTTGAGAGTGTGGTCTGGGTTAGACTTGCTTGGGAAGGCGTCTTAGGAGCTGTAAAACAGTTCTCTGTTCCTTGGAGAGCCCAGGAATTTCATCCTCAAAATTAATTGGAATAATAAAAAGTATGTATGCAAATCATCATTGTTAATTTATTCACTCTATGAAAATAATATTAAAATTAGCATATCAGATAAACTCAATTCATAAATCTATTAAAGTGATTGTTGATTGATATAAAACATGAAAGTCACGAGTAAAATAAAACTGGAGCAGAAGCTTGTAAGCAATTGACTGTGTCCAGGGGCAGGAACTGAAATGGCAGTGTGGGCAAGTTCTGTACGCACATGACACTTTTGTAGGTGGACTTTTCTTTACTTTTCAAGAGCTTCTGTGTGCTTGCGCTGCTTGAGTGAAGGCGCTCAAGCTTGCGTACCTGCTTCTATGGCTCCAGAAAGCCCGCTGCTGTGTGCATTTGTGCTCTTGGAAGCCACATTTCCCTTCTGGCTTATCCAGAAGTCAGGGCCCCTGTTTTTCCTCACAGGAGGTTCCCCTAAAAGATTCTGAGAGGTGGTATCCAGTAGCTGTCTAAAAGACTTGTTTCCTTCGGGGGTTTTAAGAATGGTTATTTTGGTGATATTTGAAAGAAACAAGCATGAACTGGAGATGACCCTTTAGGGTCTCACTTGAGGGTTTTCCTGTTAGGCTTTGTGCGCTGTTTTCTGAGCTCTGTGCGGCTGGCATTTATGGTGAAGGGCCAGAGTCCTCTGCCCAGCTCTGAAGAAAGCCAAGAGTCTTCTATGGCTTCCAGTATTGTTGGGAACAACAAACAATAGTGACCGAACCTTAATAGTACTGAGCAACCGTGTAAGGAGAAGTATAGAGAAGTAGGGTTAACAGTATGGATTCAATGTAGTCTTTAAAATATCGCATCGTACATTTTGGCAGAGCTCGTTTTAGATATTAATGTAAATGCAGTGGTAAGACATTTGCTCAGTTTTCCAACTACCTAACATTTTAGAAACCTTAGAGTAGCCAGGCGGTGATGGCAAACACCTTTAATCCCAGCATTTTGCAGGCAGAGGCAGGTTTGATCTCTATGAGTTTGAGGACAGCCTGGTCTACAAATCGAGTTCTAAGACAGAGCTACACAGAGAAACCCTATCTCAAACAAAGAAGAAGAAAGAAAATCCTCTGGTAATTAGGACAAGTAGAAATGTGGGAAAGCAGGCAGGTATATTATAGCAGTGGGCGTCTTTGGCAGGTAGGCCAGGCTGTGGGCAGGAGGGAGAGTGGTCCTGGCACTTGCTCTGTCCTGGGGAGGAGTGAGAACACTCTGAGTTTCCTGGGATAACCGTGCGCTGTCGTACTGGTCGAGATGGAGGGTGGTGCTGAAAGTGTTAGAGCTTTGCTTGTCACAGTTGTGAAGGCTAAAAAGGCCAAAGTCAAGGTATGGCCTGTTGTTTCCTTGAAGGCTCAGGGAGGAACTTGTTTGCCTATTCCGGCTCCTAGTGACTACCAGCGTTCCATGATATTAACTGGTTTAGGGCTGTCCCCCTCCATCCTCTCTGTATTTTCTTGTGGCTTTTTCTCCATCCTGCCTCTGTCCAAATTTTCTTCCTATAAGAACACCAATCTTGTTGACTTTAGGGCCCACCCTGTTACAGTTGTGACCTCAGGTTTAACTTGGTTATGAAGACTGTTTCCAAATAAGTCATATTTTGGGGAATACTTCATCACAGTACCACACCTTCCAAAAACCCAGCTATTTTCTCATCTATAAAACATAGCAGCAATAGAGTTACTCTCAGAGTTGGTGTGAAGAATACATAGTAACATGGAATGTCTGACTGTCCAATGTTACCACAGAGAGCTGGGCTTACCAAGGACCCTTTGCAGCTCCCTGAGATTGTTCAAGGCACCTTTGAGTCTCCTGTTCCCCTAAATGTCCCATAGTTCCTGCATCACAGGTGGGACCACAGAAACGTCCCACCCAGCTGTCCCTTCTGATGATTGTGGACATGCCAGTTGCTCTCTCAGCGGACCAACCTTGGATCTGACCAGGAAATTTACAGTGTTTTGTTTTGTTTTGACCAGGGGATTTTCACAGCCATAATATTTGCCACAGTAGAAACTAAATCGTACCTGTTGACAAGCATCTACATTGAGAGAAACCTGTAATACGGCGTGGCACCTCTATCATTTAGGTTTTGATAGTGTTAATGTGCTGGACTAAATTGCTATTTTTCTTTCTGCCTTTAGCTAAGCCATTCACACAGCTTGTGAAGGACATGCAGCTTCATCGGGAAGATTTTGAGATCATCAAAGTGATCGGAAGAGGGGCTTTTGGTGAGGTAAGAGACTCCTTCTGCATGGCCCAGGCTCTGCTGGCTCCATACTTCTTGGGTACCTGTCTGCCGACATCATCTGCAGAGCTCTGGGTGGTAAACTCTGATAAACAGAAGTAAGAAAACAAAATTTATTATTGGTGAATTACCCTGAATATTTTAGGGCTTCAAAAACTAGCTTCTTGGAGATACTATAAATAAGTTTTCAATTTGTTGATTGAAATTTTTGGGGGGAGGGGAATTCTTCCTCTCTCTTTTTTTGTTTCCTTGCTTTTTGTGTGTGGTTAGGGGATGGGGGTATCAAGATCTCATATAGCCCAGACTGGCCTTGAACTTACTATGTAACTGAACTTTTGATCCTTCTGTTTTTGCCTCCCAAATGCTGGGATTCCTGGCTCTTGACATTTTCCAAAAACTGCAGGAGGGATTAACTGAGGTTTACTCTGTGGCATCAGCACCGGTGCTGTCCTGCCCTGTCTGTCCAGGGCAACTTTCTCTGCTCCTCTAGGACCATGCAGTCCACACACTGTAGTGAGGTTTTGCTCTGGAAGTACATGTTAATCACTGAGGAAGGGTCAAACAGTAGAAAGGCTGTGCATCTCACCATGTGGGCTTTTTGCTCTGCCTGATAAGAGAACCCACGGGCATTACCCACTGGGTACGAGTGTAAAGTACTGCAAAGAAAGTCATGTAGTACAAGGGATGCATTTTCTCATTTAAAAAAAAACAAACCAAACAATGAAAGAAAGTAATTTAGAGAATAGCTGCTTCTCTCTGGGGTCCCATCTGACTACAGAGTCTAAACCAGCTCAGGGTTTGGGGTATATCTCTTCTGCGGAAGTCACTTTGTGACACCCCCACTTTATTGCTGGACTGTGATGGACTCTGTGAATATTGTTTTTGCACCCTATTCTCCTCCCTCTGTATTCCCATATCTCCTTCCCAGGCCCATTTCTCTTGGCCCTTTCCCCATGGGGAGAGAACCATCCAGTCCCCAGTGACTTTTCAACAACTCCAGGTAGATCTTAGTCCTGCCCTGGATAATTACGTACAAACCACACGGATCTAAGAACACGATTGCGTCCGACAGAGACAGAGGCCTGTTACTGTGGAGCTAGCACCCAGTCAACAGAGTATCTCCATCCTGAAAGTACCTTCCTGTCTCTAACAGTACCTCACCCACACCCAGACAGTGATTCTTTCCATTTTCACAAGGAGGGAACTTTTTATTTGAAGGAGCCACAGGTAAAACCTGAGTTCCACAGGAAGCCAGAACTCTTTAAGTGGTCAGTAGCTTACTTGATGGTGTGAGTGTGGGTTTGTTGTAGAGTAAGAAGCAGAGAAAGTCTGGCAGAGTCAGCCAGCTTCCACCCAGCTCACCGTTTGCCTGCAGTGGTGAGGAACACACCAGGGCTGGCCGCAGTACGGCCATGGCATCCCTGCCCATGGGAGGAAACATCAGGTGGGAACAGGACTAATAGGTGACATGAAAGAAAGAAAATTCCTTGGCCAAAATAGTTATAATGTGTGCTCTTGGAGGTAGGGGCGTGTTGGGAACTTTGTTGCAAAACTCAGGGTTTTAATGAGTTTCAAAGATGGCACTTACCAGCACAGGCTCAGGCTCTTCCAAGTTAAGAGAACCAAGTCTCCTTCCAGGCTGGTCCCTGCCCTCCTGTGTCTTCTCCCCTTTTTCTCTTTCTTTTTATGATACTGGGCTCAACCCAGGGCCTCTTGAAGGCCTTGCACCTTTTTATTCCTTTTTATTTTTGGTGTTTGGGGCAGGGTGTCACTATGAAGCCCTTGCTGTCTTGGAACTCTATGTAGGCCAGCCTGGCCTCGAACTCCCAGAGATCTACCTGCCTCTGTCTGCATGCTGGTATTTGACATATACTACTATGTCTGGCTATCTTTTTTTGTTTCAAAATTATATTACTTTGGTTTTGTCTGCGTGAGTAAGGCTATACGAATTTATGTGCATGCAGGTACCCATGGGGCCAGAGAGTGTCAGATCTCCTCAAACTGGAGTTAGAATTTGGGCTACCTGGTATGGGTGCTGGGAACTGAGCCTGGGTCCTCTGCAAAAGCAGTTCTTAACTGCCAAGCCCTCTTTTCAGCCCCTTGGCCTTGCAGCTTTTACCACCCCCACTCCTGATAAGGTATAGTAGCTCATGCCTATAGTGCAGCAGTTGGGAGACTTAAGACAGGAGGAGTTCCATGAGTTTGAGTCCAACCTATCTCAAAAAACAATAAATACAATTTTAAATTAAAAAAACAAAAAACAAACAAACAAAAAATCCTCTTTGTGTACTCTTGGTTGTCCTTTGGTGGCCATGACTGTCCTCCCAGGTCCCCGTGGCCTGGACTTGGCACCCAGCTCTCCTTGCTTTGTAACCCAGTCAATCTGCTCATTTTCCTGTGGTCATACACTCTTAGGTTTCTCCTGCCATAAACTAAACTTTTGGCCTCTGGCTGAGGTTCCTGCAGCCAGAAGTGTGCCAGTCTTTATACCTGTCTCTGAAAGCACTGAGCAAGTCACAGAAGGTGTGGACAGTTGCCAGCCACTGTTGGGAGAAATGTTCTTCCCATCTGATCTGCTTGAGTTGTGTGTTTATAAACATGTAATGTGCGTGTTTAGTGGCATGGGAGGTGTCCTTACTGAGTCTTCGGTGTGTTCTTGTCAACTCAGAGTTCTTGGCCTGTCCCTGTCCCTGTCACTTGTGATCACAGCTCGGCTTCTCTCCAGCTTCTCATAAAGTACATTCTGATTGAGGCTTCCACCTGCCACCAGTCTGCTCTGCAGCACCGCCTGAGACCCTGTCCTCAGGCGAGATCAGGCCCAGGTGTCCTAGTCGGTCACTGTTACTGTGATGAAACACCATGAGCAGAGCAAACTGGGGAGGAAAAGGTTTGTTTGACTTATACTTCTGCATCATAGTTCGTCATTGACTGGTCAGGACAGGAACCTGGAAACAGAAGCTGATGCCAAGGCCATGGAGGGATGATGCTCACTGGCCTGCTCCACTTGACTTGCTCAGCTTGCCCTTACAGAACCCAGGACCACCACAATAGGCCGCGCCTTCCCATATCAGTCACTAATTAAGAAACTGCCAGAGCATATGGAGGCACTTTTGTCTCTCTTATTTTAAAGAGTCTATACTCATTTTCCATACCGATCCAAGCTCCTCCTCCTGTTCCCCATCTTCCCCCACTCCATCCCCCACCCACTCCTCAGAGAGGGTAAGGCTTCCCTTGGGGAATCAACAAAGTCTGACACATCACTTTGAGGTGGAGGCATTTTGTTAGTTGAGGCTCTCTCCTCTCAGATGACTTGTGTCCAGCACACTGGACGATACTGGTGTTTGGGGTGCAGGTGGCTCTCTGGGTAACTAGTGGGGTCAGGGCATGCTTCCCTGCTGCCCCATTCATCTCAGGAACAGCCTTGAATAGGGGACCTGTGACAGGAACACAACCCTCTACCCAGAAGCAGACTCGGGAGGTGTGTCTGAGGGACTATGGAGCCAATGGCTGACTTGGCTCTGGGCAGCCCTTGGATCTCATAGAAACCTCCCACTGGTGTGGCGCCTGTTGTCCGGGAAAGATGAGAGTTGAAGTTCTGAGCTGGAGCTGAGGTGGGGCTTGACGTGACTCTTGAGTCCGGCCACTCTACCTTGCTGTTGTCACATTAAAAATCAGATGAGCCAGACGGGCCTTGGTGGCGCATGCCTTTAATCCCAGCACTCGGGAGGCAGAGGCAGGCGTTTCTCTGTAAGTTTGAGGCCAGCCTGGTCTATAAGAGCTAGTTCCAGGACAGGCTCCAAAGCTACAGAGAAGTCCTGTCTCAACCCCATCCCCAATAAATAAATAAAATAAAATAATAAAAATCAGATGAAAGAAACTTAAGAAACCATTTCATCCTAACTATACTGCAAGCGCAGCCCTGGGTGGGGGTCCTTTTGTTAAAGGTCACTTTGTGCATGCTTCTGCTGCCCCACCCCGGGGTGTGTGTGTGTGTGTGTGTGTGTGTGTGGTGTTGAAGAGAGAATTCAGGGCCTCGAAGTATGAGTCAAGTGCCTAGGCCCAGTGACTGTTTTCTCAAAGGGACTGTGTTTTGCACTCACATACAGACAGTACTTACGGTTAATTTGAAACGGGTTCTGCGTTGTTTTGTTGTCTCCTTTTTTCTTCTAGTATAGGACCAGCATGAAATATTAACTTTATTCTCATGTTCCAAGGTCAATTTTTTATATTTTATGAAATTCCTTTGCTGAAACGTTTAATTTCAGACATAGTTTTAGATTGATAATTGTATTTCTTTTTTTTAAAGATTTATTTATTTATTATGTACAGTGTTCAGCCTCCATGTATGCCTGCAAGCCAGAAGAGGGCACCAGATCTCATTACAGATGGTCGTGAGCCACCATGTGGTTGCTGGGAATTGAACTCAGGACCTCTGGAAGAGCAGTCAGTGCTCTTAACCTCTGAGCCATCTCTCCAGCCCTAGAATGATAACTGTATTTCTATGTGTATGTGGGGTGGTAGTAATTATACCACCTGAGAGTCCTGGTGTAGGCCAAAGGTTGACATCGCATGTCTTTGTGCCTTGTTTTGTTGGGACTGGGGTGTGTATGTCACTGGACCCGATAGGCTGGCTCTGCCTCCCCAGTACTGGGGTTACAGGTGTGCTGGGGTCACAGGTGTGCAGCGCAGTGTGGCACTCGGCTTTGCACTTGGGCCCTGAGGGTTGAGCCAGATCCTTAGCCCCAGGAGGATTGTTTTTATTTGTTTGCTTGGTTGATTTTTTGTTTTTATTTATTTTTTTTTGGGGGGGGGTGGTTTTTTTTTTCCCCCCTGAGACAGGGTTTCCCGAATATCTTGGAATTCACTTTATAGACAGACTGGGCTTGAACTCATAGAGACCCACCTGCCTCTTCCTCCTGATTGCTGGGATTAAAGGTATGTGCCACCACCATCTGGCATGGAGGATTGTTTTTCTTTGAAACAGTTGGATTGAAGTTTGAGCTGGAAAATTTCTGGTAGGCCAAATGAGAATTTTATGCCTTGTTTATTTTGTAAGTTGTTTTGTAGTAAAACTTAGCTAGCAGTTAAGGATTTGTTTCACGTAACTTTTACTTAAATATTTTACTTCTACATATTCTTAATAGGTGTTTTTTTGTGACTAACATGTTCTCCCATACATCTTATTGACTATTTTGTATGTTCCCCAGCAGTAGTTTGCGTGGGACTTGCATCTTGCGAAGATTGGGGTCTGGCAAGAGTTCCAGTGCTGTGGGTCTGTTCTCAGAGTCCCCATTTCTTGTGCGTCCTCTGCAGAGTGTCAGCGCTTTTCTAAGCCAGCTCTGCCGCCCTGTGCAGTAGGACAGTTTCCATAGCGAAGCCAGGGTCACTTTAACTAACAGTGCCTTACAGCCAGCCTGTTCTGGCTTTCCAGAGGGAAGAGCCTCTCTGGTGCAGCCTGTACCTGTGCACCTGGAGCTGCTGATCCCACGGAAACTCACTGCACGCACTGTTTTCTGTTTGTTCAGGTTGCAGCAAGCTGGGCTGTTGGTTTCTAAGCCATAGATAAAGAGCAGGGGAAAGGCTGGCATGAAGAACCAGTAGTGCTCTGACACTATAGGGAGAACTACAGTGTAGGCACATGTCCTCAACTCAGACGGCCTGTCTGGGCTTGGAAGAGCCATTGTTGCCCAGTGAAGACATTGAGTTGGCTGTCACAGTAATGTAGGCTTTAAAAGCTTGTGCCTGAGTGTGAGATTCCACCACTTCTTGGGCTATCATTTAGACCCTTCTGTAGGTGGAGACTGCTTGTTTCCTGACTGCTCAGACTCCAAATAATCACACAACAACTGTATTAATTACAGTACTCTTCGGCCATTGACTCAGGCATTTTTTCTAGCTTACATCTTGAATTAACCCATTTTTATTAATCTGTGTATCGCCCTGAGGCTGTGGTTTACCAGTGCCACTTGTTACTCCTCTGGCACTTATGTGGCGTCTCCTTGACTCAGCCTACTCTCTATCTCTATCTCTGTTCAGATTTCCCTCCTGTCTTAGCTCTGCTAAGCCATTGGCTGAAACACAGCTTTATTCATTAACAATGGTAATAAAACATATTTGCAGCATACAGAAGGGAATCCCATATCATCCTCCCACCCTCAAAGTACACATCTGTGAAAAGTGCTCTCCAGTATCCTTACCATTGAGGATTGTGAGAGCTGAGCAAGGGTCCATACTGCTCAGCATTGACCCCAGCACATGGCACATGCTTGGGACAGGTTAACTCTCATGGTTAATCTCTCTTGGGGATCGTGAGGTATGTGCTGTTTAGGAAATTGGGAATGTAGGTGGTGCCATCTCTAAGATCCATTGTTCCGTAACTGTTATGTTCAAAGAGATACTTGGTCTTCTTGCCATAGCTCACAGCATCTTGAAGGAGATGTAGATCAGTGGACACGTGATGCCTACTGTGGAATGTGCACAGCAGGGGCACATCTTGATGCTGCTAGTCATGATGGAGTTCATTCAGGATGTGACAGACTGAAAGAGGTGGTGTTACAGGCAGGCCAGAAGGAGCTCTTAGTCACTTGTAGTTGTGGATTATGCCATCTTCCACACAGCCACTACCTCTGTGAAGCAAAGATTTGGATGAGTAACTGCGGATGCTGGCAGGGATGTGGGCCTGGGCAGGAGGGAAAGGGATACAGAGTGTATAGGTTGCTCCCAAGTGCTGGAAGAAAGCTTGAGAGCTATATACCAGCTTAAAAGGGCTCCGTTTGTTTCTACTGGAAATCTTCAAACATTGCCTCAGTAGAAGACAGTGAATTCCTGTTCCTATTGCTTAGTACTGAAGTGGATTTTTATTTTTTTTTTTTTTTTAGCTAAGCCAGGTGGTCCCATCCAAGCTACGGGGTAAAGCCAAGTTTTGTTGTTTAAAGGGCAAATCTTTCTTTATATAGAAGACTTGTCTTCTTTTTTTGACTTCTCGTTTCTCAGAGTTCCCAGGCAGTTAGGATTGCCATTTAAATGTGCAAGGCTTTTGAACCATTAACTAAATTTTTGTTAAATTCAAATTTGCATTCTAGGTTGCTGTTGTCAAAATGAAGAGCACTGAACGAATTTATGCAATGAAAATTCTCAACAAATGGGAGATGCTAAAGAGGGCAGAGGTATGTGTGGGTGTATAATAAGTAAAAATGGTGTGTGTCTGAGAAGGGACTGGTTGCACTGGCCTTTGCAGCCTGAGACGCTTGAGGCATCTTCCACATGCAGATGAAACCCTTTGTAGGGAGCCATGTAGTGCAGATATTTTGTGTTCCGTCGTCGAGGGTGGTAGATACAAAGGGTCAAGTAAAGGGGCAGGGGTGAAAGGAACTACTTGCAGTCTTGACACACTTTCCCTTGTTTCCTGAATCCCCACACCCAGACTCTGGTCTCAGCTCTGCTTTCAGCCCTCTCAGCCTTGCCCTTCTATCCCTCCTAAGTGTGAAGTTATCTTCCTCTTGGCTGTACTCCATCCAACATGCCCACTCCTCTTCCTTTTTTACTCTCTGGGCTCCCCGCTTTGTAAATCCTACCTCTGGTCAAGCCTTGTTCTCCGTTGGTGCCCATTTCCTCCTTCTGATGTAGCTCCACACATAAGACCCTACCCTCTTTGTCGCTCAAGAAGTGCATGTGGGTGACTGAGTTGTCACCATTTCTTTTGTCACCTGGTTGCCCATGACTGCCTTAGCCACCTGCATCCCCAGCCTCGGAGTGGTACGCAGTGACTTCCTTCCATCCTCTCAGTGTGTTTTCTGTTCTCGCATATTTGTGTCACAGTTTGCCTTCTGTTGCTGTGACAAAACACTGAGCAAATCTTAGGGAGGGAAGGCTTTGTTTGGCTATCATTTCCCTGTCTCTCGTTGAAGGAAGTCAGAGTAGAAACTGAATTGGAGACCATGGAGGATCGCTGTTCCCTGGCTTGCTCGCCATTGTTTGCTCAGCCTGTTTTCTTACACAACTCAGGACAACCTGCCCAACATTGGCACTGCCCATAGTGAGCTGGAGCCTCTCACATCAATCATTAATCAAGAAAATTCCCCACAGGTTTGTCTGTGTATCAGGCCAGTCTGATAGAGGCGGTCCCTCAGTGGATGGTCCTTCCCAGATAACTCCAGCTGCTGTCAAGTTGACAAAAACACAAACCAGCTCACTTTGGCAAACAAGGGAATCACTGAAGCAGTTGAGGGGGAGAAGGAGCTGGTGCTCCATAAGTGTGGGGGTGGAAGGAGTGTGGTCTGGGCCCAGTGCCGTAGTGAAAGAGCCGGTTTAAGAGTTGCTACAACTGATCGCACAGCTTCAGTTTAACTAGCCACTCAGAAAAGGCTGAAATACTGTGTGTGTCGCGTGTGAGCACACGCGTGGCTCTTTTTTAACCATTCAAGCTAAAAGCCTTTTACCTGTGTGTCCATGGCCACCAGGAATGTCACCTGGTTGTGACTGTTAGTCCACAGATCGAATAAACAGTATTTCAGATCAGGAAGTGGGCTTGTCCCCATCTTGCCAGCCGTGCACTCAGAAGAAGGTATGCATTTGGGCACCCTGTGCATGCGTCTAGGGCATGTGAAGAGGCTGTTGGTAGAGGCTGTGAGGATGTGGTGTGGTGGATGCAGGGGGTGTATGTTAGAACTGCTACTGAATCCACGCATCACATCAGGGTGACCTTGAGGTGTGGGCCACAGAGATAGTCACTGGGGAAGGGGAAGGCATTTGTGTTTTCCGTGATCCCTGCCCTTGCCCAGGGCTCTGGTGAGGAAGAGTGCAGATACAGCCGCTGGGAACAGTGGTGCCTTTGGTTCTGGCTGAGGTAAAGAGATCAGGCTCCAGGCAGTCAGGAGGAATGGGGCTACTGTCTGCAGATCATGGTCACAACCGAGTCTAGTATTTGGGAATATGTTCTATGAGCTATTTTCCTAAATCAGTGGTGCTCAACCTTTAGGAAATTAAATGATTCTTTATAGGAGTCTCTAAGACCATCAGAAGACACAAATGTTTACATTACAATTCATAACAGTAGCAAAATTACAGTTATGAAGTAGCAACGAAATAATTTTATGGTTGGGGTCACCATAACATGAGGGACTGTATTTAAGGGTTATAGCAGCCTCCGGAAGGTTGGAACCCACTGACCTAGACGAGCGCAGACTGACTGTCCTCTCCCCCTCACAGACAGCGTGTTTCCGAGAAGAGCGCGACGTGCTGGTGAACGGCGACTGCCAGTGGATCACTGCGCTGCACTATGCCTTTCAGGATGAGAACTACCTGGTAGGCCTGGGGACTCTTCCCAACAGAATGGCTCCTCCTTGCTGCCACTCAGAGTAAGACAGTGTAGCGTGGACCTTGTCAAGTACATGCTAGGGCTGTGACACTGAAACAGAGCCCTCAGTTTTATGTAGACTAGCATGTACTCGACAAGTTTGTACATCATTTTTTCTCAAGCCACTAGTTTGCTGCATGGCTTGGTTCTTAAAACATTTTAAGCGTATGAAACACTATTTTTGTTTCTTCTTTTCTATTTTGAATCGTGTATAAGAAACTCAGCTGCATGGTAGCACACCTGGGTGAGGGAAGCAGCAGCACAGGAGGCCATGAGCCCCAGCTCTGCACTGCCCAGCTCTTCCCTCTCTTGGGTGCGTCTCCAGGGGCATGAGTGCCTTGGCGGGTCTCCTCAGGGTGTCTCTGCTCTTGAGTCAGCCTTGTGGTCCACACGTGTGGGTTTGAGTGTGGGCAGCCGTGAAACACTCCAGGCCTCAGGGCTGCCTTGTGTAGGGTTCCAGTCTTGGGTGACTTTCCAGATGCCCTAAGCCAGCAGACTTGAGACTGTTTCCAAGTGGCCTCTGGGGACTGCAGAGAAGCAGAGCCATGCTTACCTCCCTCTGGTCAGTGCTTTTGCCTCAACAGTGACTGAACAGGGTGTAATTGCTGTTGTCTCCCAGCCTCCAAGTGGGGATCTAAGGCCTTCTATGTTTGCCCTGTGAAGCTCCTTGGTCAAGTGTCTGTTTGCTTGCCAAAAATTTTTGTTCATTTTAGAACAATCTCTTTCAGACAACAAAAATCCCTGAGGTTTGAACAACCAGGATGTGGTAAATGGTGTATATTGTATCATTTATTTAGAGAGGTTTATTTTGCCCCAGTAGAGGGCAGTTGGTATCTGCTGAAAACCTCAAGATATGTTAGGCCACGGTCAGCCTTCTCAAAGACTCTATGATATAAGCCTTTGTGAATACCATCTTTTTATAACTGGGTGTCTGGGGTACAGAGTGTGTGGCTGTGAGCTCACAGTCTTTATACAGATGATAGCAGCCATCTCAGGGTCCCTGCTCTGGTTTTCTGGGACAGGTGGTTAATGTTCCTTGGTTTCTGATGAGTATTTCTGCCCGTGCATTCAGGTAGGCATCCTCCAGAGCTCTTCTTACTCTTCTGATTTGACTTTCTGGGGACTCCTAGGCAGCATGGGTCTGTCTGTTCAGTAGACAACAGGTTTTTTGTTTTTTAATCCCTCGAATGAGTAGTGTGATGCTGTGTGAAGTGTGAGACAGGCGTTACCAGGGGTGTTCTAATTTCACACATACCACTTAGGAATCTCCCGTGGAGATGCCAGTTCTTGGGTTACCATCTAGGATATGGCTGTGGTGAATCAGCAGACCTGCTGCCTGGGCCAGAGCACAGAGGAATTGTTGGAATAGGAACTGTATTGTCTTAAGGGAGAGGAGGGGGACAGATATGGGAGGTGCTGCTGCATGCCTGTGCTGCCCGTGTTGAGATGTGCCGCATCTGGGAGCATGCTGATGCTCATCCTGTGCTCTCCTAAGGGATGCTGTTGCCTGTCCTCCAAGAGTGTCCTTCAGCAGCTGCTGACTCCTTTCCTCCAGGGCTCTACCCACTGCCTTCAATCCCCACCACCCTCCACACAGACCCAGTGGTCCCCACCATAGCTGCTGAGCTCTTGCTGCAAGTTCTGGCTTCTTCCCTCACTGCACCTAGGCTCAGCTTTTGCTGTCTCTGTCCTCCATTGCTCCAACTGCCACATCCATCTCTTCCCCTCCTGGCCTCCTTACACACCCCCGGCTGTTAGATGCCCCACAGCCTGTGCTCAGTAGCTTCTGGTCGTGTGGCTGTGCCAGACAGGCTTGTTTTCTGGCCCTTCCATTGCTCTCTGTGCTTGCTGTGGTCTTCCGTTAGTAATATGAACCCTGCTGAGCAAGGACATTTTCCATTTTCTGCACTCCAAGCCCTACCTCCCAAGGGTACTAACAGGCTAACTGTTGAGACTGGTCAGAGGTACTGCGTGATAAAATGGATAATTTAGTGCATGTCCACCAGAAGGCTGTGTGCAGTGGAGCTGAGCGGGGTGCAGGAGACAGGAGACCTGCTGGTGCAGAAGTAGTTGGGAAGCAGGCTGAGGTGGCGTTCACAGTGGGGACACAGGAGGAAGGAAGGCTTTGTAGAGGAGAGGACACTTGAGGGGAATTTGGGGAGTGGGGTGAGGGCTGCTGGTTATACCCTGAGACAGGGTGCTCTCTCAGATGGTGGCATGGTGATCACTTCCTTCCATACAGCATGCTTCCTTTACTGTTACGATTGTGGGCCTGAGGCGGATCTCTGTGAGTTCGAGGCCAGCCTGGTCTATAAGAGCTAGCTAGTTTCAGGGTAGGCTCCAAAGTCTAGCTCAGGTAGCTGAAGGCACAGAGCGCGGTTGTCACACAGAGTAATGCTGTTCCTGTATTGTATCTTGATATATGTTAAAAGACCATTTCCCTGGCTCAGTTAACCAGACCATGGTAATTCCTTACTATGGTGGTGACTTAAAAGTTACGTTGACATGGAGATGAGACTGCCTATTTTTCTGTGTGTCCCAGAGGCCGAATAGTCCCCAGTAGTGGAGCTGTGGGGGTGGCCTGCAGTGATCCTCCTATCCCAAACCTCTCTGCTGGAATGAGATGCTTCTATTAGGGCCTCTGCAACTCTGGGATTTCCTGTCATGAGCCTGAGTGTTGCATGGGAGAAGCTGTTACCAAGCAGCATGTTTGTGCAGGCAACTGTACCTGGCACACTAGCCTTAGGCCTATATGAGCAAAGAGAAGCACTCAGTTCATTAGCAGAAGACATTTTTCCCCATAAAGCAATAGCTGTCTGACCTGCCTTTGGCTGAAAGTACCTCCTTTCCTGCTCTTTGATGGCATTATCTTTTCAACAAGAGTGCTGGTCTATGACTTTAGCTAACCCACTTCCCTCTCTGATCAGTGTCTTCTTGTGACTCAAGGACCTGGAGGACTCACCCTTACAGAGCTGGATAGTCTGTTTATGAGCTGAGCTCCTGCTTCAGATCCCTGGCTCTTAATGGGCTTTCTCCGTGAGCAACACCTTCAGCTCTTCTTCACCGATTAGCTGTATTGTTCAGTGAACTCTTCTCTGCCGTGTGCATTTGGATTGCAGCAGAACCACAGCATAGCAGGATATTTTCTGAGAGAGGAGATCACGGCATATGCCTGTAATCCTAGTGCCCTAGAGCCTGCGGCAGGAGGCCGGCCTGGCCTACCTTGCCTTGAGTCAGACAGCTTCCATGGTAGTTAGCTGTCAGGTTTGAGGTTAAGAACTGTATTCTCTCTTTCTAATTTGTAGTACTTGGTTATGGATTACTATGTGGGCGGTGATTTGTTGACCCTGCTGAGTAAATTTGAAGACAAGCTTCCAGAAGACATGGCAAGGTTCTACATTGGTGAAATGGTGTTGGCCATTGATTCGATCCATCAGCTTCACTACGTGCACAGGTAACCACCTTTTCATGACATTTATGAATACTACATTAAACATTAAAATTCTCATTTTCACTAGGATCCTGTTCCTGGTCTTGGGCCTCAGGTTCCAGACCCCCTGAGGAATCCTTCAGTTGACTAGTACTCACTGAGCGACTGAGTGTCAGCATAGGGTGGTTTGTCCCTGTCACCCTTAGCCTGCAGCATCCAGTCCAGTTGTGATGGTCTGAGTCCCAACAGCTGAGGCACCTGGGCTTTTAGGGGTCCTTTTGCAGAGCCCACCCCTACTTGACTGTCCTCACTGGCACTCACGCAGTTCCATCCCACTGCACCTCCATGCCCTCCTCTGTCCACACTGGCCCGTGAAGCCCCTCAGGGAAAGAGATGGCTAAAGCGTAGGTGTTTCTGTCATGGCCGTGGGAAAGGCCAGAAGGACGGTGCTTCGGCTGCAGGTGCATTCCCATAGGACCCCCTGCCCCAGTTAGGAAATAACTTCTGGGAGAATCTGTGAAATGTCTATTTGTCTATTACAGCTTAGCCTTGTGATGTATGAAAATGAACATTTTTAAAAAAGAGGATTTGTGTTGGTGTGTGTGCCACTTTTGTAAGTGCTGAAAAATGCAGAAGGGGGTGTCAGATTGCTAGAGCTAGAGTCATGAGCTGCCTACGGAGGGTGCTGGGAACCAAACTTCTGTCCTCTGGAGAACCCCAAGTGCTTAACCACTGAGCTGTCTCTTCAGCCTCTAAAATCCCTTTGTTTTTATTTTATTGATTTTTATTTTTATGTCTGTGTGAGCATAAACACTTACACACACACACACACACACCTCATTGCCTTGAGATAGGGTCTCTCACTATACTGGAGCTTGCTGTTTCATGTGCTGGCCAGCCACTCTCTGTTCCCAGTGTTGGGCTTACAGATACAGGTAGCTGCACCCAGCTTTCTACATGGGTGCTGGGGATTTGAACTCATGCCCTCAGACTTACGGAGCAGGTACTTTTAACCACTGAGCCATCTCCCTAGCCCAAAGTGTATGCAGCTTAAAATTTTGTTTATTGTTAGATTTATTTGTTTGTTTTAGGGAGAGTGTTTACCTAAGGCAGACTCAGTCATCTATCCTGTTGCAGAGGCACAGGCTTTATTAAAATTAATAAAAGGGGAGGCATTGTGGAGACCCAAAAATATGAGCCTGTTTCTACCTTGTCTGATGGTCAAGGTTGTTAAGTGACAAAGGTTGGCATGTCTTGACTCAGGATGTGCTTACTTGGTTCTTTTGACAATAAGATGGCCCATACAAGTAGACCCGTTCCATCCTGACAGGGTGTACTTCTATTCTTTCTTTTGTAATATGGGAAATGGCTGCCTTTGGAATACTTGGTCAAGGGTAACTTCACTGCCTAAACAGCAGATTGCTCATTCTTTGCTATGGTGGTTCCTTGAGAAGGGTCTGGAGGTGGTAACTCTCACCCAGGGAGTGCGTCAAGCACTCACTTCCTGAGATTTTTGACATTGCAGCTTCTGTGTTTTCCTACTCCCCAAAACTCTGCAGAGATGTCTCTGTGGTGTGGATATGTTCTCTGCTCATTATGTGTTTCTGGGGATCCAGGGCCTTGTGTGAACCGGGCACACACTGGCGCTGCTCTCCACCCAGCTCGCGTTGGCTTGAAGCCTCAAGCCTCTGCGAGGAGGCTCCCTAAGGGAGCACAGCACCCACTG